>NW_026123947.1:0-300000 GCF_025177605.1 Cucumis melo
TTTTACCCCAGGACGAGAAAACTGAGTCCGGGGCATTCCCCGCTCGCGTTTTCTTGGGACGAGCACCGGAAGTCCTCGAGCTCAGCCCGTTTCCTTCGCTGCAAGTGCATTTCCAGTGGTTTCTGACACCCGGACGAGCGTTCGCCGCTCGTTGGAAGCTTCGGCCATCTTTTGGACCGTTTTGGGTCGCACCACAGTTCTCCCTCCAACGAGCTCGCTTCCCGACCTATACCTCCGGAAAACGTGTCAGGGAGCATGCCAGGAGTGTGGGTTGAAGTCCTCGGAGCACGAGACCCGAAGATCGAAAGACTTATGACCAATACGGAGCAAAGGGAAGAAACCGTCGGGGGACCGCTTTTTACCCCAGGACGAGAAAACTGAGTCCGGGGCATTCCCGCTGTTTTTCTTGGGACGAGCACCGGAAGTCCTCGAGCTCAGCCCGTTTCCTTCGCTGCAAGTGCATTTCCAGTGGTTTCTGACATCGGACGAGCGTTCGCCGCTCGTTGGAAGCTTCGGCCATCTTTTGGACCGTTTTGGGTCGCACCACAGTTCTCCCTCCAACGAGCTCGCTTCCCGACCTATACCTCCGGAAAACGTGTCAGGGAGCATGCCAGGAGTGTGGGTTGAAGTCCTCGGAGCACGAGACCCGAAGATCGAAAGACTTATGACCAATACGGAGCAAAGGGAAGAAACCGTCGGGGGACCGCTTTTTACGCCAGGACGAGAAAACTGAGTCCGGGGCATTCCCGCTCGCGTTTTCTTGGGACGAGCACCGGAAGTCCTCGAGCTCAGCCCGTTTCCTTCGCTGCAAGTGCATTTCCAGTGGTTTCTTGACATCGGACGAGCGTTCGCCGCTCGTTGGAAGCTTCGGCCATCTTTTGGACCGTTTTGGGTCGCACCACAGTTCTCCCTCCAACGAGCTCGCTTCCCGACCTATACCTCCGGAAAACGTGTCAGGGAGCATGCCAGGAGTGTGGGTTGAAGTCCTCGGAGCACGAGACCCGAAGATCGAAAGACTTATGACCAATACGGAGCAAAGGGAAGAAACCGTCGGGGGGACCGCTTTTTACCCCAGGACGAGAAAACTGAGTCCGGGGCATTCCCGCTCGCGTTTTCTTGGGACGAGCACCGGAAGTCCTCGAGCTCAGCCCGTTTCCTTCGCTGCAAGTGCATTTCCAGTGGTTTCTGACACCGGACGAGCGTTCGCCGCTCGTTGGAAGCTTCGGCCATCTTTTGGACCGTTTTGGGTCGCACCACAGTTCTCCCTCCAACGAGCTCGCTTCCCGACCTATACCTCCGGAAAACGTGTCAGGGAGCATGCCAGGAGTGTGGGTTGAAGTCCTCGGAGCACGAGACCCGAAGATCGAAAGACTTATGACCAATACGGAGCAAAGGGAAGAAACCGTCGGGGGACCGCTTTTTACCCCAGGACGAGAAAACTGAGTCCGGGGCATTCCCGCTCGCGTTTTCTTGGGACGAGCACCGGAAGTCCTCGAGCTCAGCCCGTTTCCTTCGCTGCAAGTGCATTTCCAGTGGTTTCTGACACCGGACGAGCGTTCGCCGCTCGTTGGAAGCTTCGGCCATCTTTTGGACCGTTTTGGGTCGCACCACAGTTCTCCCTCCAACGAGCTCGCTTCCCGACCTATACCTCCGGAAAACGTGTCAGGGAGCATGCCAGGAGTGTGGGTTGAAGTCCTCGGAACACGAGACCCGAAGATCGAAAGACTTATGACCAATACGGAGCAAAGGGAAGAAACCGTCGGGGGACCGCTTTTTACCCCAGGACGAGAAAACTGAGTCCGGGGCATTCCCGCTCGCGTTTTCTTGGGACGAGCACCGGAAGTCCTCGAGCTCAGCCCGTTTCCTTCGCTGCAAGTGCATTTCCAGTGGTTTCTGACACCGGACGAGCGTTCGCCACTCGTTGGAAGCTTCGGCCATCTTTTGGACCGTTTTGGGTCGCACCACAGTTCTCCCTCCAACGAGCTCGCTTCCCGACCTATACCTCCGGAAAACGTGTCAGGGAGCATGCCAGGAGTGTGGGTTGAAGTCCTCGGAGCACGAGACCCGAAGATCGAAAGACTTATGACCAATACGGAGCAAAGGGAAGAAACCGTCGGGGGACCGCTTTTTACCCCAGGACGAGAAAACTGAGTCCGGGGCATTCCCGCTCGCGTTTTCTTGGGACGAGCACCGGAAGTCCTCGAGCTCAGCCCGTTTCCTTCGCTGCAAGTGCATTTCCCAGTGGTTTCTGACACCCGGACGAGCGTTCGCCACTCGTTGGAAGCTTCGGCCATCTTTTGGACCGTTTTGGGTCGCACCACAGTTCTCCCTCCAACGAGCTCGCTTCCCGACCTATACCTCCGGAAAACGTGTCAGGGAGCATGCCAGGAGTGTGGGTTGAAGTCCTCGGAGCACGAGACCCGAAGATCGAAAGACTTATGACCAATACGGAGCAAAGGGAAGAAACCGTCGGGGGACCGCTTTTTACCCCAGGACGAGAAAACTGAGTCCGGGGCATTCCCGCTCGCGTTTTCTTGGGACGAGCACCGGAAGTCCTCGAGCTCAGCCCGTTTCCTTCGCTGCAAGTGCATTTCCAGTGGTTTCTGACACCGGACGAGCGTTCGCCACTCGTTGGAAGCTTCGGCCATCTTTTGGACCGTTTTGGGTCGCACCACAGTTCTCCCTCCAACGAGCTCGCTTCCCGACCTATACCTCCGGAAAACGTGTCAGGGAGCATGCCAGGAGTGTGGGTTGAAGTCCTCGGAGCACGAGACCCGAAGATCGAAAGACTTATGACCAATACGGAGCAAAGGGAAGAAACCGTCGGGGGACCGCTTTTTACCCCAGGACGAGAAAACTGAGTCCGGGGCATTCCCGCTCGCGTTTTCTTGGGACGAGCACCGGAAGTCCTCGAGCTCAGCCCGTTTCCTTCGCTGCAAGTGCATTTCCAGTGGTTTCTGACACCGGACGAGCGTTCGCCACTCGTTGGAAGCTTCGGCCATCTTTTGGACCGTTTTGGGTCGCACCACAGTTCTCCCTCCAACGAGCTCGCTTCCCGACCTATACCTCCGGAAAACGTGTCAGGGAGCATGCCAGGAGTGTGGGTTGAAGTCCTCGGAGCACGAGACCCGAAGATCGAAAGACTTATGACCAATACGGAGCAAAGGGAAGAAACCGTCGGGGGACCGCTTTTTACCCCAGGACGAGAAAACTGAGTCCGGGGCATTCCCGCTCGCGTTTTCTTGGGACGAGCACCGGAAGTCCTCGAGCTCAGCCCGTTTCCTTCGCTGCAAGTGCATTTCCAGTGGTTTCTGACACCGGACGAGCGTTCGCCACTCGTTGGAAGCTTCGGCCATCTTTTGGACCGTTTTGGGTCGCACCACAGTTCTCCCTCCAACGAGCTCGCTTCTCGACCTATACCTCCGGAAAACGTGTCAGGGAGCATGCCAGGAGTGTGGGTTGAAGTCCTCGGAGCACGAGACCCGAAGATCGAAAGACTTATGACCAATACGGAGCAAAGGGAAGAAACCGTCGGGGGACCGCTTTTTACCCCAGGACGAGAAAACCGAGTCCGGGGCATTCCCGCTCGCGTTTTCTTGGGACGAGCACCGGAAGTCCTCGAGCTCAGCCCGTTTCCTTCGCTGCAAGTGCATTTCCAGTGGTTTCTGACACCGGACGAGCGTTCGCCACTCGTTGGAAGCTTCGGCCATCTTTTGGACCGTTTTGGGTCGCACCACAGTTCTCCCTCCAACGAGCTCGCTTCCCGACCTATACCTCCGGAAAACGTGTCAGGGAGCATGCCAGGAGTGTGGGTTGAAGTCCTCGGAGCACGAGACCCGAAGATCGAAAGACTTATGACCAATACGGAGCAAAGGGAAGAAACCGTCGGGGGACCGCTTTTTACCCCAGGACGAGAAAACTGAGTCCGGGGCATTCCCGCTCGCGTTTTCTTGGGACGAGCACCGGAAGTCCTCGAGCTCAGCCCGTTTCCTTCGCTGCAAGTGCATTTCCAGTGGTTTCTGACACCGGACGAGCGTTCGCCACTCGTTGGAAGCTTCGGCCATCTTTTGGACCGTTTTGGGTCGCACCACAGTTCTCCCTCCAACGAGCTCGCTTCCCGACCTATACCTCCGGAAAACGTGTCAGGGAGCATGCCAGGAGTGTGGGTTGAAGTCCTCGGAGCACGAGACCCGAAGATCGAAAGACTTATGACCAATACGGAGCAAAGGGAAGAAACCGTCGGGGGACCGCTTTTTACCCCAGGACGAGAAAACCGAGTCCGGGGCATTCCCGCTCGCGTTTTCTTGGGACGAGCACCGGAAGTCCTCGAGCTCAGCCCGTTTCCTTCGCTGCAAGTGCATTTCCAGTGGTTTCTGACACCGGACGAGCGTTCGCCACTCGTTGGAAGCTTCGGCCATCTTTTGGACCGTTTTGGGTCGCACCACAGTTCTCCCTCCAACGAGCTCGCTTCCCGACCTATACCTCCGGAAAACGTGTCAGGGAGCATGCCAGGAGTGTGGGTTGAAGTCCTCGGAGCACGAGACCCGAAGATCGAAAGACTTATGACCAATACGGAGCAAAGGGAAGAAACCGTCGGGGGACCGCTTTTTACCCCAGGACGAGAAAACTGAGTCCGGGGCATTCCCCGCTCGCGTTTTCTTGGGACGAGCACCGGAAGTCCTCGAGCTCAGCCCGTTTCCTTCGCTGCAAGTGCATTTCCAGTGGTTTCTGACACCGGACGAGCGTTCGCCACTCGTTGGAAGCTTCGGCCATCTTTTGGACCGTTTTGGGTCGCACCACAGTTCTCCCTCCAACGAGCTCGCTTCCCGACCTATACCTCCGGAAAACGTGTCAGGGAGCATGCCAGGAGTGTGGGTTGAAGTCCTCGGAGCACGAGACCCGAAGATCGAAAGACTTATGACCAATACGGAGCAAAGGGAAGAAACCGTCGGGGGACCGCTTTTTACCCCAGGACGAGAAAACTGAGTCCGGGGCATTCCCGCTCGCGTTTTCTTGGGACGAGCACCGGAAGTCCTCGAGCTCAGCCCGTTTCCTTCGCTGCAAGTGCATTTCCAGTGGTTTCTGACACCGGACGAGCGTTCGCCACTCGTTGGAAGCTTCGGCCATCTTTTGGACCGTTTTGGGTCGCACCACAGTTCTCCCTCCAACGAGCTCGCTTCCCGACCTATACCTCCGGAAAACGTGTCAGGGAGCATGCCAGGAGTGTGGGTTGAAGTCCTCGGAGCACGAGACCCGAAGATCGAAAGACTTATGACCAATACGGAGCAAAGGGAAGAAACCGTCGGGGGACCGCTTTTTACCCCAGGACGAGAAAACTGAGTCCGGGGCATTCCCGCTCGCGTTTTCTTGGGACGAGCACCGGAAGTCCTCGAGCTCAGCCCGTTTCCTTCGCTGCAAGTGCATTTCCAGTGGTTTCTGACACCGGACGAGCGTTCGCCACTCGTTGGAAGCTTCGGCCATCTTTTGGACCGTTTTGGGTCGCACCACAGTTCTCCCTCCAACGAGCTCGCTTCCCGACCTATACCTCCGGAAAACGTGTCAGGGAGCATGCCAGGAGTGTGGGTTGAAGTCCTCGGAGCACGAGACCCGAAGATCGAAAGACTTATGACCAATACGGAGCAAAGGGAAGAAACCGTCGGGGGACCGCTTTTTACCCCAGGACGAGAAAACTGAGTCCGGGGCATTCCCCGCTCGCGTTTTCTTGGGACGAGCACCGGAAGTCCTCGAGCTCAGCCCGTTTCCTTCGCTGCAAGTGCATTTCCAGTGGTTTCTGACACCGGACGAGCGTTCGCCACTCGTTGGAAGCTTCGGCCATCTTTTGGACCGTTTTGGGTCGCACCACAGTTCTCCCTCCAACGAGCTCGCTTCCCGACCTATACCTCCGGAAAACGTGTCAGGGAGCATGCCAGGAGTGTGGGTTGAAGTCCTCGGAGCACGAGACCCGAAGATCGAAAGACTTATGACCAATACGGAGCAAAGGGAAGAAACCGTCGGGGGACCGCTTTTTACCCCAGGACGAGAAAACTGAGTCCGGGGCATTCCCGCTCGCGTTTTCTTGGGACGAGCACCGGAAGTCCTCGAGCTCAGCCCGTTTCCTTCGCTGCAAGTGCATTTCCAGTGGTTTCTGACACCGGACGAGCGTTCGCCACTCGTTGGAAGCTTCGGCCATCTTTTGGACCGTTTTGGGTCGCACCACAGTTCTCCCTCCAACGAGCTCGCTTCCCGACCTATACCTCCGGAAAACGTGTCAGGGAGCATGCCAGGAGTGTGGGTTGAAGTCCTCGGAGCACGAGACCCGAAGATCGAAAGACTTATGACCAATACGGAGCAAAGGGAAGAAACCGTCGGGGGACCGCTTTTTACCCCAGGACGAGAAAACTGAGTCCGGGGCATTCCCGCTCGCGTTTTCTTGGGACGAGCACCGGAAGTCCTCGAGCTCAGCCCGTTTCCTTCGCTGCAAGTGCATTTCCAGTGGTTTCTGACACCGGACGAGCGTTCGCCACTCGTTGGAAGCTTCGGCCATCTTTTGGACCGTTTTGGGTCGCACCACAGTTCTCCCTCCAACGAGCTCGCTTCCCGACCTATACCTCCGGAAAACGTGTCAGGGAGCATGCCAGGAGTGTGGGTTGAAGTCCTCGGAGCACGAGACCCGAAGATCGAAAGACTTATGACCAATACGGAGCAAAGGGAAGAAACCGTCGGGGGACCGCTTTTTACCCCAGGACGAGAAAACTGAGTCCGGGGCATTCCCGCTCGCGTTTTCTTGGGACGAGCACCGGAAGTCCTCGAGCTCAGCCCGTTTCCTTCGCTGCAAGTGCATTTCCAGTGGTTTCTGACACCGGACGAGCGTTCGCCACTCGTTGGAAGCTTCGGCCATCTTTTGGACCGTTTTGGGTCGCACCACAGTTCTCCCTCCAACGAGCTCGCTTCCCGACCTATACCTCCGGAAAACGTGTCAGGGAGCATGCCAGGAGTGTGGGTTGAAGTCCTCGGAGCACGAGACCCGAAGATCGAAAGACTTATGACCAATACGGAGCAAAGGGAAGAAACCGTCGGGGGACCGCTTTTTACCCCAGGACGAGAAAACTGAGTCCGGGGCATTCCCGCTCGCGTTTTCTTGGGACGAGCACCGGAAGTCCTCGAGCTCAGCCCGTTTCCTTCGCTGCAAGTGCATTTCCAGTGGTTTCTGACACCGGACGAGCGTTCGCCACTCGTTGGAAGCTTCGGCCATCTTTTGGACCGTTTTGGGTCGCACCACAGTTCTCCCTCCAACGAGCTCGCTTCCCGACCTATACCTCCGGAAAACGTGTCAGGGAGCATGCCAGGAGTGTGGGTTGAAGTCCTCGGAGCACGAGACCCGAAGATCGAAAGACTTATGACCAATACGGAGCAAAGGGAAGAAACCGTCGGGGGACCGCTTTTTACCCCAGGACGAGAAAACTGAGTCCGGGGCATTCCCGCTCGCGTTTTCTTGGGACGAGCACCGGAAGTCCTCGAGCTCAGCCCGTTTCCTTCGCTGCAAGTGCATTTCCAGTGGTTTCTGACACCGGACGAGCGTTCGCCACTCGTTGGAAGCTTCGGCCATCTTTTGGACCGTTTTGGGTCGCACCACAGTTCTCCCTCCAACGAGCTCGCTTCCCGACCTATACCTCCGGAAAACGTGTCAGGGAGCATGCCAGGAGTGTGGGTTGAAGTCCTCGGAGCACGAGACCCGAAGATCGAAAGACTTATGACCAATACGGAGCAAAGGGAAGAAACCGTCGGGGGACCGCTTTTTACCCCAGGACGAGAAAACTTAGTCCGGGGCATTCCCGCTCGCGTTTTCTTGGGACGAGCACCGGAAGTCCTCGAGCTCAGCCCGTTTCCTTCGCTGCAAGTGCATTTCCAGTGGTTTCTGACACCGGACGAGCGTTCGCCACTCGTTGGAAGCTTCGGCCATCTTTTGGACCGTTTTGGGTCGCACCACAGTTCTCCCTCCAACGAGCTCGCTTCCCGACCTATACCTCCGGAAAACGTGTCAGGGAGCATGCCAGGAGTGTGGGTTGAAGTCCTCGGAGCACGAGACCCGAAGATCGAAAGACTTATGACCAATACGGAGCAAAGGGAAGAAACCGTCGGGGGACCGCTTTTTACCCCAGGACGAGAAAACTGAGTCCGGGGCATTCCCGCTCGCGTTTTCTTGGGACGAGCACCGGAAGTCCTCGAGCTCAGCCCGTTTCCTTCGCTGCAAGTGCATTTCCAGTGGTTTCTGACACCGGACGAGCGTTCGCCACTCGTTGGAAGCTTCGGCCATCTTTTGGACCGTTTTGGGTCGCACCACAGTTCTCCCTCCAACGAGCTCGCTTCCCGACCTATACCTCCGGAAAACGTGTCAGGGAGCATGCCAGGAGTGTGGGTTGAAGTCCTCGGAGCACGAGACCCGAAGATCGAAAGACTTATGACCAATACGGAGCAAAGGGAAGAAACCGTCGGGGGACCGCTTTTTACCCCAGGACGAGAAAACTGAGTCCGGGGCATTCCCGCTCGCGTTTTCTTGGGACGAGCACCGGAAGTCCTCGAGCTCAGCCCGTTTCCTTCGCTGCAAGTGCATTTCCAGTGGTTTCTGACACCGGACGAGCGTTCGCCACTCGTTGGAAGCTTCGGCCATCTTTTGGACCGTTTTGGGTCGCACCACAGTTCTCCCTCCAACGAGCTCGCTTCCCGACCTATACCTCCGGAAAACGTGTCAGGGAGCATGCCAGGAGTGTGGGTTGAAGTCCTCGGAGCACGAGACCCGAAGATCGAAAGACTTATGACCAATACGGAGCAAAGGGAAGAAACCGTCGGGGGACCGCTTTTTACCCCAGGACGAGAAAACTGAGTCCGGGGCATTCCCGCTCGCGTTTTCTTGGGACGAGCACCGGAAGTCCTCGAGCTCAGCCCGTTTCCTTCGCTGCAAGTGCATTTCCAGTGGTTTCTGACACCGGACGAGCGTTCGCCACTCGTTGGAAGCTTCGGCCATCTTTTGGACCGTTTTGGGTCGCACCACAGTTCTCCCTCCAACGAGCTCGCTTCCCGACCTATACCTCCGGAAAACGTGTCAGGGAGCATGCCAGGAGTGTGGGTTGAAGTCCTCGGAGCACGAGACCCGAAGATCGAAAGACTTATGACCAATACGGAGCAAAGGGAAGAAACCGTCGGGGGACCGCTTTTTACCCCAGGACGAGAAAACTGAGTCCGGGGCATTCCCGCTCGCGTTTTCTTGGGACGAGCACCGGAAGTCCTCGAGCTCAGCCCGTTTCCTTCGCTGCAAGTGCATTTCCAGTGGTTTCTGACACCGGACGAGCGTTCGCCACTCGTTGGAAGCTTCGGCCATCTTTTGGACCGTTTTGGGTCGCACCACAGTTCTCCCTCCAACGAGCTCGCTTCCCGACCTATACCTCCGGAAAACGTGTCAGGGAGCATGCCAGGAGTGTGGGTTGAAGTCCTCGGAGCACGAGACCCGAAGATCGAAAGACTTATGACCAATACGGAGCAAAGGGAAGAAACCGTCGGGGGACCGCTTTTTACCCCAGGACGAGAAAACTGAGTCCGGGGCATTCCCGCTCGCGTTTTCTTGGGACGAGCACCGGAAGTCCTCGAGCTCAGCCCGTTTCCTTCGCTGCAAGTGCATTTCCAGTGGTTTCTGACACCGGACGAGCGTTCGCCACTCGTTGGAAGCTTCGGCCATCTTTTGGACCGTTTTGGGTCGCACCACAGTTCTCCCTCCAACGAGCTCGCTTCCCGACCTATACCTCCGGAAAACGTGTCAGGGAGCATGCCAGGAGTGTGGGTTGAAGTCCTCGGAGCACGAGACCCGAAGATCGAAAGACTTATGACCAATACGGAGCAAAGGGAAGAAACCGTCGGGGGACCGCTTTTTACCCCAGGACGAGAAAACTGAGTCCGGGGCATTCCCGCTCGCGTTTTCTTGGGACGAGCACCGGAAGTCCTCGAGCTCAGCCCGTTTCCTTCGCTGCAAGTGCATTTCCAGTGGTTTCTGACACCGGACGAGCGTTCGCCACTCGTTGGAAGCTTCGGCCATCTTTTGGACCGTTTTGGGTCGCACCACAGTTCTCCCTCCAACGAGCTCGCTTCCCGACCTATACCTCCGGAAAACGTGTCAGGGAGCATGCCAGGAGTGTGGGTTGAAGTCCTCGGAGCACGAGACCCGAAGATCGAAAGACTTATGACCAATACGGAGCAAAGGGAAGAAACCGTCGGGGCACCGCTTTTTACCCCAGGACGAGAAAACTGAGTCCGGGGCATTCCCGCTCGCGTTTTCTTGGGACGAGCACTGGAAGTCCTCGAGCTCAGCCCGTTTCCTTCGCTGCAAGTGCATTTCCAGTGGTTTCTGACACCGGACGAGCGTTCGCCACTCGTTGGAAGCTTCGGCCATCTTTTGGACCGTTTTGGGTCGCACCACAGTTCTCCCTCCAACGAGCTCGCTTCCCGACCTATACCTCCGGAAAACGTGTCAGGGAGCATGCCAGGAGTGTGGGTTGAAGTCCTCGGAGCACGAGACCCGAAGATCGAAAGACTTATGACCAATACGGAGCAAAGGGAAGAAACCGTCGGGGGACCGCTTTTTACCCCAGGACGAGAAAACTGAGTCCGGGGCATTCCCGCTCGCGTTTTCTTGGGACGAGCACCGGAAGTCCTCGAGCTCAGCCCGTTTCCTTCGCTGCAAGTGCATTTCCAGTGGTTTCTGACACCGGACGAGCGTTCGCCACTCGTTGGAAGCTTCGGCCATCTTTTGGACCGTTTTGGGTCGCACCACAGTTCTCCCTCCAACGAGCTCGCTTCCCGACCTATACCTCCGGAAAACGTGTCAGGGAGCATGCCAGGAGTGTGGGTTGAAGTCCTCGGAGCACGAGACCCGAAGATCGAAAGACTTATGACCAATACGGAGCAAAGGGAAGAAACCGTCGGGGGACCGCTTTTTACCCCAGGACGAGAAAACTGAGTCCGGGGCATTCCCGCTCGCGTTTTCTTGGGACGAGCACCGGAAGTCCTCGAGCTCAGCCCGTTTCCTTCGCTGCAAGTGCATTTCCAGTGGTTTCTGACACCGGACGAGCGTTCGCCACTCGTTGGAAGCTTCGGCCATCTTTTGGACCGTTTTGGGTCGCACCACAGTTCTCCCTCCAACGAGCTCGCTTCCCGACCTATACCTCCGGAAAACGTGTCAGGGAGCATGCCAGGAGTGTGGGTTGAAGTCCTCGGAGCACGAGACCCGAAGATCGAAAGACTTATGACCAATACGGAGCAAAGGGAAGAAACCGTCGGGGGACCGCTTTTTACCCCAGGACGAGAAAACTGAGTCCGGGGCATTCCCGCTCGCGTTTTCTTGGGACGAGCACCGGAAGTCCTCGAGCTCAGCCCGTTTCCTTCGCTGCAAGTGCATTTCCAGTGGTTTCTGACACCGGACGAGCGTTCGCCACTCGTTGGAAGCTTCGGCCATCTTTTGGACCGTTTTGGGTCGCACCACAGTTCTCCCTCCAACGAGCTCGCTTCCCGACCTATACCTCCGGAAAACGTGTCAGGGAGCATGCCAGGAGTGTGGGTTGAAGTCCTCGGAGCACGAGACCCGAAGATCGAAAGACTTATGACCAATACGGAGCAAAGGGAAGAAACCGTCGGGGCACCGCTTTTTACCCCAGGACGAGAAAACTGAGTCCGGGGCATTCCCGCTCGCGTTTTCTTGGGACGAGCACTGGAAGTCCTCGAGCTCAGCCCGTTTCCTTCGCTGCAAGTGCATTTCCAGTGGTTTCTGACACCGGACGAGCGTTCGCCACTCGTTGGAAGCTTCGGCCATCTTTTGGACCGTTTTGGGTCGCACCACAGTTCTCCCTCCAACGAGCTCGCTTCCCGACCTATACCTCCGGAAAACGTGTCAGGGAGCATGCCAGGAGTGTGGGTTGAAGTCCTCGGAGCACGAGACCCGAAGATCGAAAGACTTATGACCAATACGGAGCAAAGGGAAGAAACCGTCGGGGGACCGCTTTTTACCCCAGGACGAGAAAACTGAGTCCGGGGCATTCCCGCTCGCGTTTTCTTGGGACGAGCACCGGAAGTCCTCGAGCTCAGCCCGTTTCCTTCGCTGCAAGTGCATTTCCAGTGGTTTCTGACACCGGACGAGCGTTCGCCACTCGTTGGAAGCTTCGGCCATCTTTTGGACCGTTTTGGGTCGCACCACAGTTCTCCCTCCAACGAGCTCGCTTCCCGACCTATACCTCCGGAAAACGTGTCAGGGAGCATGCCAGGAGTGTGGGTTGAAGTCCTCGGAGCACGAGACCCGAAGATCGAAAGACTTATGACCAATACGGAGCAAAGGGAAGAAACCGTCGGGGGACCGCTTTTTACCCCAGGACGAGAAAACTGAGTCCGGGGCATTCCCGCTCGCGTTTTCTTGGGACGAGCACCGGAAGTCCTCGAGCTCAGCCCGTTTCCTTCGCTGCAAGTGCATTTCCAGTGGTTTCTGACACCGGACGAGCGTTCGCCACTCGTTGGAAGCTTCGGCCATCTTTTGGACCGTTTTGGGTCGCACCACAGTTCTCCCTCCAACGAGCTCGCTTCCCGACCTATACCTCCGGAAAACGTGTCAGGGAGCATGCCAGGAGTGTGGGTTGAAGTCCTCGGAGCACGAGACCCGAAGATCGAAAGACTTATGACCAATACGGAGCAAAGGGAAGAAACCGTCGGGGGACCGCTTTTTACCCCAGGACGAGAAAACTGAGTCCGGGGCATTCCCGCTCGCGTTTTCTTGGGACGAGCACCGGAAGTCCTCGAGCTCAGCCCGTTTCCTTCGCTGCAAGTGCATTTCCAGTGGTTTCTGACACCGGACGAGCGTTCGCCACTCGTTGGAAGCTTCGGCCATCTTTTGGACCGTTTTGGGTCGCACCACAGTTCTCCCTCCAACGAGCTCGCTTCCCGACCTATACCTCCGGAAAACGTGTCAGGGAGCATGCCAGGAGTGTGGGTTGAAGTCCTCGGAGCACGAGACCCGAAGATCGAAAGACTTATGACCAATACGGAGCAAAGGGAAGAAACCGTCGGGGGACCGCTTTTTACCCCAGGACGAGAAAACTGAGTCCGGGGCATTCCCGCTCGCGTTTTCTTGGGACGAGCACTGGAAGTCCTCGAGCTCAGCCCGTTTCCTTCGCTGCAAGTGCATTTCCAGTGGTTTCTGACACCGGACGAGCGTTCGCCACTCGTTGGAAGCTTCGGCCATCTTTTGGACCGTTTTGGGTCGCACCACAGTTCTCCCTCCAACGAGCTCGCTTCCCGACCTATACCTCCGGAAAACGTGTCAGGGAGCATGCCAGGAGTGTGGGTTGAAGTCCTCGGAGCACGAGACCCGAAGATCGAAAGACTTATGACCAATACGGAGCAAAGGGAAGAAACCGTCGGGGGACCGCTTTTTACCCCAGGACGAGAAAACTGAGTCCGGGGCATTCCCGCTCGCGTTTTCTTGGGACGAGCACCGGAAGTCCTCGAGCTCAGCCCGTTTCCTTCGCTGCAAGTGCATTTCCAGTGGTTTCTGACACCGGACGAGCGTTCGCCACTCGTTGGAAGCTTCGGCCATCTTTTGGACCGTTTTGGGTCGCACCACAGTTCTCCCTCCAACGAGCTCGCTTCCCGACCTATACCTCCGGAAAACGTGTCAGGGAGCATGCCAGGAGTGTGGGTTGAAGTCCTCGGAGCACGAGACCCGAAGATCGAAAGACTTATGACCAATACGGAGCAAAGGGAAGAAACCGTCGGGGGACCGCTTTTTACCCCAGGACGAGAAAACTGAGTCCGGGGCATTCCCGCTCGCGTTTTCTTGGGACGAGCACCGGAAGTCCTCGAGCTCAGCCCGTTTCCTTCGCTGCAAGTGCATTTCCAGTGGTTTCTGACACCGGACGAGCGTTCGCCACTCGTTGGAAGCTTCGGCCATCTTTTGGACCGTTTTGGGTCGCACCACAGTTCTCCCTCCAACGAGCTCGCTTCCCGACCTATACCTCCGGAAAACGTGTCAGGGAGCATGCCAGGAGTGTGGGTTGAAGTCCTCGGAGCACGAGACCCGAAGATCGAAAGACTTATGACCAATACGGAGCAAAGGGAAGAAACCGTCGGGGGACCGCTTTTTACCCCAGGACGAGAAAACTGAGTCCGGGGCATTCCCGCTCGCGTTTTCTTGGGACGAGCACCGGAAGTCCTCGAGCTCAGCCCGTTTCCTTCGCTGCAAGTGCATTTCCAGTGGTTTCTGACACCGGACGAGCGTTCGCCACTCGTTGGAAGCTTCGGCCATCTTTTGGACCGTTTTGGGTCGCACCACAGTTCTCCCTCCAACGAGCTCGCTTCCCGACCTATACCTCCGGAAAACGTGTCAGGGAGCATGCCAGGAGTGTGGGTTGAAGTCCTCGGAGCACGAGACCCGAAGATCGAAAGACTTATGACCAATACGGAGCAAAGGGAAGAAACCGTCGGGGGACCGCTTTTTACCCCAGGACGAGAAAACTGAGTCCGGGGCATTCCCGCTCGCGTTTTCTTGGGACGAGCACCGGAAGTCCTCGAGCTCAGCCCGTTTCCTTCGCTGCAAGTGCATTTCCAGTGGTTTCTGACACCGGACGAGCGTTCGCCACTCGTTGGAAGCTTCGGCCATCTTTTGGACCGTTTTGGGTCGCACCACAGTTCTCCCTCCAACGAGCTCGCTTCCCGACCTATACCTCCGGAAAACGTGTCAGGGAGCATGCCAGGAGTGTGGGTTGAAGTCCTCGGAGCACGAGACCCGAAGATCGAAAGACTTATGACCAATACGGAGCAAAGGGAAGAAACCGTCGGGGGACCGCTTTTTACCCCAGGACGAGAAAACTGAGTCCGGGGCATTCCCGCTCGCGTTTTCTTGAGACGAGCACCGGAAGTCCTCGAGCTCGGCCCGTTTCCTTCGCTGCAAGTGCATTTCCAGTGGTTTCTGACACCGGACGAGCGTTCGCCACTCGTTGGAAGCTTCGGCCATCTTTTGGACCGTTTTGGGTCGCACCACAGTTCTCCCTCCAACGAGCTCGCTTCCCGACCTATACCTCCGGAAAACGTGTCAGGGAGCATGCCAGGAGTGTGGGTTGAAGTCCTCGGAGCACGAGACCCGAAGATCGAAAGACTTATGACCAATACGGAGCAAAGGGAAGAAACCGTCGGGGGACCGCTTTTTACCCCAGGACGAGAAAACTGAGTCCGGGGCATTCCCGCTCGCGTTTTCTTGGGACGAGCACCGGAAGTCCTCGAGCTCAGCCCGTTTCCTTCGCTGCAAGTGCATTTCCAGTGGTTTCTGACACCGGACGAGCGTTCGCCACTCGTTGGAAGCTTCGGCCATCTTTTGGACCGTTTTGGGTCGCACCACAGTTCTCCCTCCAACGAGCTCGCTTCCCGACCTATACCTCCGGAAAACGTGTCAGGGAGCATGCCAGGAGTGTGGGTTGAAGTCCTCGGAGCACGAGACCCGAAGATCGAAAGACTTATGACCAATACGGAGCAAAGGGAAGAAACTGTCGGGGGACCGCTTTTTACCCCAGGACGAGAAAACTGAGTCCGGGGCATTCCCGCTCGCGTTTTCTTGGGACGAGCACCGGAAGTCCTCGAGCTCAGCCCGTTTCCTTCGCTGCAAGTGCATTTCCAGTGGTTTCTGACACCGGACGAGCGTTCGCCACTCGTTGGAAGCTTCGGCCATCTTTTGGACCGTTTTGGGTCGCACCACAGTTCTCCCTCCAACGAGCTCGCTTCCCGACCTATACCTCCGGAAAACGTGTCAGGGAGCATGCCAGGAGTGTGGGTTGAAGTCCTCGGAGCACGAGACCCGAAGATCGAAAGACTTATGACCAATACGGAGCAAAGGGAAGAAACCGTCGGGGGACCGCTTTTTACCCCAGGACGAGAAAACTGAGTCCGGGGCATTCCCGCTCGCGTTTTCTTGGGACGAGCACCGGAAGTCCTCGAGCTCGGCCCGTTTGCTTCGCTGCAAGTGCATTTCCAGTGGTTTCTGACACCGGACGAGCGTTCGCCACTCGTTGGAAGCTTCGGCCATCTTTTGGACCGTTTTGGGTCGCACCACAGTTCTCCCTCCAACGAGCTCGCTTCCCGACCTATACCTCCGGAAAACGTGTCAGGGAGCATGCCAGGAGTGTGGGTTGAAGTCCTCGGAGCACGAGACCCGAAGATCGAAAGACTTATGACCAATACGGAGCAAAGGGAAGAAACCGTCGGGGGACCGCTTTTTACCCCAGGACGAGAAAACTGAGTCCGGGGCATTCCCGCTCGCGTTTTCTTGGGACGAGCACCGGAAGTCCTCGAGCTCAGCCCGTTTCCTTCGCTGCAAGTGCATTTCCAGTGGTTTCTGACACCGGACGAGCGTTCGCCACTCGTTGGAAGCTTCGGCCATCTTTTGGACCGTTTTGGGTCGCACCACAGTTCTCCCTCCAACGAGCTCGCTTCCCGACCTATACCTCCGGAAAACGTGTCAGGGAGCATGCCAGGAGTGTGGGTTGAAGTCCTCGGAGCACGAGACCCGAAGATCGAAAGACTTATGACCAATACGGAGCAAAGGGAAGAAACCGTCGGGGGACCGCTTTTTACCCCAGGACGAGAAAACTGAGTCCGGGGCATTCCCGCTCGCGTTTTCTTGGGACGAGCACCGGAAGTCCTCGAGCTTAGCCCGTTTCCTTCGCTGCAAGTGCATTTCCAGTGGTTTCTGACACCGGACGAGCGTTCGCCACTCGTTGGAAGCTTCGGCCATCTTTTGGACCGTTTTGGGTCGCACCACAGTTCTCCCTCCAACGAGCTCGCTTCCCGACCTATACCTCCGGAAAACGTGTCAGGGAGCATGCCAGGAGTGTGGGTTGAAGTCCTCGGAGCACGAGACCCGAAGATCGAAAGACTTATGACCAATACGGAGCAAAGGGAAGAAACCGTCGGGGGACGGCTTTTTACCCCAGGACGAGAAAACTGAGTCCGGGGCATTCCCGCTCGCGTTTTCTTGGGACGAGCACCGGAAGTCCTCGAGCCCGGCCCGTTTCCTTTGCTGCAAGTGCATTTCCAGTGGTTTCTGACACCGGACGAGCGTTCGCCACTCGTTGGAAGCTTCGGCCATCTTTTGGACCGTTTTGGGTCGCACCACAGTTCTCCCTCCAACGAGCTCGCTTCCCGACCTATACCTCTGGAAAACGTGTCAGGGAGCATGCCAGGAGTGCGGGTTGAAGTCCTCGAAGCACGAGACCCGAAGATCGAAAGACTTATGACCAATACGGAGCAAAGGGAAGAAACCGTCGGGGGACCGCTTTTTACCCCAGGACGAGAAAACTGAGTCCGGGGCATTCCCGCTCGCGTTTTCTTGGGACGAGCACCGGAAGTCCTCGAGCTCGGCCCGTTTCCTTCGCTGCAAGTGCATTTCCAGTGGTTTCTGACACCGGACGAGCGTTCGCCACTCGTTGGAAGCTTCGGCCATCTTTTGGACCGTTTTGGGTCGCACCACAGTTCTCCCTCCAACGAGCTCGCTTCCCGACCTATACCTCTGGAAAACGTGTCAGGGAGCATGCCAGGAGTGCGGGTTGAAGTCCTCGAAGCACGAGACCCGAAGATCGAAAGACTTATGACCAATACGGAGCAAAGGGAAGAAACCGTCGGGGGACCGCTTTTTACCCCAGGACGAGAAAACTGAGTCCGGGGCATTCCCGCTCGCGTTTTCTTGGGACGAGCACCGGAAGTCCTCGAGCTCGGCCCGTTTCCTTCGCTGCAAGTGCATTTCCAGTGGTTTCTGACACCGGACGAGCGTTCGCCACTCGTTGGAAGCTTCGGCCATCTTTTGGACCGTTTTGGGTCGCACCACAGTTCTCCCTCCAACGAGCTCGCTTCCCGACCTATAACTCCGGAAAACGTGTCAGGGAGCATGCCAGGAGTGTGGGTTGAAGTCCTCGGAGCACGAGACCCGAAGATCGAAAGACTTATGACCAATACGGAGCAAAGGGAAGAAACCGTCGGGGGACCGCTTTTTACCCCAGGACGAGAAAACTGAGTCCGGGGCATTCCCGCTCGCGTTTTCTTGGGACGAGCACCGGAAGTCCTCGAGCTCGGCCCGTTTCCTTCGCTGCAAGTGCATTTCCAGTGGTTTCTGACACCGGACGAGCGTTCGCCACTCGTTGGAAGCTTCGGCCATCTTTTGGACCGTTTTGGGTCGCACCACAGTTCTCCCTCCAACGAGCTCGCTTCCCGACCTATAACTCCGGAAAACGTGTCAGGGAGCATGCCAGGAGTGTGGGTTGAAGTCCTCGGAGCACGAGACCCGAAGATCGAAAGACTTATGACCAATACGGAGCAAAGGGAAGAAACCGTCGGGGGACCGCTTTTTACCCCAGGACGAGAAAACTGAGTCCGGGGCATTCCCGCTCGCGTTTTCTTGGGACGAGCACCGGAAGTCCTCGAGCTCGGCCCGTTTCCTTCGCTGCAAGTGCATTTCCAGTGGTTTCTGACACCGGACGAGCGTTCGCCACTCGTTGGAAGCTTCGGCCATCTTTTGGACCGTTTTGGGTCGCACCACAGTTCTCCCTCCAACGAGCTCGCTTCCCGACCTATACCTCCGGAAAACGTGTCAGGGAGCATGCCAGGAGTGTGGGTTGAAGTCCTCGGAGCACGAGACCCGAAGATCGAAAGACTTATGACCAATACGGAGCAAAGGGAAGAAACCGTCGGGGGACCGCTTTTTACCCCTCGACGAGAAAACTGAGTCCGGGGCATTCCCGCTCGCGTTTTCTTGGGACGAGCACCGGAAGTCCTCGAGCTCGGCCCGTTTCCTTCGCTGCAAGTGCATTTCCAGTGGTTTCTGACACCGGACGAGCGTTCGCCACTCGTTGGAAGCTTCGGCCATCTTTTGGACCGTTTTGGGTCGCACCACAGTTCTCCCTCCAATGAGCTCGCTTCCCGACCTATACCTCCGGAAAACGTGTCAGGGAGCATGCCAGGAGTGTGGGTTGAAGTCCTCGGAGCACGAGACCCGAAGATCGAAAGACTTATGACCAATACGGAGCAAAGGGAAGAAACCGTCGGGGGACGGCTTTTTACCCCAGGACGAGAAAACTGAGTCCGGGGCATTCCCGCTCGCGTTTTCTTGGGACGAGCACCGGAAGTCCTCGAGCTCGGCCCGTTTCCTTCGCTGCAAGTGCATTTCCAGTCGTTTCTGACACCGGACGAGCGTTCGCCACTCGTTGGAAGCTTCGGCCATCTTTTGGACCGTTTTGGGTCGCACCACAGTTCTCCCTCCAACGAGCTCGCTTCCCGACCTATACCTCCGGAAAACGTGTCAGGGAGCATGCCAGGAGTGTGGGTTGAAGTCCTCGGAGCACGAGACCCGAAGATCGAAAGACTTATGACCAATACGGAGCAAAGGGAAGAAACCGTCGGGGGACCGCTTTTTACCCCAAGACGAGAAAACTGAGTCCGGGGCATTCCCGCTCGCGTTTTCTTGGGACGAGCACCGGAAGTCCTCGAGCTCGGCCCGTTTCCTTCGCTGCAAGTGCATTTCCAGTGGTTTCTGACACCGGACGAGCGTTCGCCACTCGTTGGAAGCTTCGGCCATCTTTTGGACCGTTTTGGGTCGCACCACAGTTCTCCCTCCAACGAGCTCGCTTCCCGACCTATAACTCCGGAAAACGTGTCAGAGAGCATGCCAGGAGTGTGGGTTGAAGTCCTCGGAGCACGAGACCCGAAGATCGAAAGACTTATGACCAATACGGAGCAAAGGGAAGAAACCGTCGGGGGACCGCTTTTTACCCCAGGACGAGAAAACTGAGTCCGGGGCATTCCCGCTCGCGTTTTCTTGGGACGAGCACCGGAAGTCCTCGAGCTCGGCCCGTTTCCTTCGCTGCAAGTGCATTTCCAGTGGTTTCTGACACCGGACGAGCGTTCGCCACTCGTTGGAAGCTTCGGCCATCTTTTGGACCGTTTTGGGTCGCACCACAGTTCTCCCTCCAACGAGCTCGCTTCCCGACCTATACCTCCGGAAAACGTGTCAGGGAGCATGCCAGGAGTGTGGGTTGAAGTCCTCGGAGCACGAGACCCGAAGATCGAAAGACTTATGACCAATACGGAGCAAAGGGAAGAAACCGTCGGGGGACCGCTTTTTACCCCAAGACGAGAAAACTGAGTCCGGGGCATTCCCGCTCGCGTTTTCTTGGGACGAGCACCGGAAGTCCTCGAGCTCGGCCCGTTTCCTTCGCTGCAAGTGCATTTCCAGTGGTTTCTGACACCGGACGAGCGTTCGCCACTCGTTGGAAGCTTCGGCCATCTTTTGGACCGTTTTGGGTCGCACCACAGTTCTCCCTCCAACGAGCTCGCTTCCCGACCTATAACTCCGGAAAACGTGTCAGAGAGCATGCCAGGAGTGTGGGTTGAAGTCCTCGGAGCACGAGACCCGAAGATCGAAAGACTTATGACCAATACGGAGCAAAGGGAAGAAACCGTCGGGGGACCGCTTTTTACCCCAGGACGAGAAAACTGAGTCCGGGGCATTCCCGCTCGCGTTTTCTTGGGACGAGCACCGGAAGTCCTCGAGCTCGGCCCGTTTCCTTCGCTGCAAGTGCATTTCCAGTGGTTTCTGACACCGGACGAGCGTTCGCCACTCGTTGGAAGCTTCGGCCATCTTTTGGACCGTTTTGGGTCGCACCACAGTTCTCCCTCCAACGAGCTCGCTTCCCGACCTATAACTCCGGAAAACGTGTCAGGGAGCATGCCAGGAGTGTGGGTTGAAGTCCTCGGAGCACGAGACCCGAAGATCGAAAGACTTATGACCAATACGGAGCAAAGGGAAGAAACCGTCGGGGGACCGCTTTTTACCCCAGGACGAGAAAACTGAGTCCGGGGCATTCCCGCTCGCGTTTTCTTGGGACGAGCACCAAAAGTCCTCGAGCTCAGCTCGTTTCTTTCGCTGCAAGTGCATTTCCAGTGGTTTCTGACACCGGACGAGCGTTCGCCACTCGTTGGAAGCTTCGGCCATCTTTTGGACCGTTTTGGGTCGCACCACAGTTCTCCCTCCAACGAGCTCGCTTCCCGACCTATACCTCCGGAAAACGTGTCAGGGAGCATGCCAGGAGTGTGGGTTGAAGTCCTCGGAGCACGAGACCCGAAGATCGAAAGACTTATGACCAATACGGAGCAAAGGGAAGAAACCGTCGGGGGACCGCTTTTTACCCCAGGACGAGAAAACTGAGTCCGGGGCATTCCCGCTCGCGTTTTCTTGGGACGAGCACCGGAAGTCCTCGAGCTCGGCCCGTTTCCTTCGCTGCAAGTGCATTTCCAGTGGTTTCTGACACCGGACGAGCGTTCGCCACTCGTTGGAAGCTTCGGCCATCTTTTGGACCGTTTTGGGTCGCACCACAGTTCTCCCTCCAACGAGCTCGCTTCCCGACCTATACCTCCGGAAAACGTGTCAGGGAGCATGCCAGGAGTGTGGGTTGAAGTCCTCGGAGCACGAGACCCGAAGATCGAAAGACTTATGACCAATACGGAGCAAAGGGAAGAAACCGTCGGGGGACCGCTTTTTACCCCAGGACGAGAAAACTGAGTCCGGGGCATTCCCGCTCGCGTTTTCTTGGGACGAGCACCGGAAGTCCTCGAGCTCGGCCCGTTTCCTTCGCTGCAAGTGCATTTCCAGCGGTTTCTGACACCGGACGAGCGTTCGCCACTCGTTGGAAGCTTCGGCCATCTTTTGGACCGTTTTGGGTCGCACCACAGTTCTCCCTCCAACGAGCTCGCTTCCCGACCTATACCTCCGGAAAACGTGTCAGGGAGCATGCCAGGAGTGTGGGTTGAAGTCGTCGGAGCACGAGACCCGAAGATCGAAAGACTTATGACCAATACGGAGCAAAGGGAAGAAACCGTCGGGGGACCGCTTTTTACCCCAGGACGAGAAAACTGAGTCCGGGGCATTCCCGCTCGCGTTTTCTTGGGACGAGCACCGGAAGTCCTCGAGCTCGGCCCGTTTCCTTCGCTGCAAGTGCATTTCCAGTGGTTTCTGACACCGGACGAGCGTTCGCCACTCGTTGGAAGCTTCGGCCATCTTTTGGACCGTTTTGGGTCGCACCACAGTTCTCCCTCCAACGAGCTCGCTTCCCGACCTATACCTCCGGAAAACGTGTCAGGGAGCATGCCAGGAGTGTGGGTTGAAGTCCTCGGAGCACGAGACCCGAAGATCGAAAGACTTATGACCAATACGGAGCAAAGGGAAGAAACCGTCGGGGGACCGCTTTTTACCCCTGGACGAGAAAACTGAGTCCGGGGCATTCCCGCTCGCGTTTTCTTGGGACGAGCACCGGAAGTCCTCGAGCTCGGCCCGTTTCCTTCGCTGCAAGTGCATTTCCAGTGGTTTCTGACACCGGACGAGCGTTCGCCACTCGTTGGAAGCTTCGGCCATCTTTTGGACCGTTTTGGGTCGCACCACAGTTCTCCCTCCAACGAGCTCGCTTCCCGACCTATACCTCCGGAAAACGTGTCAGGGAGCATGCCAGGAGTGTGGGTTGAAGTCCTCGGAGCACGAGACCCGAAGATCGAAAGACTTATGACCAATACGGAGCAAAGGGAAGAAACCGTCGGGGGACGGCTTTTTACCCCAGGACGAGAAAACTGAGTCCGGGGCATTCCCGCTCGCGTTTTCTTGGGACGAGCACCGGAAGTCCTCGAGCTCGGCCCGTTTCCTTCGCTGCAAGTGCATTTCCAGTCGTTTCTGACACCGGACGAGCGTTCGCCACTCGTTGGAAGCTTCGGCCATCTTTTGGACCGTTTTGGGTCGCACCACAGTTCTCCCTCCAACGAGCTCGCTTCCCGACCTATACCTCCGGAAAACGTGTCAGGGAGCATGCCAGGAGTGTGGGTTAAAGTCCTCGGAGCACGAGACCCGAAGATCGAAAGACTTATGACCAATACGGAGCAAAGGGAAGAAACCGTCGGGGGACGGCTTCTTACCCCAGGACGAGAAAACTGAGTCCGGGGCATTCCCGCTCGCGTTTTCTTGGGACGAGCACCGGAAGTCCTCGAGCTCGGCCCGTTTTCTTCGCTGCAAGTGCATTTCCAGTGGTTTCTGACACCGGACGAGCGTTCGCCACTCGTTGGAAGCTTCGGCCATCTTTTGGACCGTTTTGGGTCGCACCACAGTTCTCCCTCCAACGAGCTCGCATCCCGACCTATACCTCTGGAAAACGTGTCAGGGAGCATGCCAGGAGTGTGGGTTGAAGTCCTCGGAGCACGAGACCCGAAGATCGAAAGACTTATGACCAATACGGAGCAAAGGGAAGAAACCGTCGGGGGACCGCTTTTTACCCCAGGACGAGAAAACTGAGTCCGGGGCATTCCCGCTCGCGTTTTCTTGGGACGAGCACCGGAAGTCCTCGAGCTCGGCCCGTTTCCTTCGCTGCAAGTGCATTTCCAGTGGTTTCTGACACCGGACGAGCGTTCGCCACTCGTTGGAAGCTTCGGCCATCTTTTGGACCGTTTTGGGTCGCACCACAGTTCTCCCTCCAACGAGCTCGCTTCCCGACCTATACCTCCGGAAAACGTGTCAGGGAGCATGCCAGGAGTGTGGGTTGAAGTCCTCGGAGCACGAGACCCGAAGATCGAAAGACTTATGACCAATACGGAGCAAAGGGAAGAAACCGTCGGGGGACCGCTTTTTACCCCAGGACGAGAAAACTGAGTCCGGGGCATTCCCGCTCGCGTTTTCTTGGGACGAGCACCGGAAGTCCTCGAGCTCGGCCCGTTTCCTTCGCTGCAAGTGCATTTCCAGCGGTTTCTGACACCGGACGAGCGTTCGCCACTCGTTGGAAGCTTCGGCCATCTTTTGGACCGTTTTGGGTCGCACCACAGTTCTCCCTCCAACGAGCTCGCTTCCCGACCTATACCTCCGGAAAACGTGTCAGGGAGCATGCCAGGAGTGTGGGTTGAAGTCCTCGGAGCACGAGACCCGAAGATCGAAAGACTTATGACCAATACGGAGCAAAGGGAAGAAACCGTCGGGGGACCGCTTTTTACCCCAGGACGAGAAAACTGAGTCCGGGGCATTCCCGCTCGCGTTTTCTTGGGACGAGCACCAAAAGTCCTCGAGCTCAGCTCGTTTCTTTCGCTGCAAATGCATTTCCAGTGGTTTCTGACACCGGACGAGCGTTCGCCACTCGTTGGAAGCTTCGGCCATCTTTTGGACCGTTTTGGGTCGCACCACAGTTCTCCCTCCAACGAGCTCGCTTCCCGACCTATACCTCCGGAAAACGTGTCAGGGAGCATGCCAGGAGTGTGGGTTGAAGTCCTCGGAGCACGAGACCCGAAGATCGAAAGACTTATGACCAATACGGAGCAAAGGGAAGAAACCGTCGGGGGACCGCTTTTTACCCCAGGACGAGAAAACTGAGTCCGGGGCATTCCCGCTCGCGTTTTCTTGGGACGAGCACCGGAAGTCCTCGAGCTCGGCCCGTTTCCTTCGCTGCAAGTGCATTTCCAGCGGTTTCTGACACCGGACGAGCGTTCGCCACTCGTTGGAAGCTTCGGCCATCTTTTGGACCGTTTTGGGTCGCACCACAGTTCTCCCTCCAACGAGCTCGCTTCCCGACCTATACCTCCGGAAAACGTGTCAGGGAGCATGCCAGGAGTATGGGTTGAAGTCCTCGGAGCACGAGACCCGAAGATCGAAAGACTTATGACCAATACGGAGCAAAGGGAAGAAACCGTCGGGGGACCGCTTTTTACCCCAGGACGAGAAAACTGAGTCCGGAGCATTCCCGCTCGCGTTTTCTTGGGACGAGCACCGGAAGTCCTCGAGCTCGGCCCGTTTCCATCGCTGCAAGTGCATTTCCAGTGGTTTCTGACACCGGACGAGCGTTCGCCACTCGTTGGAAGCTTCGGCCATCTTTTGGACCGTTTTGGGTCGCACCACAGTTCTCCCTCCAACGAGCTCCCTTCCCGACCTATACCTCCGGAAAACGTGTCAGGGAGCATGCCAGGAGTGTGGGTTGAAGTCCTCGGAGCACGAGACCCGAAGATCGAAAGACTTATGACCAATACGGAGCAAAGGGAATAAACCGTCGGGGGACCGCTTTTTACCCCAGGACGAGAAAACTGAGTCCGGGGCATTCCCGCTCGCGTTTTCTTGGGACGAGCACCGGAAGTCCTCGAGCTCGGCCCGTTTCCTTCGCTGCAAGTGCATTTCCAGTGGTTTCTGACACCGGACGAGCGTTCGCCACTCGTTGGAAGCTTCGGCCATCTTTTGGACCGTTTTGGGTCGCACCACAGTTCTCCCTCCAACGAGCTCGCTTCCCGACCTATACCTCCGGAAAACGTGTCAGGGAGCATGCCAGGAGTGTGGGTTGAAGTCCTCGGAGCACGAGACCCGAAGATCGAAAGACTTATGACCAATACGGAGCAAAGGGAAGAAACCGTCGGGGGACCGCTTTTTACCCCAGGACGAGAAAACTGAGTCCGGGGCAATCCCGCTCGCGTTTTCTTGGGACGAGCACCGGAAGTCCTCGAGCTCGGCCCGTTTCCTTCGCTGCAAGTGCATTTCCAGTGGTTTCTGACACCGGACGAGCGTTCGCCACTCGTTGGAAGCTTCGGCCATCTTTTGGACCGTTTTGGGTCGCACCACAGTTCTCCCTCCAACGAGCTCGCTTCCCGACCTATAACTCCGGAAAACGTGTCAGGGAGCATGCCAGGAGTGTGGGTTGAAGTCCTCGGAGCACGAGACCCGAAGATCGAAAGACTTATGACCAATACGGAGCAAAGGGAAGAAACCGTCGGGGGACCGCTTTTTACCCCAGGACGAGAAAACTGAGTCCGGGGCATTCCCGCTCGCGTTTTCTTGGGACGAGCACCAAAAGTCCTCGAGCTCAGCTCGTTTCTTTCGCTGCAAGTGCATTTCCAGTGGTTTCTGACACCGGACGAGCGTTCGCCACTCGTTGGAAGCTTCGGCCATCTTTTGGACCGTTTTGGGTCGCACCACAGTTCTCCCTCCAACGAGCTCGCTTCCCGACCTATACCTCCGGAAAACGTGTCAGGGAGCATGCCAGGAGTGTGGGTTGAAGTCCTCGGAGCACGAGACCCTAAGATCGAAAGACTTATGACCAATACGGAGCAAAGGGAAGAAACCGTCGGGGGACCGCTTTTTACCCCAGGACGAGAAAACTGAGTCCGGGGCATTCCCGCTCGCGTTTTCTTGGGACGAGCACCGAAAGTCCTCGAGCTCGGCCCGTTTCCTTCACTGCAAGTGCATTTCCAGTGGTTTCTGACACCGGACGAGCGTTCGCCACTCGTTGGAAGCTTCGGCCATCTTTTGGACCGTTTTGGGTCGCACCACAGTTCTCCCTCCAACGAGCTCGCTTCCCGACCTATACCTCCGGAAAACGTGTCAGGGAGCATGCCAGGAGTGTGGGTTGAAGTCCTCGGAGCACGAGACCCGAAGATCGAAAGACTTATGACCAATACGGAGCAAAGGGAAGAAACCGTCGGGGGACCGCTTTTTACCCCAGGACGAGAAAACTGAGTCCGGGGCATTCCCGCTCGCGTTTTCTTGGGACGAGCACCGGAAGTCCTCGAGCTCGGCCCGTTTCCTTCGCTGCAAGTGCATTTCCAGTGGTTTCTGACACCGGACGAGCGTTCGCCACTCGTTGGAAGCTTCGGCCATCTTTTGGACCGTTTTGGGTCGCACCACAGTTCTCCCTCCAACGAGCTCGCTTCCCGACCTATACCTCCGGAAAACGTGTCAGGGAGCATGCCAGGAGTGTGGGTTGAAGTCCTCGGAGCACGAGACCCGAAGATCGAAAGACTTATGACCAATACGGAGCAAAGGGAAGAAACCGTCGGGGGACCGCTTTTTACCCCAGGACGAGAAAACTGAGTCCGGGGCATTCCCGCTCGCGTTTTCTTGGGACGAGCACCGGAAGTCCTCGAGCTCGGCCCGTTTCCTTCGCTGCAAGTGCATTTCCAGCGGTTTCTGACACCGGACGAGCGTTCGCCACTCGTTGGAAGCTTCGGCCATCTTTTGGACCGTTTTGGGTCGCACCACAGTTCTCCCTCCAACGAGCTCGCTTCCCGACCTATACCTCCGGAAAACGTGTCAGGGAGCATGCCAGGAGTGTGGGTTGAAGTCCTCGGAGCACGAGACCCGAAGATCGAAAGACTTATGACCAATACGGAGCAAAGGGAAGAAACCGTCGGGGGACCGCTTTTTACCCCAGGACGAGAAAACGGAGTCCGGGGCATTCCCGCTCGCGTTTTCTTGGGACGAGCACCGGAAGTCCTCGAGCTCGGCCCGTTTCCTTCGCTGCAAGTGCATTTCCAGTGGTTTCTGACACCGGACGAGCGTTCGCCACTCATTGGAAGCTTCGGCCATCTTTTGGACCGTTTTGGGTCGCACCACAGTTCTCCCTCCAACGAGCTCGCTTCCCGACCTATACCTCCGGAAAACGTGTCAGGGAGCATGCCAGGAGTGTGGGTTGAAGTCCTCGGAGCACGAGACCCGAAGATCGAAAGACTTATGACCAATACGGAGCAAAGGGAAGAAACCGTCGGGGGACCGCTTTTTACCCCTGGACGAGAAAACTGAGTCCGGGGCATTCCCGCTCGCGTTTTCTTGGGACGAGCACCGGAAGTCCTCGAGCTCGGCCCGTTTCCTTCGCTGCAAGTGCATTTCCAGTGGTTTCTGACACCGGACGAGCGTTCGCCACTCGTTGGAAGCTTCGGCCATCTTTTGGACCGTTTTGGGTCGCACCACAGTTCTCCCTCCAACGAGCTCGCTTCCCGACCTATACCTCCGGAAAACGTGTCAGGGAGCATGCCAGGAGTGTGGGTTGAAGTCCTCGGAGCACGAGACCCGAAGATCGAAAGACTTATGACCAATACGGAGCAAAGGGAAGAAACCGTCGGGGGACGGCTTTTTACCCCAGGACGAGAAAACTGAGTCTGGGGCATTCCCGCTCGCGTTTTCTTGGGACGAGCACCGGAAGTCCTCGAGCTCGGCCCGTTTCCTTCGCTGCAAGTGCATTTCCAGTCGTTTCTGACACCGGACGAGCGTTCGCCACTCGTTGGAAGCTTCGGCCATCTTTTGGACCGTTTTGGGTCGCACCACAGTTCTCCCTCCAACGAGCTCGCTTCCCGACCTATACCTCCGGAAAACGTGTCAGGGAGCATGCCAGGAGTGTGGGTTAAAGTCCTCGGAGCACGAGACCCGAAGATCGAAAGACTTATGACCAATACGGAGCAAAGGGAAGAAACCGTCGGGGGACGGCTTTTTACCCCAGGACGAGAAAACTGAGTCCGGGGCATTCCCGCTCGCGTTTTCTTGGGACGAGCACCGGAAGTCCTCGAGCTCGGCCCGTTTTCTTCGCTGCAAGTGCATTTCCAGTGGTTTCTGACACCGGACGAGCGTTCGCCACTCGTTGGAAGCTTCGGCCATCTTTTGGACCGTTTTGGGTCGCACCACAGTTCTCCCTCCAACGAGCTCGCATCCCGACCTATACCTCTGGAAAACGTGTCAGGGAGCATGCCAGGAGTGTGGGTTGAAGTCCTCGGAGCACGAGACCCGAAGATCGAAAGACTTATGACCAATACGGAGCAAAGGGAAGAAACCGTCGGGGGACCGCTTTTTACCCCAGGACGAGAAAACTGAGTCCGGGGCATTCCCGCTCGCGTTTTCTTGGGACGAGCACCGGAAGTCCTCGAGCTCGGCCCGTTTCCTTCGCTGCAAGTGCATTTCCAGTGGTTTCTGACACCGGACGAGCGTTCGCCACTCGTTGGAAGCTTCGGCCATCTTTTGGACCGTTTTGGGTCGCACCACAGTTCTCCCTCCAACGAGCTCGCTTCCCGACCTATACCTCCGGAAAACGTGTCAGGGAGCATGCCAGGAGTGTGGGTTGAAGTCCTCGGAGCACGAGACCCGAAGATCGAAAGACTTATGACCAATACGGAGCAAAGGGAAGAAACCGTCGGGGGACCGCTTTTTACCCCAGGACGAGAAAACTGAGTCCGGGGCATTCCCGCTCGCGTTTTCTTGGGACGAGCACCGGAAGTCCTCGAGCTCGGCCCGTTTCCTTCGCTGCAAGTGCATTTCCAGCGGTTTCTGACACCGGACGAGCGTTCGCCACTCGTTGGAAGCTTCGGCCATCTTTTGGACCGTTTTGGGTCGCACCACAGTTCTCCCTCCAACGAGCTCGCTTCCCGACCTATACCTCCGGAAAACGTGTCAGGGAGCATGCCAGGAGTGTGGGTTGAAGTCCTCGGAGCACGAGACCCGAAGATCGAAAGACTTATGACCAATACGGAGCAAAGGGAAGAAACCGTCGGGGGACCGCTTTTTACCCCAGGACGAGAAAACTGAGTCCGGAGCATTCCCGCTCGCGTTTTCTTGGGACGAGCACCGGAAGTCCTCGAGCTCGGCCCGTTTCCTTCGCTGCAAGTGCATTTCCAGTGGTTTCTGACACCGGACGAGCGTTCGCCACTCGTTGGAAGCTTCGGCCATCTTTTGGACCGTTTTGGGTCGCACCACAGTTCTCCCTCCAACGAGCTCCCTTCCCGACCTATACCTCCGGAAAACGTGTCAGGGAGCATGCCAGGAGTGTGGGTTGAAGTCCTCGGAGCACGAGACCCGAAGATCGAAAGACTTATGACCAATACGGAGCAAAGGGAATAAACCGTCGGGGGACCGCTTTTTACCCCAGGACGAGAAAACTGAGTCCGGGGCATTCCCGCTCGCGTTTTCTTGGGACGAGCACCGGAAGTCCTCGAGCTCGGCCCGTTTCCTTCGCTGCAAGTGCATTTCCAGTGGTTTCTGACACCGGACGAGCGTTCGCCACTCGTTGGAAGCTTCGGCCATCTTTTGGACCGTTTTGGGTCGCACCACAGTTCTCCCTCCAACGAGCTCGCTTCCCGACCTATACCTCCGGAAAACGTGTCAGGGAGCATGCCAGGAGTGTGGGTTGAAGTCCTCGGAGCACGAGACCCGAAGATCGAAAGACTTCTGACCAATACGGAGCAAAGGGAAGAAACCGTCGGGGGACCGCTTTTTACCCCAGGACGAGAAAACTGAGTCCGGGGCATTCCCGCTCGCGTTTTCTTGGGACGAGCAACGGAAGTCATCGAGCTCGGCCCGTTTCCTTCGCTGCAAGTGCATTTCCAGTGGTTTCTGACACCGGACGAGCGTTCGCCACTCGTTGGAAGCTTCGGCCATCTTTTGGACCGTTTTGGGTCGCACCACAGTTCTCCCTCCAACGAGCTCGCTTCCCGACCTATACCTCCGGAAAACGTGTCAGGGAGCATGCTAGGAGTGTGGGTTGAAGTCCTCGGAGCACGAGACCCGAAGATCGAAAGACTTCTGACCAATACGGAGCAAAGGGAAGAAACCGTCGGGGGACCGCTTTTTACCCCAGGACGAGAAAACTGAGTCCGGGGCATTCCCGCTCGCGTTTTCTTGGGACGAGCACCGGAAGTCCTCGAGCTCGGCCCGTTTCCTTCGCTGCAAGTGCATTTTCAGTGGTTTCTGACACCGGACGAGCGTTCGCCACTCGTTGGAAGCTTCGGCCATCTTTTGGACCGTTTTGGGTCGCACCACAGTTCTCCCTCCAACGAGCTCGCTTCCCGACCTATACCTCCGGAAAACGTGTCAGGGAGCATGCCAGGAGTGTGGGTTGAAGTCCTCGGAGCACGAGACCCGAAGATCGAAAGACTTATGACCAATACGGAGCAAAGGGAAGAAACCGTCGGGGGACCGCTTTTTACCCCAGGACGAGAAAACTGAGTCCGGGGCATTCCCGCTCGCGTTTTCTTGGGACGAGCACCGGAAGTCCTCGAGCTCGGCCCGTTTCCTTCGCTGCAAGTGCATTTCCAGTGGTTTCTGACACCGGACGAGCGTTCGCCACTCGTTGGAAGCTTCGGCCATCTTTTGGACCGTTTTGGGTCGCACCACAGTTCTCCCTCCAACGAGCTCGCTTCCCGACCTATACCTCCGGAAAACGTGTCAGGGAGCATGCCAGGAGTGTGGGTTGAAGTCCTCGGAGCACGAGACCCGAAGATCGAAAGACTTATGACCAATACGGAGCAAAGGGAAGAAACCGTCGGGGGACCGCTTTTTACCCCAGGACGAGAAAACTGAGTCCGGGGCATTCCCGCTCGCGTTTTCTTGGGACGAGCACCGGAAGTCCTCGAGCTCGGCCCGTTTCCTTCGCTGCAAGTGCATTTCCAGCGGTTTCTGACACCGGACGAGCGTTCGCCACTCGTTGGAAGCTTCGGCCATCTTTTGGACCGTTTTGGGTCGCACCACAGTTCTCCCTCCAACGAGCTCGCTTCCCGACCTATACCTCCGGAAAACGTGTCAGGGAGCATGCCAGGAGTGTGGGTTGAAGTCCTCGGAGCACGAGACCCGAAGATCGAAACACTTATGACCAATACGGAGCAAAGGGAAGAAACCGTCGGGGGACCGCTTTTTACCCCAGGACGAGAAAACTGAGTCCGGGGCATTCCCGCTCGCGTTTTCTTGGGACGAGCACCGGAAGTCCTCGAGCTCGGCCCGTTTCCTTCGCTGCAAGTGCATTTCCAGTGGTTTCTGACACCGGACGAGCGTTCGCCACTCGTTGGAAGCTTCGGCCATCTTTTGGACCGTTTTGGGTCGCACCACAGTTCTCCCTCCAACGAGCTCCCTTCCCGACCTATACCTCCGGAAAACGTGTCAGGGAGCATGCCAGGAGTGTGGGTTGAAGTCCTCGGAGCACGAGACCCAAAGATCGAAAGACTTATGACCAATACGGAGCAAAGGGAATAAACCGTCGGGGGACCGCTTTTTACCCCAGGACGAGAAAACTGAGTCCGGGGCATTCCCGCTCGCGTTTTCTTGGGACGAGCACCGGAAGTCCTCGAGCTCGGCCCGTTTCCTTCGCTGCAAGTGCATTTCCAGTGGTTTCTGACACCGGACGAGCGTTCGCCACTCGTTGGAAGCTTCGGCCATCTTTTGGACCGTTTTGGGTCGCACCACAGTTCTCCCTCCAACGAGCTCCCTTCCCGACCTATACCTCCGGAAAACGTGTCAGGGAGCATGCCAGGAGTGTGGGTTGAAGTCCTCGGAGCACGAGACCCGAAGATCGAAAGACTTATGACCAATACGGAGCAAAGGGAAGAAACCGTCGGGGGACCGCTTTTTACCCCAGGACGAGAAAACTGAGTCCGGGGCATTCCCGCTCGCGTTTTCTTGGGACGAGCACCGGAAGTCCTCGAGCTCGGCCCGTTTCCTTCGCTGCAAGTGCATTTCCAGTGGTTTCTGACACCGGACGAGCGTTCGCCACTCGTTGGAAGCTTCGGCCATCTTTTGGACCGTTTTGGGTCGCACCACAGTTCTCCCTCCAACGAGCTCGCTTCCCGACCTATACCTCCGGAAAACGTGTCAGGGAGCATGCCAGGAGTGTGGGTTGAAGTCCTCGGAGCACGAGACCCGAAGATCGAAAGACTTATGACCAATACGGAGCAAAGGGAAGAAACCGTCGGGGGACCGCTTTTTACCCCAGGACGAGAAAACTGAGTCCGGGGCATTCCCGCTCGCGTTTTCTTGGGACGAGCACCGGAAGTCCTCGAGCTCGGCCCGTTTCCTTCGCTGCAAGTGCATTTCCAGTGGTTTCTGACACCGGACGAGCGTTCGCCACTCGTTGGAAGCTTTGGCCATCTTTTGGACCGTTTTGGGTCGCACCACAGTTCTCCCTCCAACGAGCTCGCTTCCCGACCTATACCTCCGGAAAACGTGTCAGGGAGCATGCCAGGAGTGTGGGTTGAAGTCCTCGGAGCACGAGACCCGAAGATCGAAAGACTTATGACCAATACGGAGCAAAGGGAAGAAACCGTCGGGGGACCGCTTTTTACCCCAGGACGAGAAAACTGAGTCCGGGGCATTCCCGCTCGCGTTTTCTTGGGACGAGCACCGGAAGTCCTCGAGCTCGGCCCGTTTCCTTCGCTGCAAGTGCATTTCCAGTGGTTTCTGACACCGGACGAGCGTTCGCCACTCGTTGGAAGCTTCGGCCATCTTTTGGACCGTTTTGGGTCGCACCACAGTTCTCCCTCCAACGAGCTCGCTTCCCGACCTATACCTCCGGAAAACGTGTCAGGGAGCATGCCAGGAGTGTGGGTTGAAGTCCTCGGAGCACGAGACCCGAAGATCGAAAGACTTATGACCAATACGGAGCAAAGGGAAGAAACCGTCGGGGGACCGCTTTTTACCCCAGGACGAGAAAACTGAGTCCGGGGCATTCCCGCTCGCGTTTTCTTGGGACGAGCACCGGAAGTCCTCGAGCTCGGCCCGTTTCCTTCGCTGCAAGTGCATTTCCAGTGGTTTCAGACACCGGACGAGCGTTCGCCACTCGTTGGAAGCTTCGGCCATCTTTTGGACCGTTTTGGGTCGCACCACAGTTCTCCCTCCAACGAGCTCGCTTCCCGACCTATACCTCCGGAAAACGTGTCAGGGAGCATGCCAGGAGTGTGGGTTGAAGTCCTCGGAGCACGAGACCCGAAGATCGAAAGACTTATGACCAATACGGAGCAAAGGGAAGAAACCGTCGGGGGACCGCTTTTTACCCCAGGACGAGAAAACTGAGTCCGGGGCATTCCCGCTCGCGTTTTCTTGGGACGAGCCCTGGAAGTCCTCGAGCTCGGCCCGTTTTCTTCGCTGCAAGTGCATTTCCAGTGGTTTCTGACACCGGACGAGCGTTCGCCACTCGTTGGAAGCTTCGGCCATCTTTTGGGCCGTTTTGGCTCGCACCACAGTTCTCCCTCCAACGAGCTCGCTTCCCGACTTATACCTCCAGAAAACGTGTCAGGGAGCATGCCAGGAGTGTGGGTTGAAGTCCTCGGAGCACGAGACCCGAAGATCGAAAGACTTATGACCAATACGGAGCAAAGGGAAGAAACCGTCGGGGGACCGCTTTTTACCCCAGGACGAGAAAACTGAGTCCGGGGCATTCCCGCTCGCGTTTTCTTGGGACGAGGACCGGAAGTCCTCGAGCTCGGCCCGTTTCCTTCGCTGCAAGTGCATTTCCAGTGGTTTCTGACACCGGACGAGCGTTCGCCACTCGTTGGAAGCTTCGGCCATCTTTTGGACCGTTTTGGGTCGCACCACAGTTCTCCCTCCAACGAGCTCGCTTCCCGACCTATACCTCCGGAAAACGTGTCAGGGAGCATGCCAGGAGTGTGGGTTGAAGTCCTCGGAGCACGAGACCCGAAGATCGAAAGACTTATGACCAATACGGAGCAAAGGGAAGAAACCGTCGGGGGACCGCTTTTTACCCCAGGACGAGAAAACTGAGTCCGGGGCATTCCCGCTCGCGTTTTCTTGGGACGAGCACCGGAAGTCCTCGAGCTCAGCCCGTTTCCTTCGCTGCAAGTGCATTTCCAGTGGTTTCTGACACCGGACGAGCGTTCGCCACTCGTTGGAAGCTTCGGCCATCTTTTGGACCGTTTTGGGTCGCACCACAGTTCTCCCTCCAACGAGCTCGCTTCCCGACCTATACCTCCGGAAAACGTGTCAGGGAGCATGCCAGGAGTGTGGGTTGAAGTCCTCGGAGCACGAGACCCGAAGATCGAAAGACTTATGACCAATACGGAGCAAAGGGAAGAAACCGTCGGGGGACCGCTTTTTACCCCAGGACGAGAAAACTGAGTCCGGGGCATTCCCGCTCGCGTTTTCTTGGGACGAGCACCGGAAGTCCTCGAGCTCAGCCCGTTTCCTTCGCTGCAAGTGCATTTCCAGTGGTTTCTGACACCGGACGAGCGTTCGCCACTCGTTGGAAGCTTCGGCCATCTTTTGGACCGTTTTGGGTCGCACCACAGTTCTCCCTCCAACGAGCTCGCTTCCCGACCTATACCTCCGGAAAACGTGTCAGGGAGCATGCCAGGAGTGTGGGTTGAAGTCCTCGGAGCACGAGACCCGAAGATTGAAAGACTTATGACCAATACGGAGCAAAGGGAAGAAACCGTCGGGGGACCGCTTTTTACCCCAGGACGAGAAAACTGAGTCCGGGGCATTCCCGCTCGCGTTTTCTTGGGACGAGCACCGGAAGTCCTCGAGCTCAGCCCGTTTCCTTCGCTGCAAGTGCATTTCCAGTGGTTTCTGACACCGGACGAGCGTTCGCCACTCGTTGGAAGCTTCGGCCATCTTTTAGACTGTTTTGGGTCGCACCACAGTTCTCCCTCCAACGAGCTCGCTTCCCGACCTATACCTCCGGAAAACGTGTCAGGGAGCATGCCAGGAGTGTGGGTTGAAGTCCTCGGAGCACGAGACCCGAAGATCGAAAGACTTATGACCAATACGGAGCAAAGGGAAGAAACCGTCGGGGGACCGCTTTTTACCCCAGGACGAGAAAACTGAGTCCGGGGCATTCCCGCTCGCGTTTTCTTGGGACGAGCACCGGAAGTCCTCGAGCTCAGCCCGTTTCCTTCGCTGCAAGTGCATTTCCAGTGGTTTCTGACACCGGACGAGCGTTCGCCACTCGTTGGAAGCTTCGGCCATCTTTTGGACCGTTTTGGGTCGCACCACAGTTCTCCCTCCAACGAGCTCGCTTCCCGACCTATACCTCCGGAAAACGTGTCAGGGAGCATGCCAGGAGTGTGGGTTGAAGTCCTCGGAGCACGAGACCCGAAGATCGAAAGACTTATGACCAATACGGAGCAAAGGGAAGAAACCGTCGGGGGACCGCTTTTTACCCCAGGACGAGAAAACTGAGTCCGGGGCATTCCCGCTCGCGTTTTCTTGGGACGAGCACCGGAAGTCCTCGAGCTCAGCCCGTTTCCTTCGCTGCAAGTGCATTTCCAGTGGTTTCTGACACCGGACGAGCGTTCGCCACTCGTTGGAAGCTTCGGCCATCTTTTGGACCGTTTTGGGTCGCACCACAGTTCTCCCTCCAACGAGCTCGCTTCCCGACCTATACCTCCGGAAAACGTGTCAGGGAGCATGCCAGGAGTGTGGGTTGAAGTCCTCGGAGCACGAGACCCGAAGATCGAAAGACTTATGACCAATACGGAGCAAAGGGAAGAAACCGTCGGGGGACCGCTTTTTACCCCAGGACGAGAAAACTGAGTCCGGGGCATTCCCGCTCGCGTTTTCTTGGGACGAGCACCGGAAGTCCTCGAGCTCGGCCCGTTTCCTTCGCTGCAAGTGCATTTCCAGTGGTTTCTGACACCGGACGAGCGTTCGCCACTCGTTGGAAGCTTCGGCCATCTTTTGGACCGTTTTGGGTCGCACCACAGTTCTCCCTCCAACGAGCTCGCTTCCCGACCTATACCTCCGGAAAACGTGTCAGGGAGCATGCCAGGAGTGTGGGTTGAAGTCCTCGGAGCACGAGACCCGAAGATCGAAAGACTTATGACCAATACGGAGCAAAGGGAAGAAACCGTCGGGGGACCGCTTTTTACCCCAGGACGAGAAAACTGAGTCCGGGGCATTCCCGCTCGCGTTTTCTTGGGACGAGCACCGGAAGTCCTCGAGCTCGGCCCGTTTCCTTCGCTGCAAGTGCATTTCCAGTGGTTTCTGACACCGAACGAGCGTTCGCCACTCGTTGGAAGCTTTGGCCATCTTTTGGACCGTTTTGGGTCGCACCACAGTTCTCCCTCCAACGAGCTCGCTTCCCGACCTATACCTCCGGAAAACGTGTCAGGGAGCATGCCAGGAGTGTGGGTTGAAGTCCTCGGAGCACGAGACCCGAAGATCGAAAGACTTATGACCAATACGGAGCAAAGGGAAGAAACCGTCGGGGGACCGCTTTTTACCCCAGGACGAGAAAACTGAGTCCGGGGCATTCCCGCTCGCGTTTTCTTGGGACGAGCACCGGAAGTCCTCGAGCTCGGCCCGTTTCCTTCGCTGCAAGTGCATTTCCAGTGGTTTCAGACACCGGACGAGCGTTCGCCACTCGTTGGAAGCTTCGGCCATCTTTTGGACCGTTTTGGGTCGCACCACAGTTCTCCCTCCAACGAGCTCGCTTCCCGACCTATACCTCCGGAAAACGTGTCAGGGAGCATGCCAGGAGTGTGGGTTGAAGTCCTCGGAGCACGAGACCCGAAGATCGAAAGACTTATGACCAATACGGAGCAAAGGGAAGAAACCGTCGGGGGACCGCTTTTTACCCCAGGACGAGAAAACTGAGTCCGGGGCATTCCCGCTCGCGTTTTCTTGGGACGAGCCCTGGAAGTCCTCGAGCTCGGCCCGTTTTCTTCGCTGCAAGTGCATTTCCAGTGGTTTCTGACACCGGACGAGCGTTCGCCACTCGTTGGAAGCTTCGGCCATCTTTTGGGCCGTTTTGGCTCGCACCACAGTTCTCCCTCCAACGAGCTCGCTTCCCGACTTATACCTCCAGAAAACGTGTCAGGGAGCATGCCAGGAGTGTGGGTTGAAGTCCTCGGAGCACGAGACCCGAAGATCGAAAGACTTATGACCAATACGGAGCAAAGGGAAGAAACCGTCGGGGGACCGCTTTTTACCCCAGGACGAGAAAACTGAGTCCGGGGCATTCCCGCTCGCGTTTTCTTGGGACGAGGACCGGAAGTCCTCGAGCTCGGCCCGTTTCCTTCGCTGCAAGTGCATTTCCAGTGGTTTCTGACACCGGACGAGCGTTCGCCACTCGTTGGAAGCTTCGGCCATCTTTTGGACCGTTTTGGGTCGCACCACAGTTCTCCCTCCAACGAGCTCGCTTCCCGACCTATACCTCCGGAAAACGTGTCAGGGAGCATGCCAGGAGTGTGGGTTGAAGTCCTCGGAGCACGAGACCCGAAGATCGAAAGACTTATGACCAATACGGAGCAAAGGGAAGAAACCGTCGGGGGACCGCTTTTTACCCCAGGACGAGAAAACTGAGTCCGGGGCATTCCCGCTCGCGTTTTCTTGGGACGAGCACCGGAAGTCCTCGAGCTCAGCCCGTTTCCTTCGCTGCAAGTGCATTTCCAGTGGTTTCTGACACCGGACGAGCGTTCGCCACTCGTTGGAAGCTTCGGCCATCTTTTGGACCGTTTTGGGTCGCACCACAGTTCTCCCTCCAACGAGCTCGCTTCCCGACCTATACCTCCGGAAAACGTGTCAGGGAGCATGCCAGGAGTGTGGGTTGAAGTCCTCGGAGCACGAGACCCGAAGATTGAAAGACTTATGACCAATACGGAGCAAAGGGAAGAAACCGTCGGGGGACCGCTTTTTACCCCAGGACGAGAAAACTGAGTCCGGGGCATTCCCGCTCGCGTTTTCTTGGGACGAGCACCGGAAGTCCTCGAGCTCAGCCCGTTTCCTTCGCTGCAAGTGCATTTCCAGTGGTTTCTGACACCGGACGAGCGTTCGCCACTCGTTGGAAGCTTCGGCCATCTTTTGGACTGTTTTGGGTCGCACCACAGTTCTCCCTCCAACGAGCTCGCTTCCCGACCTATACCTCCGGAAAACGTGTCAGGGAGCATGCCAGGAGTGTGGGTTGAAGTCCTCGGAGCACGAGACCCGAAGATCGAAAGACTTATGACCAATACGGAGCAAAGGGAAGAAACCGTCGGGGGACCGCTTTTTACCCCAGGACGAGAAAACTGAGTCCGGGGCATTCCCGCTCGCGTTTTCTTGGGACGAGCACCGGAAGTCCTCGAGCTCAGCCCGTTTCCTTCGCTGCAAGTGCATTTCCAGTGGTTTCTGACACCGGACGAGCGTTCGCCACTCGTTGGAAGCTTCGGCCATCTTTTGGACCGTTTTGGGTCGCACCACAGTTCTCCCTCCAACGAGCTCGCTTCCCGACCTATACCTCCGGAAAACGTGTCAGGGAGCATGCCAGGAGTGTGGGTTGAAGTCCTCGGAGCACGAGACCCGAAGATCGAAAGACTTATGACCAATACGGAGCAAAGGGAAGAAACCGTCGGGGGACCGCTTTTTACCCCAGGACGAGAAAACTGAGTCCGGGGCATTCCCGCTCGCGTTTTCTTGGGACGAGCACCGGAAGTCCTCGAGCTCAGCCCGTTTCCTTCGCTGCAAGTGCATTTCCAGTGGTTTCTGACACCGGACGAGCGTTCGCCACTCGTTGGAAGCTTCGGCCATCTTTTGGACCGTTTTGGGTCGCACCACAGTTCTCCCTCCAACGAGCTCGCTTCCCGACCTATACCTCCGGAAAACGTGTCAGGGAGCATGCCAGGAGTGTGGGTTGAAGTCCTCGGAGCACGAGACCCGAAGATCGAAAGACTTATGACCAATACGGAGCAAAGGGAAGAAACCGTCGGGGGACCGCTTTTTACCCCAGGACGAGAAAACTGAGTCCGGGGCATTCCCGCTCGCGTTTTCTTGGGACGAGCACCGGAAGTCCTCGAGCTCGGCCCGTTTCCTTCGCTGCAAGTGCATTTCCAGTGGTTTCTGACACCGGACGAGCGTTCGCCACTCGTTGGAAGCTTCGGCCATCTTTTGGACCGTTGTGGGTCGCACCACAGTTCTCCCTCCAACGAGCTCGCTTCCCGACCTATACCTCCGGAAAACGTGTCAGGGAGCATGCCAGGAGTGTGGGTTGAAGTCCTCGGAGCACGAGACCCGAAGATCGAAAGACTTATGACCAATACGGAGCAAAGGGAAGAAACCGTCGGGGGACCGCTTTTTACCCCAGGACGAGAAAACTGAGTCCGGGGCATTCCCGCTCGCGTTTTCTTGGGACGAGCACCGGAAGTCCTCGAGCTCGGCCCGTTTCCTTCGCTGCAAGTGCATTTCCAGTGGTTTCTGACACCGGACGAGCGTTCGCCACTCGTTGGAAGCTTCGGCCATCTTTTGGACCGTTTTGGGTCGCACCACAGTTCTCCCTCCAACGAGCTCGCTTCCCGACCTATACCTCCGGAAAACGTGTCAGGGAGCATGCCAGGAGTGTGGGTTGAAGTCCTCGGAGCACGAGACCCGAAGATCGAAAGACTTATGACCAATACGGAGCAAAGGGAAGAAACCGTCGGGGGACCGCTTTTTACCCCAGGACGAGAAAACTGAGTCCGGGGCATTCCCGCTCGCGTTTTCTTGGGACGAGCACCGGAAGTCCTCGAGCTCGGCCCGTTTCCTTCGCTGCAAGTGCATTTCCAGTGGTTTCTGACACCGGACGAGCGTTCGCCACTCGTTGGAAGCTTCGGCCATCTTTTGGACCGTTTTGGGTCGCACCACAGTTCTCCCTCCAACGAGCTCGCTTCCCGACCTATACCTCCAGAAAACGTGTCAGGGAGCATGCCAGGAGTGTGGGTTGAAGTCCTCGGAGCACGAGACCCGAAGATCGAAAGACTTATGACCAATACGGAGCAAAGGGAAGAAACCGTCGGGGGACCGCTTTTTACCCCAGGACGAGAAAACTGAGTCCGGGGCATTCCCGCTCGCGTTTTCTTGGGACGAGCACCGGAAGTCCACGAGCTCGGCCCGTTTCCTTCGCTGCAAGTGCATTTCCAGTGGTTTCTGACACCGAACGAGCGTTCGCCACTCGTTGGAAGCTTTGGCCATCTTTTGGACCGTTTTGGGTCGCACCACAGTTCTCCCTCCAACGAGCTCGCTTCCCGACCTATACCTCCGGAAAACGTGTCAGGGAGCATGCCAGGAGTGTGGGTTGAAGTCCTCGGAGCACGAGACCCGAAGATCGAAAGACTTATGACCAATACGGAGCAAAGGGAAGAAACCGTCGGGGGACCGCTTTTTACCCCAGGACGAGAAAACTGAGTCCGGGGCATTCCCGCTCGCGTTTTCTTGAGACGAGCACCGGAAGTCCTCGAGCTCGGCCCGTTTCCTTCGCTGCAAGTGCATTTCCAGTGGTTTCTGACACCGGACGAGCGTTCGCCACTCGTTGGAAGCTTCGGCCATCTTTTGGACCGTTTTGGGTCGCACCACAATTCTCCCTCCAACGAGCTCGCTTCCCGACCTATACCTCCGGAAAACGTGTCAGGGAGCATGCCAGGAGTGTGGGTTGAAGTCCTCGGAGCACGAGACCCGAAGATCGAAAGACTTATGACCAATACGGAGCAAAGGGAAGAAACCGTCGGGGGACCGCTTTTTACCCCAGGACGAGAAAACTGAGTCCGGGGCATTCCCGCTCGCGTTTTCTTGAGACGAGCACCGGAAGTCCTCGAGCTCGGCCCGTTTCCTTCGCTGCAAGTGCATTTCCAGTGGTTTCTGACACCGGACGAGCGTTCGCCACTCGTTGGAAGCTTCGGCCATCTTTTGGACCGTTTTGGGTCGCACCACAGTTCTCCCTCCAACGAGCTCGCTTCCCGACCTATACCTCTGGAAAACTTGTCAGGGAGCATGCCAGGAGTGTGGGTTGAAGTCCTCGGAGCACGAGACCCGAAGATCGAAAGACTTATGACCAATACGGAGCAAAGGGAAGAAACCGTCGGGGGACCGCTTTTTACCCCAGGACGAGGAAAACTGAGTCCGGGGCATTCCCGCTCGCGTTTTCTTGGGACGAGCCCTGGAAGTCCTCGAGCTCGGCCCGTTTTCTTCGCTGCAAGTGCATTTCCAGTGGTTTCTGACACCGGACGAGCGTTCGCCACTCGTTGGAAGCTTCGGCCATCTTTTGGACCGTTTTGGGTCGCACCACAGTTCTCCCTCCAACGAGCTCGCTTCCCGACCTATACCTCCAGAAAACGTGTCAGGGAGCATGCCAGGAGTGTGGGTTGAAGTCCTCGGAGCACGAGACCCGAAGATCGAAAGACTTATGACCAATACGGAGCAAAGGGAAGAAACCGTCGGGGGACCGCTTTTTACCCCAGGACGAGAAAACTGAGTCCGGGGCATTCCCGCTCGCGTTTTCTTGGGACGAGCACCGGAAGTCCTCGAGCTCGGCCCGTTTCCTTCGCTGCAAGTGCATTTCCAGTGGTTTCTGACACCGGACGAGCGTTCGCCACTCGTTGGAAGCTTCGGCCATCTTTTGGACCGTTTTGGGTCGCACCACAGTTCTCCCTCCAACGAGCTCGCTTCCCGACCTATACCTCCGGAAAACGTGTCAGGGAGCATGCCAGGAGTGTGGGTTGAAGTCCTCGGAGCACGAGACCCGAAGATCGAAAGACTTATGACCAATACGGAGCAAAGGGAAGAAACCGTCGGGGGACCGCTTTTTACCCCAGGACGAGAAAACTGAGTCCGGGGCATTCCCGCTCGCGTTTTCTTGGGACGAGCACCGGAAGTCCTCGAGCTCAGCCCGTTTCCTTCGCTGCAAGTGCATTTCCAGTGGTTTCTGACACCGGACGAGCGTTCGCCACTCGTTGGAAGCTTCGGCCATCTTTTGGACCGTTTTGGGTCGCACCACAGTTCTCCCTCCAACGAGCTCGCTTCCCGACCTATACCTCCGGAAAACGTGTCAGGGAGCATGCCAGGAGTGTGGGTTGAAGTCCTCGGAGCACGAGACCCGAAGATCGAAAGACTTATGACCAATACGGAGCAAAGGGAAGAAACCGTCGGGGGACCGCTTTTTACCCCAGGACGAGAAAACTGAGTCCGGGGCATTCCCGCTCGCATTTTCTTGGGACGAGCACCGGAAGTCCTCGAGCTCAGCCCGTTTCCTTCGCTGCAAGTGCATTTCCAGTGGTTTCTGACACCGGACGAGCGTTCGCCACTCGTTGGAAGCTTCGGCCATCTTTTGGACCGTTTTGGGTCGCACCACAGTTCTCCCTCCAACGAGCTCGCTTCCCGACCTATACCTCCGGAAAACGTGTCAGGGAGCATGCCAGGAGTGTGGGTTGAAGTCCTCGGAGCACGAGACCCGAAGATCGAAAGACTTATGACCAATACGGAGCAAAGGGAAGAAACCGTCGGGGGACCGCTTTTTACCCCAGGACGAGAAAACTGAGTCCGGGGCATTCCCGCTCGCGTTTTCTTGGGACGAGCACCGGAAGTCCTCGAGCTCAGCCCGTTTCCTTCGCTGCAAGTGCATTTCCAGTGGTTTCTGACACCGGACGAGCGTTCGCCACTCGTTGGAAGCTTCGGCCATCTTTTGGACTGTTTTGGGTCGCACCACAGTTCTCCCTCCAACGAGCTCGCTTCCCGACCTATACCTCCGGAAAACGTGTCAGGGAGCATGCCAGGAGTGTGGGTTGAAGTCCTCGGAGCACGAGACCCGAAGATCGAAAGACTTATGACCAATACGGAGCAAAGGGAAGAAACCGTCGGGGGACCGCTTTTTACCCCAGGACGAGAAAACTGAGTCCGGGGCATTCCCGCTCGCGTTTTCTTGGGACGAGCACCGGAAGTCCTCGAGCTCAGCCCGTTTCCTTCGCTGCAAGTGCATTTCCAGTGGTTTCTGACACCGGACGAGCGTTCGCCACTCGTTGGAAGCTTCGGCCATCTTTTGGACCGTTTTGGGTCGCACCACAGTTCTCCCTCCAACGAGCTCGCTTCCCGACCTATACCTCCGGAAAACGTGTCAGGGAGCATGCCAGGAGTGTGGGTTGAAGTCCTCGGAGCACGAGACCCGAAGATCGAAAGACTTATGACCAATACGGAGCAAAGGGAAGAAACCGTCGGGGGACCGCTTTTTACCCCAGGACGAGAAAACTGAGTCCGGGGCATTCCCGCTCGCGTTTTCTTGGGACGAGCACCGGAAGTCCTCGAGCTCAGCCCGTTTCCTTCGCTGCAAGTGCATTTCCAGTGGTTTCTGACACCGGACGAGCGTTCGCCACTCGTTGGAAGCTTCGGCCATCTTTTGGACCGTTTTGGGTCGCACCACAGTTCTCCCTCCAACGAGCTCGCTTCCCGACCTATACCTCCGGAAAACGTGTCAGGGAGCATGCCAGGAGTGTGGGTTGAAGTCCTCGGAGCACGAGACCCGAAGATCGAAAGACTTATGACCAATACGGAGCAAAGGGAAGAAACCGTCGGGGGACCGCTTTTTACCCCAGGACGAGAAAACTGAGTCCGGGGCATTCCCGCTCGCATTTTCTTGGGACGAGCACCGGAAGTCCTCGAGCTCAGCCCGTTTCCTTCGCTGCAAGTGCATTTCCAGTGGTTTCTGACACCGGACGAGCGTTCGCCACTCGTTGGAAGCTTCGGCCATCTTTTGGACCGTTTTGGGTCGCACCACAGTTCTCCCTCCAACGAGCTCGCTTCCCGACCTATACCTCCGGAAAACGTGTCAGGGAGCATGCCAGGAGTGTGGGTTGAAGTACTCGGAGCACGAGACCCGAAGATCGAAAGACTTATGACCAATACGGAGCAAAGGGAAGAAACCGTCGGGGGACCGCTTTTTACCCCAGGACGAGAAAACTGAGTCCGGGGCATTCCCGCTCGCGTTTTCTTGGGACGAGCACCGGAAGTCCTCGAGCTCAGCCCGTTTCCTTCGCTGCAAGTGCATTTCCAGTGGTTTCTGACACCGGACGAGCGTTCGCCACTCGTTGGAAGCTTCGGCCATCTTTTGGACCGTTTTGGGTCGCACCACAGTTCTCCCTCCAACGAGCTCGCTTCCCGACCTATACCTCCGGAAAACGTGTCAGGGAGCATGCCAGGAGTGTGGGTTGAAGTCCTCGGAGCACGAGACCCGAAGATCGAAAGACTTATGACCAATACGGAGCAAAGGGAAGAAACCGTCGGGGGACCGCTTTTTACCCCAGGACGAGAAAACGGAGTCCGGGGCATTCCCGCTCGCGTTTTCTTGGGACGAGCACCGGAAGTCCTCGAGCTCAGCCCGTTTCCTTCGCTGCAAGTGCATTTCCAGTGGTTTCTGACACCGGACGAGCGTTCGCCACTCGTTGGAAGCTTCGGCCATCTTTTGGACCGTTTTGGGTCGCACCACAGTTCTCCCTCCAACGAGCTCGCTTCCTGACCTATACCTCCGGAAAACGTGTCAGGGAGCATGCCAGGAGTGTGGGTTGAAGTCCTCGGAGCACGAGACCCGAAGATCGAAAGACTTATGACCAATATGGAGCAAAGGGAAGAAACCGTCGGGGGACCGCTTTTTACCCCAGGACGAGAAAACTGAGTCCGGGGCATTCCCGCTCGCGTTTTCTTGGGACGAGCACCGGAAGTCCTCGAGCTCAGCCCGTTTCCTTCGCTGCAAGTGCATTTCCAGTGGTTTCTGACACCGGACGAGCGTTCGCCACTCGTTGGAAGCTTCGGCCATCTTTTGGACCGTTTTGGGTCGCACCACAGTTCTCCCTCCAACGAGCTCGCTTCCCGACCTATACCTCCGGAAAACGTGTCAGGGAGCATGCCAGGAGTGTGGGTTGAAGTCCTCGGAGCACGAGACCCGAAGATTGAAAGACTTATGACCAATACGGAGCAAAGGGAAGAAACCGTCGGGGGACCGCTTTTTACCCCAGGACGAGAAAACTGAGTCCGGGGCATTCCCGCTCGCGTTTTCTTGGGACGAGCACCGGAAGTCCTCGAGCTCAGCCCGTTTCCTTCGCTGCAAGTGCATTTCCAGTGGTTTCTGACACCGGACGAGCGTTCGCCACTCGTTGGAAGCTTCGGCCATCTTTTGGACTGTTTTGGGTCGCACCACAGTTCTCCCTCCAACGAGCTCGCTTCCCGACCTATACCTCCGGAAAACGTGTCAGGGAGCATGCCAGGAGTGTGGGTTGAAGTCCTCGGAGCACGAGACCCGAAGATCGAAAGACTTATGACCAATACAGAGCAAAGGGAAGAAACCGTCGGGGGACCGCTTTTTACCCCAGGACGAGAAAACTGAGTCCGGGGCATTCCCGCTCGCGTTTTCTTGGGACGAGCACCGGAAGTCCTCGAGCTCAGCCCGTTTCCTTCGCTGCAAGTGCATTTCCAGTGGTTTCTGACACCGGACGAGCGTTCGCCACTCGTTGGAAGCTTCGGCCATCTTTTGGACCGTTTTGGGTCGCACCACAGTTCTCCCTCCAACGAGCTCGCTTCCCGACCTATACCTCCGGAAAACGTGTCAGGGAGCATGCCAGGAGTGTGGGTTGAAGTCCTCGGAGCACGAGACCCGAAGATCGAAAGACTTATGACCAATACGGAGCAAAGGGAAGAAACCGTCGGGGGACCGCTTTTTACCCCAGGACGAGAAAACTGAGTCCGGGGCATTCCCGCTCGCGTTTTCTTGGGACGAGGACCGGAAGTCCTCGAGCTCAGCCCGTTTCCTTCGCTGCAAGTGCATTTCCAGTGGTTTCTGACACCGGACGAGCGTTCGCCACTCGTTGGAAGCTTCGGCCATCTTTTGGACCGTTTTGGGTCGCACCACAGTTCTCCCTCCAACGAGCTCGCTTCCCGACCTATACCTCCGGAAAACGTGTCAGGGAGCATGCCAGGAGTGTGGGTTGAAGTCCTCGGAGCACGAGACCCGAAGATCGAAAGACTTATGACCAATCCAGAGCAAAGGGAAGAAACCGTCGGGGGACCGCTTTTTACCCCAGGACGAGAAAACTGAGTCCGGGGCATTCCCGCCCGCGTTTTCTTGGGACGAGCACCGGAAGTCCTCGAGCTCGGACGGTTTCCTTCGCTGCAAGTGCATTTCCAGTGGTTTCTGACACCGGACGAGCGTTCGCCACTCGTTGGAAGCTTCGGCCATCTTTTGGACCGTTTTGGGTCGCACATCAGTTCTCCCTCCAACGAGCTCGCTTCCCGACCTATACCTCCGGAAAACGTGTCAGGGAGCATGCCAGGAGTGTGGGTTGAAGTCCTCGGAGCACGAGACCCGAAGATCGAAAGACTTATGACCAATACGGAGCAAAGGGAAGAAACCGTCGGGGGACCGCTTTTTACCCCAGGACGAGAAAACTGAGTCCGGGGCATTCCCGCCCGCGTTTTCTTGGGACGCGCACCGGAAGTCCTCGAGCTCGGCCCGTTTCCTTCGCTGCAAGTGCATTTCCAGTGGTTTCTGACACCGGACGAGCGCTCGCCACTCGTTGGAAGCTTCGGCCATCTTTTGGACCGTTTTGGGTCGCACCACAGTTCTCCCTCCAACGAGCTCGCTTCCCGACCTATACCTCCGGAAAACGTGTCAGGGAGCATGCCAGGAGTGTGGGTTGAAGTCCTCGGAGCACGAGACCCGAAGATCGAAAGACTTATGACCAATACGGAGCAAAGGGAAGAAACCGTCGGGGGACCGCTTTTTACCCCAGGACGAGAAAACGGAGTCCAGGGCATTCCCGCCCGCGTTTTCTTGGGACGAGCACCGGAAGACCTCGAGCTCGGCCCGTTTCCTTCGCTGCAAGTGCATTTCCAGTGGTTTCTGACACCGGACGAGCGTTCGCCACTCGTTGGAAGCTTCGGCCATCTTTTGGACCGTTTTGGGTCGCACCACAGTTCTCCCTCCAACGAGCTCGCTTCCCGACCTATACCTCCGGAAAACGTGTCAGGGAGCATGCCAGGAGTGTGGGTTGAAGTCCTTGGAGCACGACACCCGAAGATCGAAAGACTTATGACCAATACGGAGCAAAGGGAAGAAACCGTCGGGGGACCGCTTTTTACCCCAGGACGAGAAAACTGAGTCCGGCGCATTCCCGCCCGCGTTTTCTTGGGACGAGTACCGGAAGTCCTCGAGCTCGGCCCGTTTCCTTCGCTGCAAGTGCATTTCCAGTGGTTTCTGACACCGGACGAGCGTTCGCCACTCGTTGGAAGCTTCGGCCATCTTTGGGACCGTTTTGGGTCGCACCACAGTTCTCCCTCCAACGAGCTCGCTTCCCGACCTATACCTCCGGAAAACGTGTCAGGGAGCATGCCAGGAGTGTGGGTTGAAGTCCTCGGAGCACGAGACCCGAAGATCGAAAGACTTATGACCAATACGGAGCAAAGGGAAGAAACCGTCGGGGGACCGCTTTTTACCCCAGGACGAGAAAACTGAGTCCAGGGCATTCCCGCCCGCGTTTTCTTGGGACGAGCACCGGAAGTCCTCGAGCTCGGCCCGTTTCCTTCGCTGCAAGTGCATTTCCAGTGGTTTCTGACACCGGACGAGCGTTCGCCACTCGTTGGAAGCTTCGGCCATCTTTTGGACCGTTTTGGGTCGCACCACAGTTCTCCCTCCAACGAGCTCGCTTCCCGACCTATACCTCCGGAAAACGTGTCAGGGAGCATGCCAAGAGTGTGGGTTGAAGTCCTCGGAGCACGAGACCCGAAGATCGAAAGACTTATGACCAATACGGAGCAAAGGGAAGAAACCGTCGGGGGACCGCTTTTTACCCCAGGACGAGAAAACTGAGTCCGGGGCATTCCCGCCCGCGTTTTCTTGGGACGAGCACCGGAAGTACTCGAGCTCGGCCCGTTTCCTTCGCTGCAAGTGCATTTCCAGTGGTTTCTGACACCGGACGAGCGTTCGCCACTCGTTGGAAGCTTCGGCCATCTTTTGGACCGTTTTGGGTCGCACCACAGTTCTCCCTCCAACGAGCTCGCTTCCCGACCTATACCTCCGGAAAACGTGTCAGGGAGCATGCCAGGAGTGTGGGTTGAAGTCCTCGGAGCACGAGACCCGAAGATCGAAAGACTTATGACCAATACGGAGCAAAGGGAAGAAACCGTCGGGGGACCGCTTTTTACCCCAGGACGAGAAAACTGAGTCCGGTGCATTCCCGCCCGCGTTTTCTTGGGACGAGCACCGGAAGTCCTCGAGCTCGGCCCGTTTCCTTCGCTGCAAGTGCATTTCCAGTGGTTTCTGACACCGGACGAGCGTTCGCCACTCGTTGGAAGCTTCGGCCATCTTTTGGACCGTTTTGGGTCGCACCACAGTTCTCCCTCCAACGAGCTCGCTTCCCGACCTATACCTCCGGAAAACGTGTCAGGGAGCATGCCAGGAGTGTGGGTTGAAGTCCTCGGAGCACGAGACCCGAAGATCGAAAGACTTATGACCAATACGGAGCAAAGGGAAGAAACCGTCGGGGGACCGCTTTTTACCCCAGGACGAGAAAACTGAGTCCGGGGCATTCCCGCTCGCGTTTTCTTGGGACGAGCACCGGAAGTCCTCGAGCTCGGCCCGTTTCCTTCGCTGCAAGTGCATTTCCAGTGGTTTCTGACACCGGACGAGCGTTCGCCACTCGTTGGAAGCTTCGGCCATCTTTTGGACCGTTTTGGGTCGCACCACAGTTCTCCCTCCAACGAGCTCGCTTCCCGACCTATACCTCCGGAAAACGTGTCAGGGAGCATGCCAGGAGTGTGGGTTGAAGTCCTCGGAGCACGAGACCCGAAGATCGAAAGACTTATGACCAATACGGAGCAAAGGGAAGAAACCGTCGGGGGACCGCTTTTTACCCCAGGACGAGAAAACGGAGTCCAGGGCATTCCCGGCCGCGTTTTCTTGGGACGAGCACCGGAAGACCTCGAGCTCGGCCCGTTTCCTTCGCTGCAAGTGCATTTCCAGTGGTTTCTGACACCGGACGAGCGTTCGCCACTCGTTGGAAGCTTCGGCCATCTTTTGGACCGTTTTGGGTCGCACCACAGTTCTCCCTCCAACGAGCTCGCTTCCCGACCTATACCTCCGGAAAACGTGTCAGGGAGCATGCCAGGAGTGTGGGTTGAAGTCCTTGGAGCACGAGACCCGAAGATCGAAAGACTTATGACCAATACGGAGCAAAGGGAAGAAACCGTCGGGGGACCGCTTTTTACCCCAGGACGAGAAAACTGAGTCCGGCGCATTCCCGCCCGCGTTTTCTTGGGACGAGCACCGGAAGTCCTCGAGCTCGGCCCGTTTCCTTCGCTGCAAGTGCATTTCCAGTGGTTTCTGACACCGGACGAGCGTTCGCCACTCGTTGGAAGCTTCGGCCATCTTTGGGACCGTTTTGGGTCGCACCACAGTTCTCCCTCCAACGAGCTCGCTTCCCGACCTATACCTCCGGAAAACGTGTCAGGGAGCATGCCAGGAGTGTGGGTTGAAGTCCTCGGAGCACGAGACCCGAAGATCGAAAGACTTATGACCAATACGGAGCAAAGGGAAGAAACCGTCGGGGGACCGCTTTTTACCCCAGGACGAGAAAACTGAGTCCAGGGCATTCCCGCCCGCGTTTTCTTGGGACGAGCACCGGAAGTCCTCGAGCTCGGCCCGTTTCCTTCGCTGCAAGTGCATTTCCAGTGGTTTCTGACACCGGACGAGCGTTCGCCACTCGTTGGAAGCTTCGGCCATCTTTTGGACCGTTTTGGGTCGCACCACAGTTCTCCCTCCAACGAGCTCGCTTCCCGACCTATACCTCCGGAAAACGTGTCAGGGAGCATGCCAAGAGTGTGGGTTGAAGTCCTCGGAGCACGAGACCCGAAGATCGAAAGACTTATGACCAATACGGAGCAAAGGGAAGAAACCGTCGGGGGACCGCTTTTTACCCCAGGACGAGAAAACTGAGTCCGGGGCATTCCCGCCCGCGTTTTCTTGGGACGAGCACCGGAAGTACTCGAGCTCGGCCCGTTTCCTTCGCTGCAAGTGCATTTCCAGTGGTTTCTGACACCGGACGAGCGTTCGCCACTCGTTGGAAGCTTCGGCCATCTTTTGGACCGTTTTGGGTCGCACCATAGTTCTCCCTCCAACGAGCTCGCTTCCCGACCTATACCTCCGGAAAACGTGTCAGGGAGCATGCCAGGAGTGTGGGTTGAAGTCCTCGGAGCACGAGACCCGAAGATCGAAAGACTTATGACCAATACGGAGCAAAGGGAAGAAACCGTCGGGGGACCGCTTTTTACCCCAGGACGAGAAAACTGAGTCCGGGGCATTCCCGCTCGCGTTTTCTTGGGACGAGCACCGGAAGTCCTCGAGCTCGGCCCGTTTCCTTCGCTGCAAGTGCATTTCCAGTGGTTTCTGACACCGGACGAGCGTTCGCCACTCGTTGGAAGCTTCGGCCATCTTTTGGACCGTTTTGGGTCGCACCACAGTTCTCCCTCCAACGAGCTCGCTTCCCGACCTATACCTCCGGAAAATGTGTCAGGGAGCATGCCAGGAGTGTGGGTTGAAGTCCTCGGAGCACGAGACCCGAAGATCGAAAGACTTATGACCAATACGGAGCAAAGGGAAGAAACCGTCGGGGGACCGCTTTTTACCCCAGGACGAGAAAACTGAGTCCGGGGCATTCCCGCTCGCGTTTTCTTGGGACGAGCACCGGAAGTCCTCGAGCTCGGCCCGTTTCCTTCGCTGCAAGTGCATTTCCAGTGGTTTCTGACACCGGACGAGCGTTCGCCACTCGTTGGAAGCTTCGGCCATCTTTTGGACCGTTTTGGGTCGCACCACAGTTCTCCCTCCAACGAGCTCGCTTCCCGACCTATACCTCCGGAAAACGTGTCAGGGAGCATGCCAGGAGTGTGGTTTGAAGTCCTCGGAGCACGAGACCCGAAGATCGAAAGACTTATGACCAATACGGAGCAAAGGGAAGAAACCGTCGGGGGACCGCTTTTTACCCCAGGACGAGAAAACTGAGTTCGGGGCATTCCCGCCCGCGTTTTCTTGGGACGAGCACCGGAAGTCCTCGAGCTCGGCCCGTTTCCTTCGCTGCAAGTGCATTTCCAGTGGTTTCTGACACCGGACGAGCGTTCGCCACTCGTTGGAAGCTTCGGCCATCTTTTGGACCGTTTTGGGTCGCACCACAGTTCTCCCTCCAACGAGCTCGCTTCCCGACCTATACCTCCGGAAAACGTGTCAGGGAGCATGCCAGGAGTGTGGGTTGAAGTCCTCGGAGCACGAGACCCGAAGATCGAAAGACTTATGACCAATACGGAGCAAAGGGAAGAAACCGTCGGGGGACCGCTTTTTACCCCAGGACGAGAAAACTGAGTCCGGGGCATTCCCGCCCGCGTTTTCTTGGGACGAGCACCGGAAGTCCTCGAGCTCGGACGGTTTCCTTCGCTGCAAGTGCATTTCCAGTGGTTTCTTACACCGGACGAGCGTTCGCCACTCGTTGGAAGCTTCGGCCATCTTTTGGACCGTTTTGGGTCGCACCACAGTTCTCCCTCCAACGAGCTCGCTTCCCGACCTATACCTCCGGAAAACGTGTCAGGGAGCATGCCAGGAGTGTGGGTTGAAGTCCTCGGAGCACGAGACCCGAAGATCGAAAGACTTATGATCAATACAGAGCAAAGGGAAGAAACCGTCGGGGGACCGCTTTTTACCCCAGGACGAGAAAACTGAGTCCGAAGCATTCCCGCCCGCGTTTTCTTGGGACGAGCACCGGAAGTCCTCGAGCTCGGACGGTTTCCTTCGCTGCAAGTGCATTTCCAGTGGTTTCTGACACCGGACGAGCGTTCGCCACTCGTTGGAAGCTTCGGCCATCTTTTGGACCGTTTTGGGTCGCACATCAGTTCTCCCTCCAACGAGCTCGCTTCCCGACCTATACCTCCGGAAAACGTGTCAGGGAGCATGCCAGGAGTGTGGGTTGAAGTCCTCGGAGCACGAGACCCGAAGATCGAAAGACTTATGACCAATACGGTGCAAAGGGAAGAAACCGTCGGGGGACCGCTTTTTACCCCAGGACGAGAAAACTGAGTCCGGGGCATTCCCGCCCGCGTTTTCTTGGGACGCGCACTGGAAGTCCTCGAGCTCGGCCCGTTTCCTTCGCTGCAAGTGCATTTCCAGTGGTTTCTGACACCGGACGAGCGTTCGCCACTCGTTGGAAGCTTCGGCCATCTTTTGGACCGTTTTGGGTCGCACCACAGTTCTCCCTCCAACGAGCTCGCTTCCCGACCTATACCTCCGGAAAACGTGTCAGGGAGCATGCCAGGAGTGTGGGTTGAAGTCCTCGGAGCACGAGACCCGAAGATCGAAAGACTTATGACCAATACGGAGCAAAGGGAAGAAACCGTCGGGGGACCGCTTTTTACCCCAGGACGAGAAAACGGAGTCCAGGGCATTCCCGCCCGCGTTTTCTTGGGACGTGCACCGGAAGACCTCGAGCTCGGCCCGTTTCCTTCGCTGCAAGTGCATTTCCAGTGGTTTCTGACACCGGACGAGCGTTCGCCACTCGTTGGAAGCTTCGGCCATCTTTTGGACCGTTTTGGGTCGCACCACAGTTCTCCCTCCAACGAGCTCGCTTCCCGACCTATACCTCCGGAAAACGTGTCAGGGAGCATGCCAGGAGTGTGGGTTGAAGTCCTTGGAGCACGAGACCCGAAGATCGAAAGACTTATGACCAATACGGAGCAAAGGGAAGAAACCGTCGGGGGACCGCTTTTTACCCCAGGACGAGAAAACTGAGTCCGGCGCATTCCCGCCCGCGTTTTCTTGGGACGAGCACCGGAAGTCCTCGAGCTCGGCCCGTTTCCTTCGCTGCAAGTGCATTTCCAGTGGTTTCTGACACCGGACGAGCGTTCGCCACTCGTTGGAAGCTTCGACCATCTTTGGGACCGTTTTGGGTCGCACCACAGTTCTCCCTCCAACGAGCTCGCTTCCCGACCTATACCTCCGGAAAACGTGTCAGGGAGCATGCCAGGAGTGTGGGTTGAAGTCCTCGGAGCACGAGACCCGAAGATCGAAAGACTTATGACCAATACGGAGCAAAGGGAAGAAACCGTCGGGGGACCGCTTTTTACCCCAGGACGAGAAAACTGAGTCCGGGGCATTCCCGTTCGCGTTTTCTTGGGACGAGCACCGGAAGTCCTCGAGCTCGGCCCGTTTCCTTCGCTGCAAGTGCATTTCCAGTGGTTTCTGACACCGGACGAGCGTTCGCCACTCGTTGGAAGCTTCGGCCATCTTTTGGACCGTTTTGGGTCGCACCACAGTTCTCCCTCCAACGAGCTCGCTTCCCGACCTATACCTCCGGAAAACGTGTCAGGGAGCATGCCAAGAGTGTGGGTTGAAGTCCTCGGAGCACGAGACCCGAAGATCGAAAGACTTATGACCAATACGGAGCAAAGGGAAGAAACCGTCGGGGGACCGCTTTTTACCCCAGGACGAGAAAACTGAGTCCGGGGCATTCCCGCCCGCGTTTTCTTGGGACGAGCACCGAAAGTACTCGAGCTCGGCCCGTTTCCTTCGCTGCAAGTGCATTTCCAGTGGTTTCTGACACCGGACGAGCGTTCGCCACTCGTTGGAAGCTTCGGCCATCTTTTGGACCGTTTTGGGTCGCACCACAGTTCTCCCTCCAACGAGCTCGCTTCCCGACCTATACCTCCGGAAAACGTGTCAGGGAGCATGCCAGGAGTGTGGGTTGAAGTCCTCGGAGCACGAGACCCGAAGATCGAAAGACTTATGACCAATACGGAGCAAAGGGAAGAAACCGTCGGGGGACCGCTTTTTACCCCAGGACGAGAAAACTGAGTCCGGCGCATTCCCGCCCGCGTTTTCTTGGGACGAGCACCGGAAGTCCTCGAGCTCGGCCCGTTTCCTTCGCTGCAAGTGCATTTCCAGTGGTTTCTGACACCGGACGAGCGTTCGCCACTCGTTGGAAGCTTCGGCCATCTTTGGGACCGTTTTGGGTCGCACCACAGTTCTCCCTCCAACGAGCTCGCTTCCCGACCTATACCTCCGGAAAACGTGTCAGGGAGCATGCCAGGAGTGTGGGTTGAAGTCCTCGGAGCACGAGACCCGAAGATCGAAAGACTTATGACCAATACGGAGCAAAGGGAAGAAACCGTCGGGGGACCGCTTTTTACCCCAGGACGAGAAAACTGAGTCCAGGGCATTCCCGCCCGCGTTTTCTTGGGACGAGCACCGGAAGTCCTCGAGCTCGGCCCGTTTCCTTCGCTGCAAGTGCATTTCCAGTGGTTTCTGACACCGGACGAGCGTTCGCCACTCGTTGGAAGCTTCGGCCATCTTTTGGACCGTTTTGGGTCGCACCACAGTTCTCCCTCCAACGAGCTCGCTTCCCGACCTATACCTCCGGAAAACGTGTCAGGGAGCATGCCAAGAGTGTGGGTTGAAGTCCTCGGAGCACGAGACCCGAAGATCGAAAGACTTATGACCAATACGGAGCAAATGGAAGAAACCGTCGGGGGACCGCTTTTTACCCTAGGACGAGAAAACTGAGTCCGGGGCATTCCCGCCCGCGTTTTCTTGGGACGAGCACCGGAAGTACTCGAGCTCGGCCCGTTTCCTTCGCTGCAAGTGCATTTCCAGTGGTTTCTGACACCGGACGAGCGTTCGCCACTCGTTGGAAGCTTCGGCCATCTTTTGGACCGTTTTGGGTCGCACCACAGTTCTCCCTCCAACGAGCTCGCTTCCCGACCTATACCTCCGGAAAACGTGTCAGGGAGCATGCCAGGAGTGTGGGTTGAAGTCCTCGGAGCACGAGACCCGAAGATCGAAAGACTTATGACCAATACGGAGCAAAGGGAAGAAACCGTCGGGGGACCGCTTTTTACCCCAGGACGAGAAAACGGAGTCCAGGGCATTCCCGCCCGCGTTTTCTTGGGACGAGCACCGGAAGACCTCGAGCTCGGCCCGTTTCCTTCGCTGCAAGTGCATTTCCAGTGGTTTCTGACACCGGACGAGCGTTCGCCACTCGTTGGAAGCTTCAGCCATCTTTTGGACCGTTTTGGGTCGCACCACAGTTCTCCCTCCAACGAGCTCGCTTCCCGACCTATACCTCCGGAAAACGTGTCAGGGAGCATGCCAGGAGTGTGGGTTGAAGTCCTTGGAGCACGAGACCCGAAGATCGAAAGACTTATGACCAATACGGAGCAAAGGGAAGAAACCGTCGGGGGACCGCTTTTTACCCCAGGACGAGAAAACTGAGTCCGGCGCATTCCCGCCCGCGTTTTCTTGGGACGAGCACCGGAAGTCCTCGAGCTCTGCCCGTTTCCTTCGCTGCAAGTGTATTTCCAGTGGTTTCTGACACCGGACGAGCGTTCGCCACTCGTTGGAAGCTTCGGCCATCTTTGGGACCGTTTTGGGTCGCACCACAGTTCACCCTCCAACGAGCTCGCTTCCCGACCTATACCTCCGGAAAACGTGTCAGGGAGCATGCCAGGAGTGTGGGTTGAAGTCCTCGGAGCACGAGACCCGAAGATCGAAAGACTTATGACCAATACGGAGCAAAGGGAAGAAACCGTCGGGGGACCGCTTTTTACCCCAGGATGAGAAAACTGAGTCCAGGGCATTCCCGCCCGCGTTTTCTTGGGACGAGCACCGGAAGTCCTCGAGCTCGGCCCGTTTCCTTCGCTGCAAGTGCATTTCCAGTGGTTTCTGACACCGGACGAGCGTTCGCCACTCGTTGGAAGCTTCGGCCATCTTTTGGACCGTTTTGGGTCGCACCACAGTTCTCCCTCCAACGAGCTCGCTTCCCGACCTATACCTCCGGAAAACGTGTCAGGGAGCATGCCAAGAGTGTGGGTTGAAGTCCTCGGAGCACGAGACCCGAAGATCGAAAGACTTATGACCAATACGGAGCAAAGGGAAGAAACCGTCGGGGGACCGCTTTTTACCCCAGGACGAGAAAACTGAGTCCGGGGCATTCCCGCCCGCGTTTTCTTGGGACGAGCACCGGAAGTACTCGAGCTCGGCCCGTTTCCTTCGCTTCAAGTGCATTTCCAGTGGTTTCTGACACCGGACGAGCGTTCGCCACTCGTTGGAAGCTTCGGCCATCTTTTGGACCGTTTTGGGTCGCACCACAGTTCTCCCTCCAACGAGCTCGCTTCCCGACCTATACCTCCGGAAAACGTGTCAGGGAGCATGCTAGGAGTGTGGGTTGAAGTCCTCGGAGCACGAGACCCGAAGATCGAAAGACTTATGACCAATACGGAGCAAAGGGAAGAAACCGTCGGGGGACCGCTTTTTACCCCAGGACGAGAAAACTGAGTCCGGGGCATTCCCGCCCGCGTTTTCTTGGGACGAGCACCGAAAGTCCTCGAGCTCGGCCCGTTTCCTTCGCTGCAAGTGCATTTCGAGTGGTTTCTGACACCGGACGAGCGGTCGCCACTCGTTGGAAGCTTCGGCCATCTTTTGGACCGTTTTGGGTCGCACCACAGTTCTCCCTCCAACGAGCTCGCTTCCCGACCTATACCTCCGGAAAACGTGTCAGGGAGCATGCCAGGAGTGTGGGTTGAAGTCCTCGGAGCACGAGACCCGAAGATCGAAAGACTTATGACCAATACGGAGCAAAGGGAAGAAACCGTCGGGGGACCGCTTTTTACCCCAGGACGAGAAAACTGAGTCCGGGGCATTCCCGTTCGCGTTTTCTTGGGACGAGCACCGGAAGTCCTCGAGCTCGGCCCGTTTCCTTCGCTGCAAGTGCATTTCCAGTGGTTTCTGACACCGGACGAGCGTTCGCCACTCGTTGGAAGCTTCGGCCATCTTTTGGACCGTTTTGGGTCGCACCACAGTTCTCCCTCCAACGAGCTCGCTTCCCGACCTATACCTCCGGAAAACGTGTCAGGGAGCATGCCAAGAGTGTGGGTTGAAGTCCTCGGAGCACGAGACCCGAAGATCGAAAGACTTATGACCAATACGGAGCAAAGGGAAGAAACCGTCGGGGGACCGCTTTTTACCCCAGGACGAGAAAACTGAGTCCGGGGCATTCCCGCCCGCGTTTTCTTGGGACGAGCACCGGAAGTACTCGAGCTCGGCCCGTTTCCTTCGCTGCAAGTGCATTTCCAGTGGTTTCTGACACCGGACGAGCGTTCGCCACTCGTTGGAAGCTTCGGCCATCTTTTGGACCGTTTTGGGTCGCACCACAGTTCTCCCTCCAACGAGCTCGCTTCCCGACCTATACCTCCGGAAAACGTGTCAGGGAGCATGCCAGGAGTGTGGGTTGAAGTCCTCGGAGCACGAGACCCGAAGATCGAAAGACTTATGACCAATACGGAGCAAAGGGAAGAAACCGTCGGGGGACCGCTTTTTACCCCAGGACGAGAAAACTGAGTCCGGGGCATTCCCGCTCGCGTTTTCTTGGGACGAGCACCGGAAGTCCTCGAGCTCAGCCCGTTTCCTTCGCTGCAAGTGCATTTCCAATGGTTTCTGACACCGGACGAGCGTTCGCCACTCGTTGGAAGCTTCGGCCATCTTTTGGACCGTTTTGGGTCGCACCACAGTTCTCCCTCCAACGAGCTCGCTTCCCGACCTATACCTCCGGAAAACGTGTCAGGGAGCATGCCAGGAGTGTGGGTTGAAGTCCTCGGAGCACGAGACCCGAAGATCGAAAGACTTATGACCAATAAAGAGCAAAGGGAAGAAACCGTCGGGGGACCGCTTTTTACCCCAGGACGAGAAAACTGAGTCCGGGGCATTCCCGCTCGCGTTTTCTTGGGACGAGCACCGGAAGTCCTCGAGCTCGGACCGTTTCCTTCGCTGCAAGTGCATTTCCAGTGGTTTCTGACACCGGACGAGCGTTCGCCACTCGTTGGAAGCTTCGGCCATCTTTTGGACCGTTTTGGGTCGCACCACAGTTCTCCCTCCAACGAGCTCGCTTCCCGACCTATACCTCCGGAAAACGTGTCAGGGAGCATGCCAGGAGTGTGGGTTGAAGTCCTCGGAGCACGAGACCCGAAGATCGAAAGACTTATGACCAATACGGAGCAAAGGGAAGAAACCGTCGGGGGACCGCTTTTTACCCCAGGACGAGAAAACTGAGTCCGGGGCATTCCCGCTCGCGTTTTCTTGGGACGAGCACCGGAAGTCCTCGAGCTCGGCCCGTTTCCTTCGCTGCAAGTGCATTTCCAGTGGTTTCTGGCACCGGACGAGCGTTCGCCACTCGTTGGAAGCTTCGGCCATCTTTTGGACCGTTTTGGGTCGCACCACAGTTCTCCCTCCAACGAGCTCGCTTCCCGACCTATACCTCCGGAAAACGTGTCAGGGAGCATGCCAGGAGTGTGGGTTGAAGTCCTCGGAGCACGAGACCCGAAGATCGAAAGACTTATGACCAATACGGAGCAAAGGGAAGAAACCGTCGGGGGACCGCTTTTTACCCCAGGACGAGAAAACTGAGTCCGGGGCATTCCCGCCCGCGTTTTCTTGGGACGAGCACCGGAAGTCCTCGAGCTCGGCCCGTTTCCTTCGCTGCAAGTGCATTTCCAGTGGTTTCTGACACCGGACGAGCGTTCGCCACTCGTTGGAAGCTTCGGCCATCTTTTGGACCGTTTTGGGTCGCACCACAGTTCTCCCTCCAACGAGCTCGCTTCCCGACCTATACCTCCGGAAAACGTGTCAGGGAGCATGCCAGGAGTGTGGGTTGAAGTCCTCGGAGCACGAGACCCGAAGATCGAAAGACTTATGACCAATACGGAGCAAAGGGAAGAAACCGTCGGGGGACCGCTTTTTACCCCAGGACGAGAAAACTGAGTCCGGGGCATTCCCGATCGCGTTTTCTTGGGACGAGCACCGGAAGTCCTCGAGCTCAGCCCGTTTCCTTCGCTGCAAGTGCATTTCCAGTGGTTTCTGACACCGGACGAGCGTTCGCCACTCGTTGGAAGCTTCGGCCATCTTTTGGACCGTTTTGGGTCGCACCACAGTTCTCCCTCCAACGAGCTCGCTTCCCGACCTATACCTCCGGAAAACGTGTCAGGGAGCATGCCAGGAGTGTGGGTTGAAGTCCTCGGACCACGAGACCCGAAGATCGAAAGACTTATGACCAATACGGAGCAAAGGGAAGAAACCGTCGGGGGACCGCTTTTTACCCCAGGACGAGAAAACTGAGTCCGGGGCATTCCCGCCCGCGTTTTCTTGGGACGAGCACCGGAAGTCCTCGAGCTCGGCCCGTTTCCTTCGCTGCAAGTGCATTTCCAGTGGTTTCTGACACCGGACGAGCGTTCGCCACTCGTTGGAAGCTTCGGCCATCTTTTGGACCGTTTTGGGTCGCACCACAGTTCTCCCTCCAACGAGCTCGCATCCCGACCTATACCTCCGGAAAACGTGTCAGGGAGCATGCCAGGAGTGTGGGTTGAAGTCCTCGGAGCACGAGACCCGAAGATCGAAAGACTTATGACCAATACGGAGCAAAGGGAAGAAACCGTCGGGGGACCGCTTTTTACCCCAGGACGAGAAAACTGAGTCCGGGGCATTCCCGCTCGCCTTTTCTTGGGACGAGCACCGGAAGTCCTCGAGCTCGGCCCGTTTCCTTCGCTGCAAGTGCATTTCCAGTGGTTTCTGACACCGGACGAGCGTTCGCCACTCGTTGGAAGCTTCGGCCATCTTTTGGACCGTTTTGGGTCGCACCACAGTTCTCCCTCCAACGAGCTCGCTTCCCGACCTATACCTCCGGAAAACGTGTCAGGGAGCATGCCAGGAGTGTGGGTTGAAGTCCTCGGAGCACGAGACCCGAAGATCGAAAGACTTATGACCAATACGGAGCAAAGGGAAGAAACCGTCGGGGGATCGCTTTTTACCCCAGGACGAGAAAACTGAGTCCGGGGCATTCCCGCTCGCGTTTTCTTGGGACGAGCACCGGAAGTCCTCCAGCTCAGCCCGTTTCCTTCGCTGCAAGTGCATTTCCAGTGGTTTCTGACACCGGACGAGCGTTCGCCACTCGTTGGAAGCTTCGGCCATCTTTTGGACCGTTTTGGGTCGCACCACAGTTCTCCCTCCAACGAGCTCGCTTCCCGACCTATACCTCCGGAAAACGTGTCAGGGAGCATGCCAGGAGTGTGGGTTGAAGTCCTCGGAGCACGAGACCCGAAGATCGAAAGACTTATGACCAATACGGAGCAAAGGGAAGAAACCGTCGGGGGACCGCTTTTTACCCCAGGACGAGAAAACTGAGTCCGGGGCATTCCCGCTCGCGTTTTCTTGGGACGAGCACCGGAAGTCCTCGAGCTCAGCCCGTTTCCTTCGCTGCAAGTGCATTTCCAGTGGTTTCTGACACCGGACGAGCGTTCGCCACTCGTTGGAAGCTTCGGCCATCTTTTGGACCGTTTTGGGTCGCAACACAGTTCTCCCTCCAACGAGCTCGCTTCCCGAATTATACCTCCGGAAAACGTGTCAGGGAGCATGCCAGGAGTGTGGGTTGAAGTCCTCGGAGCACGAGACCCGAAGATCGAAAGACTTATGACCAATACGGAGCAAAGGGAAGAAACCGTCGGGGGACCGCTTTTTACCCCAGGACGAGAAAACTGAGTCCGGGGCATTCCCGCTCGCGTTTTCTTGGGACGACCACCGGATGTCCTCGAGCTCAGCCCGTTTCCTTCGCTGCAAGTGCATTTCCAGTGGTTTCTGACACCGGACGAGCGTTCGCCACTCGTTGGAAACTTCGGCCATCTTTTGGACCGTTTTGGGTCGCACCACAGTTCTCCCTCCAACGAGCTCGCTTCCCGACCTATACCTCCGCAAAACGTGTCAGGGACAATGCCAGGAGTGTGGGTTGAAGTCCACGGAGCACGAGACCCGAAGATCGAGAGACTTATGACCAATACGGAGCAAAGGGAAGAAACCGTCGGGGGACCGCTTTTTACCCCAGGACGAGAAAACTGAGTCCGGGGCATTCTCGCTCGCGTTTTCTTGGGACGAGCACCGGAAGTCCTCGAGGTCAGCCCGTTTCCTTCGCTGCAAGTGCATTTCCAGTGGTTTCTGACACCGGACGAGCGTTCGCCACTCGTTGGAAGCTTCGGCCATCTTTTGGACCGTTTTGGGTCGCACCACAGTTCTCCCTCCAACGAGCTCGCTTCCCAACCTATACCTCCGGAAAACGTGTCAGGGAGCATGCCAGGAGTGTGGGTTGAAGTCCTCGGAGCACGAGACCCGAAGATCGAAAGACTTATGACCAATACGGAGCAAAGGGAAGAAACCGTCGGGGGACCGCTTTTTACCCCAGGACGAGAAAACTGAGTCCGGGGCATTCCCGCTCGCGTTTTCTTGGGACGAGCACCGGAAGTCCTCGAGCTCAGCCCGTTTCCTTCGCTGCAAGTGCATTTCCAGTGGTTTCTGACACCGGACGAGCGTTCGCCACTCGTTGGAAGCTTCGGCCATCTTTTGGACCGTTTTGGGTCGCACCACAGTTCTCCCTCCAACGAGCTCGCTTCCCGACCTATACCTCCGGAAAACGTGTCAGGGAGCATGCCAGGAGTGTGGGTTGAAGTCCTCGGAGCACGAGACCCGAAGATCGAAAGACTTATGACCAATACGGAGCAAAGGGAAGAAACCGTCGGGGGACCGCTTTTTACCCCAGGACGAGAAAACTGAGTCCGGGGCATTCCCGCTCGCGTTTTCTTGGGACGAGCACCGGAAGTCCTCCAGCTCAGCCCGTTTCCTTCGCTGCAAGTGCATTTCCAGTGGTTTCTGACACCGGACGAGCGTTCGCCACTCGTTGGAAGCTTCGGCCATCTTTTGGACCGTTTTGGGTCGCACCACAGTTCTCCCTCCAACGAGCTCGCTTCCCGACCTATACCTCCGCAAAACGTGTCAGGGAGCATGCCAGGAGTGTGGGTTGAAGTCCTCGGAGCACGAGACCCGAAGATCGAAAGACTTATGACCAATACGGAGCAAAGGGAAGAAACCGTCGGGGGACCGCTTTTTACCCCAGGACGAGAAAACTGAGTCCGGGGCATTCCCGCTCGCGTTTTCTTGGGACGAGCACCGGATGTCCTCGAGCTCAGCCCGTTTCCTTCGCTGCAAGTGCATTTCCAGTGGTTTCTGACACCGGACGAGCGTTCGCCACTCGTTGGAAGCTTCGGCCATCTTTTGGACCGTTTTGGGTCGCACCACAGTTCTCCCTCCAACGAGCTCGCTTCCCGACCTATACCTCCGCAAAACGTGTCAGGGAGCATGCCAGGAGTGTGGGTTGAAGTCCTCGGAGCACGAGACCCGAAGATCGAAAGACTTATGACCAATACGGAGCAAAGGGAAGAAACCGTCGGGGGACCGCTTTTTACCCCAGGACGAGAAAACTGAGTCCGGGGCATTCCCGCTCGCGTTTTCTTGGGACGAGCACCGGATGTCCTCGAGCTCAGCCCGTTTCCTTCGCTGCAAGTGCATTTCCAGTGGTTTCTGACACCGGACGAGCGTTCGCCACTCGTTGGAAGCTTCGGCCATCTTTTGGACCGTTTTGGGTCGCACCACAGTTCTCCCTCCAACGAGCTCGCTTCCCGACCTATACCTCCGCAAAACGTGTCAGGGAGCATGCCAGGACTGTGGGTTGAAGTCCACGGAGCACGAGACCCGAAGATCGAAAGACTTATGACCAATACGGAGCAAAGGGAAGAAACCGTCGGGGGACCGCTTTTTACCCCAGGACGAGAAAACTGAGTCCGGGGCATTCTCGCTCGCGTTTTCTTGGGACGAGTACCGGAAGTCCTCGAGCTCAGCCCGTTTCCTTCGCTGCAAGTGCATTTCCAGTGGTTTCTGACACCGGACGAGCGTTCGCCACTCGTTGGAAGCTTCGGCCATCTTTTGGACCGTTTTGGGTCGCACCACAGTTCTCCCTCCAACGAGCTCGCTTCCCGACCTATACCTCCGGAAAACGTGTCAGGGAGCATGCCAGGAGTGTGGGTTGAAGTCCTCGGAGCACGAGACCCGAAGATCGAAAGACTTATGACCAATACGGAGCAAAGGGAAGAAACCGTCGGGGGACCGCTTTTTACCCCAGGACGAGAAAACTGAGTCCGGGGCATTCCCGCTCGCGTTTTCTTGGGACGAGCACCGGAAGTCCTCGAGCTCAGCCCGTTTACTTCGCTGCAAGTGCATTTCCAGTGGTTTCTGACACCGGACGAGCGTTCGCCACTCGTTGGAAGCTTCGGCCATCTTTTGGACCGTTTTGGGTCGCACCACAGTTCTCCCTCCAACGAGCTCGCTTCCCGACCTATACCTCCGGAAAACGTGTCAGGGAGCATGCCAGGAGTGTGGGTTGAAGTCCTCGGAGCACGAGACCCGAAGATCGAAAGACTTATGACCAATACGGAGCAAAGGGAAGAAACCGTCGGGGGACCGCTTTTTACCCCAGGACGAGAAAACTGAGTCCGGGGCATTCCCGCTCGCGTTTTCTTGGGACGAGCACCGGAAGTCCTCGAGCTCAGCCCGTTTCCTTCGCTGCAAGTGCATTTTCAGTGGTTTCTGACACCGGACGAGCGTTCGCCACTCGTTGGAAGCTTCGGCCATCTTTTGGACCGTTTTGGGTCGCACCACTGTTCTCCCTCCAACGAGCTCGCTTCCCGACCTATACCTCCGCAAAACGTGTCAGGGAGCATGCCAGGAGTGTGGGTTGAAGTCCACGGAGCACGAGACCCGAAGATCGAAAGACTTATGACCAATACGGAGCAAAGGGAAGAAACCGTCGGGGGACCGCTTTTTACTCTAGGACGAGAAAACTGAGTCCGGGGAATTCCCGCTCGCGTTTTCTTGGGACGAGCACCGAAAGTCCTCGAGCTCAGCCCGTTTCCTTCGCTGCAAGTGCATTTCCAGTGGTTTCTGACACCGGACGAGCGTTCGCCACTCGTTGGAAGCTTCGGCCATCTTTTGGACCGTTTTGGGTCGCACCACAGTTCTCCCTCCAACGAGCTCGCTTCCCGACCTATACCTCCGGAAAACGTGTCAGGGAGCATGCCAGGAGTGTGGGTTGAAGTCCTCGGAGCACGAGACCCGAAGATCGAAAGACTTATGACCAATACGGAGCAAAGGGAAGAAACCGTCGGGGGACCGCTTTTTACCCTAGGACGAGAAAACTGAGTCCGGGGCATTCCCGCTCGCGTTTTCTTGGGACGAGCACCGGAAGTCCTCGAGCTCAGCCCGTTTACTTCGCTGCAAGTGCATTTCCAGTGGTTTCTGACACCGGACGAGCGTTCGCCACTCGTTGGAAGCTTCGGCCATCTTTTGGACCGTTTTGGGTCGCACCACAGTTCTCCCTCCAACGAGCTCGCTTCCCGACCTATACCTCCGGAAAACGTGTCAGGGAGCATGCCAGGAGTGTGGGTTGAAGTCCTCGGAGCACGAGACCCGAAGATCGAAAGACTTATGACCAATACGGAGCAAAGGGAAGGAACCGTCGGGGGACCGCTTTTTACCCCAGGACAAGAAAACTGAGTCCGGGGTATTCCCGCTCGCGTTTTCTTGGGACGAGCACCGGAAGTCCTCGAGCTCAGCCCGTTTCCTTCGCTGCAAGTGCATTTCCAGTGGTTTCTGACACCGGACGAGCGTTCGCCACTCGTTGGAAGCTTCGGCCATCTTTTGGACCGTTTTGGGTCGCACCACAGTTCTCCCTCCAACGAGCTCGCTTCCCGACCTATACCTACGGAAAACGTGTCAGGGAGCATGCCAGGAGTGTGGGTTGAAGTCCTCGGAGCACGAGACCCGAAGATCGAAAGACTTATGACCAATACGGAGCAAAGGGTAGAAACCGTCGGGGGACCGCTTTTTACCCCAGGACGGGAAAACTGAGTGCGGGGCATTCCCGCTCGCGTTTTCTTGGGACGAGCACCGGAAGTCCTCGAGCTCAGCCCGTTTCCTTCGCTGCAAGTGCATTTCCATTGGTTTCTGACACCGGACGAGCGTTCGCCACTCGTTGGAAGCTTCGGCCATCTTTTGGACCGTTTTGGGTCGCACCACAGTTCTCCCTCCAACGAGCTCGCTTCCCGACCTATACCTCCGGAAAACGTGTCAGGGAGCATGCCAGGAGTGTGGGTTGAAGTCCTCGCAGCACGAGACCCGAAGATCGAAAGACTTATGACCAATACGGAGCAAAGGGAAGAAACCGTCGGGGGACCGCTTTTTACCCCAGGACGGGAAAACTGAGTCCGGGGCATTCCCGCTCGCGTTTTCTTGGGACGAGCTCCGGAAGTCCTCGAGCTCAGCCCGTTTCCTTCGCTGCAAGTGCATTTCCATTGGTTTCTGACACCGGACGAGCGTTCGCCACTCGTTGGAAGCTTCGGCCATCTTTTGGACCGTTTTGGGTCGCACCACAGTTCTCCCTCCAACGAGCTCGCTTCCCGACCTATACCTCCGGAAAACGTGTCAGGGAGCATGCCAGGAGTGTGGGTTGAAGTCCTCGGAGCACGAGACCCGAAGATCGAAAGACTTATGACCAATACGGAGCAAAGGGAAGAAACCGTCGGGGGACCGCTTTTTACCCCAGGACGAGAAAACTGAGTCCGGGGCATTCCCGCTCGCGTTTTCTTGGGACGAGCACCGGAAGTCCTCGAGCTCAGCCCGTTTCCTTCGCTGCAAGTGCATTTCCAGTGGTTTCTGACACCGGACGAGCGTTCGCCACTCGTTGGAAGCTTCGGCCATCTTTTGGACCGTTTTGGGTCGCACCACAGTTCTCCCTCCAACGAGCTCGCTTCCCGACCTATACCTCCGGAAAACGTGTCAGGGAGCATGCCAGGAGTGTGGGTTGAAGTCCTCGGAGCACGAGACCCGAAGATCGAAAGACTTATGACCAATACGGAGCAAAGGGAAGAAACCGTCGGGGGACCGCTTTTTACCCCAGGACGAGAAAACTGAGTCCGGGGCATTCCCGCTCGCGTTTTCTTGGGACGAGCACCGAAAGTCCTCGAGCTCAGCCCGTTTCCTTCGCTGCAAGTGCATTTCCAGTGGTTTCTGACACCGGACGAGCGTTCGCCACTCGTTGGAAGCTTCGGCCATCTTTTGGACCGTTTTGGGTCGCACCACAGTTCTCCCTCCAACGGGTTCGCTTCCCGACCTATACATCCGGAAAACGTGTCAGGGAGCATGCCAGGAGTGTGGGTTGAAGTCCTCGGAGCACGAGACCCGAAGATCGAAAGACTTATGACCAATACGGAGCAAAGGGAAGAAACCGTCGGGGGACCGCTTTTTACCCCAGGACGAGAAAACTGAGTCCGGGGCATTCCCGCTCGCGTTTTCTTGGGACGAGCACCGGAAGTCCTCGAGCTCAGCCCGTTTCCTTCGCTGCAAGTGCATTTCCAGTGGTTTCTGACACCGGACGAGCGTTCGCCACTCGTTGGAAGCTTCGGCCATCTTTTGGACCGTTTTGGGTCGCACCACAGTTCTCCCTCCAACGAGCTCGCTTCCCGACCTATACCTCCGGAAAACGTGTCAGGGAGCATGCCGGGAGTGTGGGTTGAAGTCCTCGGAGCACGAGACCCGAAGATCGAAAGACTTATGACCAATACGGAGCAAAGGGAAGAAACCGTCGGGGGGACCGCTTTTTACCCCAGGACGAGAAAACTGAGTCCGGGGCATTCCCGCTCGCGTTTTCCTGGGACGAGCACCGGAAGTCCTCGAGCTCAGCCCGTTTCCTTCGCTGCAAGTGCATTTTCAGTGGTTTCTGACACCGGACGAGCGTTCGCCACTCGTTGGAAGCTTCGGCCATCTTTTGGACCGTTTTGGGTCGCACCACTGTTCTCCCTCCAACGAGCTCGCTTCCCGACCTATACCTCCGCAAAACGTGTCAGGGAGCATGCCAGGAGTGTGGGTTGAAGTCCACGGAGCACGAGACCCGAAGATCGAAAGACTTATGACCAATACGGAGCAAAGGGAAGAAACCGTCGGGGGACCGCTTTTTACTCCAGGACGAGAAAACTGAGTCCGGGGAATTCCCGCTCGCGTTTTCTTGGGACGAGCACCGAAAGTCCTCGAGCTCAGCCCGTTTCCTTCGCTGCAAGTGCATTTCCAGTGGTTTCTGACACCGGACGAGCGTTCGCCACTCGTTGGAAGCTTCGGCCATCTTTTGGACCGTTTTGGGTCGCACCACAGTTCTCCCTCCAACGAGCTCGCTTCCCGACCTATACCTCCGGAAAACGTGTCAGGGAGCATGCCAGGAGTGTGGGTTGAAGTCCTCGGAGCACGAGACCCGAAGATCGAAAGACTTATGACCAATACGGAGCAAAGGGAAGAAACCGTCGGGGGACCGCTTTTTACCCCAGGACGAGAAAACTGAGTCCGGGGCATTCCCGATCGCGTTTTCTTGGGACGAGCACCGGAAGTCCTCGAGCTCAGCCCGTTTCCTTCGCTGCAAGTGCATTTCCAGTGGTTTCTGACACCGGACGAGCGTTCGCCACTCGTTGGAAGCTTCGGCCATCTTTTGGACCGTTTTGGGTCGCACCACAGTTCTCCCTCCAACGAGCTCGCTTCCCGACCTATACCTCCGGAAAACGTGTCAGGGAGCATGCCAGGAGTGTGGGTTGAAGTCCTCGGAGCACGAGACCCGAAGATCGAAAGACTTATGACCAATACGGAGCAAAGGGAAGAAACCGTCGGGGGACCGCTTTTTACCCTAGGACGAGAAAACTGAGTCCGGGGCATTCCCGCTCGCGTTTTCTTGGGACGAGCACCGGAAGTCCTCGAGCTCAGCCCGTTTACTTCGCTGCAAGTGCATTTCCAGTGGTTTCTGACACCGGACGAGCGTTCGCCACTCGTTGGAAGCTTCGGCCATCTTTTGGACCGTTTTGGGTCGCACCACAGTTCTCCCTCCAACGAGCTCGCTTCCCGACCTATACCTCCGGAAAACGTGTCAGGGAGCATGCCAGGAGTGTGGGTTGAAGTCCTCGGAGCACGAGACCCGAAGATCGAAAGACTTATGACCAATACGGAGCAAAGGGAAGGAACCGTCGGGGGACCGCTTTTTACCCCAGGACAAGAAAACTGAGTCCGGGGTATTCCCGCTCGCGTTTTCTTGGGACGAGCACCGGAAGTCCTCGAGCTCAGCCTGTTTCCTTCGCTGCAAGTGCATTTCCAGTGGTTTCTGACACCGGACGAGCGTTCGCCACTCGTTGGAAGCTTCGGCCATCTTTTGGACCGTTTTGGGTCGCACCACAGTTCTCCCTCCAACGAGCTCGCTTCCCGACCTATACCTACGGAAAACGTGTCAGGGAGCATGCCAGGAGTGTGGGTTGAAGTCCTCGGAGCACGAGACCCGAAGATCGAATCTTTTGGACCGTTTTGGGTCGCACCACAGTTCTCCCTCCAACGAGCTCGCTTCCCGACCTATACCTCCGGAAAACGTGTCAGGGAGCATGCCAGGAGTGTGGGTTGAAGTCCTCGGAGCACGAGACCCGAAGATCGAAAGACTTATGACCAATACGGAGCAAAGGGAAGAAACCGTCGGGGGACCGCTTTTTACCCCAGGACGAGAAAACTGAGTCCGGGGCATTCCCGCTCGCGTTTTCTTGGGACGAGCACCGGAAGTCCTCGAGCTCGGTCCGTTTCCTTCGCTGCAAGTGCATTTCCAGTGGTTTCTGACACCGGACGAGCGTTCGCCACTCGTTGGAAGCTTCGGCCATCTTTTGGACCGTTTTGGGTCGCACCACAGTTCTCCCTCCAACGAGCTCGCTTCCCGACCTATACCTCCGGAAAACGTGTCAGGGAGCATGCCAGGAGTGTGGGTTGAAGTCCTCGGAGCACGAGACCCGAAGATCGAAAGACTTATGACCAATACGGAGCAAAGGGAAGAAACCGTCGGGGGACCGCTTTTTACCCCAGGACGAGAAAACTGAGTCCGGGGCATTCCCGCTCGCGTTTTCTTGGGACGAGCACCGGAAGTCCTCGAGCTCGGCCTGTTTCCTTCGCTGCAAGTGCATTTCCAGTGGTTTCTGACACCGGACGAGCGTTCGCCACTCGTTGGAAGCTTCGGCCATCTTTTGGACCGTTTTGGGTCGCACCACAGTTCTCCCTCCAACGAGCTCGCTTCCCGACCTATACCTCCGGAAAACGTGTCAGGGAGCATGCCAGGAGTGTGGGTTGAAGTCCTCGGAGCACGAGACCCGAAGATCGAAAGACTTATGACCAATACGGAGCAAAGGGAAGAAACCGTCAGGGGACCGCTTTTTACCCCAGGACGAGAAAACTGAGTCCGGGGCATTCCCGCTCGCGTTTTCTTGGGACGAGCACCGGAAGTCCTCGAGCTCGGCCCGTTTCCTTCGCTGCAAGTGCATTTCCAGTGGTTTCTGACACCGGACGAGCGTTCGCCACTCGTTGGAAGCTTCGGCCATCTTTTGGACCGTTTTGGGTCGCACCACAGTTCTCCCTCCAACGAGCTCGCTTCCCGACCTATACCTCCGGAAAACGTGTCAGGGAGCATGCCAGGAGTGTGGGTTGAAGTCCTCGGAGCACGAGACCCGAAGATCGAAAGACTTATGACCAATACGGAGCAAAGGGAAGAAACCGTCGGGGGACCGCTTTTTACCCCAGGACGAGAAAACTGAGTCCGGGGCATTCCCGCTCGCGTTTTCTTGGGACGAGCACCGGAAGTCCTCGAGCTCGGCCCGTTTCCTTCGCTGCAAGTGCATTTCCAGTGGTTTCTGACACCGGACGAGCGTTCGCCACTCGTTGGAAGCTTCGGCCATCTTTTGGACCGTTTTGGGTCGCACCACAGTTCTCCCTCCAACGAGCTCGCTTCCCGACCTATACCTCCGGAAAACGTGTCAGGGAGCATGCCAGGAGTGTGGGTTGAAGTCCTCGGAGCACGAGACCCGAAGATCGAAAGACTTATGACCAATACGGAGCAAAGGGAAGAAACCGTCGGGGGACCGCTTTTTACCCCAGGACGAGAAAACTGAGTCCGGGGCATTCCCGCTCGCGTTTTCTTGGGACGAGCACCGGATGTCCTCGAGCTCGGCCCGTTTCCTTCGCTGCAAGTGCATTTCCAGTGGTTTCTGACACCGGACGAGCGTTCGCCACTCGTTGGAAGCTTCGGCCATCTTTTGGACCGTTTTGGGTCGCACCACAGTTCTCCCTCCAACGAGCTCGCTTCCCGACCTATACCTCCGGAAAACGTGTCAGGGAGCATGCCAGGAGTGTGGGTTGAAGTCCTCGGAGCACGAGACCCGAAGATCGAAAGACTTATGACCAATACGGAGCAAAGGGAAGAAACCGTCGGGGGACCGCTTTTTACCCCAGGACGAGAAAACTGAGTCCAGGGCATTCCCGCTCGCGTTTTCTTGGGACGAGCACCGGAAGTCCTCGAGCTCGGCCCGTTTCCTTCGCTGCAAGTGCATTTCCAGTGGTTTCTGACACCGGACGAGCGTTCGCCACTCGTTGGAAGCTTCGGCCATCTTTTGGACCGTTTTGGGTCGCACCACAGTTCTCCCTCCAACGAGCTCGCTTCCCGACCTATACCTCCGAAAAACGTGTCAGGGAGCATGCCAGGAGTGTGGGTTGAAGTCCTCGGAGCACGAGACCCGAAGATCGAAAGACTTATGACCAATACGGAGCAAAGGGAAGAAACCGTCGGGGGACCGCTTTTTACCCCAGGACGAGAAAACTGAGTCCGGGGCATTCCCGCTCGCGTTTTCTTGGGACGAGCACCGGAAGTCCTCGAGCTCGGCCCGTTTCCTTCGCTGCAAGTGCATTTCCAGTGGTTTCTGACACCGGACGAGCGTTCGCCACTCGTTGGAAGCTTCGGCCATCTTTTGGACCGTTTTGGGTCGCACCACAGTTCTCCCTCCAACGAGCTCGCTTCCCGACCTATACCTCCGGAAAACGTGTCAGGGAGCATGCCAGGAGTGTGGGTTGAAGTCCTCGGAGCACGAGACCCGAAGATCGAAAGACTTATGACCAATACGGAGCAAAGGGAAGAAACCGTCGGGGGACCGCTTTTTACCCCAGGACGAGAAAACTGAGTCCGGGGCATTCCCGCTCGCGTTTTCTTGGGACGAGCACCGGAAGTCCTCGAGCTCGGCCCGTTTCCTTCGCTGCAAGTGCATTTCCAGTGGTTTCTGACACCGGACGAGCGTTCGCCACTCGTTGGAAGCTTCGGCCATCTTTTGGACCGTTTTGGGTCGCACCACAGTTCTCCCTCCAACGAGCTCGCTTCCCGACCTATACCTCCGGAAAACGTGTCAGGGAGCATGCCAGGAGTGTGGGTTGAAGTCCTCGGAGCACGAGACCCGAAGATCGAAAGACTTATGACCAATACGGAGCAAAGGGAAGAAACCGTCGGGGGACCGCTTTTTACCCCAGGACGAGAAAACTGAGTCCGGGGCATTCCCGCTCGCGTTTTCTTGGGACGAGCACCGGAAGTCCTCGAGCTCGGCCCGTTTCCTTCGCTGCAAGTGCAGTTCCAGTGGTTTCTGACACCGGACGAGCGTTCGCCACTCGTTGGAAGCTTCGGCCATCTTTTGGACCGTTTTGGGTCGCACCACAGTTCTCCCTCCAACGAGCTCGCTTCCCGACCTATACCTCCGGAAAACGTGTCAGGGAGCATGCCAGGAGTGTGGGTTGAAGTCCTCGGAGCACGAGACCCGAAGATCGAAAGACTTATGACCAATACGGAGCAAAGGGAAGAAACCGTCGGGGGACCGCTTTTTACCCCAGGACGAGAAAACTGAGTCCGGGGCATTCCCGCTCGCGTTTTCTTGGGACGAGCACCGGATGTCCTCGAGCTCGGCCCGTTTCCTTCGCTGCAAGTGCATTTCCAGTGGTTTCTGACACCGGACGAGCGTTCGCCACTCGTTGGAAGCTTCGGCCATCTTTTGGACCGTTTTGGGTCGCACCACAGTTCTCCCTCCAACGAGCTCGCTTCCCGACCTATACCTCCGGAAAACGTGTCAGGGAGCATGCCAGGAGTGTGGGTTGAAGTCCTCGGAGCACGAGACCCGAAGATCGAAAGACTTATGACCAATACGGAGCAAAGGGAAGAAACCGTCGGGGGACCGCTTTTTACCCCAGGACGAGAAAACTGAGTCCAGGGCATTCCCGCTCGCGTTTTCTTGGGACGAGCACCGGAAGTCCTCGAGCTCGGCCCGTTTCCTTCGCTGCAAGTGCATTTCCAGTGGTTTCTGACACCGGACGAGCGTTCGCCACTCGTTGGAAGCTTCGGCCATCTTTTGGACCGTTTTGGGTCGCACCACAGTTCTCCCTCCAACGAGCTCGCTTCCCGACCTATACCTCCGAAAAACGTGTCAGGGAGCATGCCAGGAGTGTGGGTTGAAGTCCTCGGAGCACGAGACCCGAAGATCGAAAGACTTATGACCAATACGGAGCAAAGGGAAGAAACCGTCGGGGGACCGCTTTTTACCCCAGGACGAGAAAACTGAGTCCGGGGCATTCCCGCTCGCGTTTTCTTGGGACGAGCACCGGAAGTCCTCGAGCTCGGCCCGTTTCCTTCGCTGCAAGTGCATTTCCAGTGGTTTCTGACACCGGACGAGCGTTCGCCACTCGTTGGAAGCTTCGGCCATCTTTTGGACCGTTTTGGGTCGCACCACAGTTCTCCCTCCAACGAGCTCGCTTCCCGACCTATACCTCCGGAAAACGTGTCAGGGAGCATGCCAGGAGTGTGGGTTGAAGTCCTCGGAGCACGAGACCCGAAGATCGAAAGACTTATGACCAATACGGAGCAAAGGGAAGAAACCGTCGGGGGACCGCTTTTTACCCCAGGACGAGAAAACTGAGTCCGAGGCATTCCCGCTCGCGTTTTCTTGGGACGAGCACCGGAAGTCCTCGAGCTCGGCCCGTTTCCTTCGCTGCAAGTGCATTTCCAGTGGTTTCTGACACCGGACGAGCGTTCGCCACTCGTTGGAAGCTTCGGCCATCTTTTGGACCGTTTTGGGTCGCACCACAGTTCTCCCTCCAACGAGCTTGCTTCCCGACCTATACCTCCGGAAAACGTGTCAGGGAGCATGCCAGGAGTGTGGGTTGAAGTCCTCGGAGCACGAGACCCGAAGATCGAAAGACTTATGACCAATACGGAGCAAAGGGAAGAAACCGTCGGGGGACCGCTTTTTACCCCAGGACGAGAAAACTGAGTCCGGGGCATTCCCGCTCGCGTTTTCTTGGGACGAGCACCGGATGTCCTCGAGCTCGGCCCGTTTCCTTCGCTGCAAGTGCATTTCCAGTGGTTTCTGACACCGGACGAGCGTTCGCCACTCGTTGGAAGCTTCGGCCATCTTTTGGACCGTTTTGGGTCGCACCACAGTTCTCCCTCCAACGAGCTCGCTTCCCGACCTATACCTCCGGAAAACGTGTCAGGGAGCATGCCAGGAGTGTGGGTTGAAGTCCTCGGAGCACGAGACCCGAAGATCGAAAGACTTATGACCAATACGGAGCAAAGGGAAGAAACCGTCGGGGGACCACTTTTTACCCCAGGACGAGAAAACTGAGTCCAGGGCATTCCCGCTCGCGTTTTCTTGGGACGAGCACCGGAAGTCCTCGAGCTCGGCCCGTTTCCTTCGCTGCAAGTGCATTTCCAGTGGTTTCTGACACCGGACGAGCGTTCGCCACTCGTTGGAAGCTTCGGCCATCTTTTGGACCGTTTTGGGTCGCACCATAGTTCTCCCTCCAACGAGCTCGCTTCCCGACCTATACCTCCGAAAAACGTGTCAGGGAGCATGCCAGGAGTGTGGGTTGAAGTCCTCGGAGCACGAGACCCGAAGATCGAAAGACTTATGACCAATACGGAGCAAAGGGAAGAAACCGTCGGGGGGACCGCTTTTTACCCCAGGACGAGAAAACTGAGTCCGGGGCATTCCCGCTCGCGTTTTCTTGGGACGAGCACCGGAAGTCCTCGACCTCGGCCCGTTTCCTTCGCTGCAAGTGCATTTCCAGTGGTTTCTGACACCGGACGAGCGTTCGCCACTCGTTGGAAGCTTCGGCCATCTTTTGGACCGTTTTGGGTCGCACCACAGTTCTCCCTCCAACGAGCTCGCTTCCCGACCTATACCTCCGGAAAACGTGTCAGGGAGCATGCCAAGAGTGTGGGTTGAAGTCCTCGGAGCACGAGACCCGAAGATCGAAAGACTTATGACCAATACGGAGCAAAGGGAAGAAACCGTCGGGGGACCACTTTTTACCCCAGGACGAGAAAACTGAGTCCAGGGCATTCCCGCTCGCGTTTTCTTGGGACGAGCACCGGAAGTCCTCGAGCTCGGCCCGTTTCCTTCGCTGCAAGTGCATTTCCAGTGGTTTCTGACACCGGACGAGCGTTCGCCACTCGTTGGAAGCTTCGGCCATCTTTTGGACCGTTTTGGGTCGCACCATAGTTCTCCCTCCAACGAGCTCGCTTCCCGACCTATACCTCCGAAAAACGTGTCAGGGAGCATGCCAGGAGTGTGGGTTGAAGTCCTCGGAGCACGAGACCCGAAGATCGAAAGACTTATGACCAATACGGAGCAAAGGGAAGAAACCGTCGGGGGACCGCTTTTTACCCCAGGACGAGAAAACTGAGTCCGGGGCATTCCCGCTCGCGTTTTCTTGGGACGAGCACCGGAAGTCCTCGAGCTCGGCCCGTTTCCTTCGCTGCAACTGCATTTCCAGTGGTTTCTGACACCGGACGAGCGTTCGCCACTCGTTGGAAGCTTCGGCCATCTTTTGGACCGTTTTGGGTCGCACCACAGTTCTCCCTCCAACGAGCTCGCTTCCCGACCTATACCTCCGGAAAACGTGTCAGGGAGCATGCCAAGAGTGTGGGTTGAAGTCCTCGGAGCACGAGACCCGAAGATCGAAAGACTTATGACCAATACGGAGCAAAGGGAAGAAACCGTCGGGGGACCGCTTTTTACCCCAGGACGAGAAAACTGAGTCCGGGGCATTCCCGCTCGCGTTTTCTTGGGACGAGCACCGGAAGTCCTCGAGCTCGGCCCGTTTCCTTCGCTGCAAGTGCATTTCCAGTGGTTTCTGACACCGGACGAGCGTTCGCCACTCGTTGGAAACTTCGGCCATCTTTTGGACCGTTTTGGGTCGCACCACGGTTCTCCCTCCAACGAGCTCGCTTCCCGACCTATACCTCCGGAAAACGTGTCAGGGAGCATGCCAGGAGTGTGGGTTGAAGTCCTCGGAGCACGAGACCCGAAGATCGAAAGACTTATGACCAATACGGAGCAAAGGGAAGAAACCGTCGGGGGACCGCTTTTTACCCCAGGACGAGAAAACTGAGTCCGGGGCATTCCCGCTCGCGTTTTCTTGGGACGAGCACCGGAAGTCCTCGAGCTCGGCCCGTTTCCTTCGCTGCAAGTGCATTTCCAGTGGTTTCTGACACCGGACGAGCGTTCGCCACTCGTTGGAAGCTTCGGCCATCTTTTGGACCGTTTTGGGTCGCACCACAGTTCTCCCTCCAACGAGCTCGCTTCCCGACCTATACCTCCGGAAAACGTGTCAGGGAGCATGCCAGGAGTGTGGGTTGAAGTCCTCGGAGCACGAGACCCGAAGATCGAAAGACTTATGACCAATACGGAGCAAAGGGAAGAAACCGTCGGGGGACCGCTTTTTACCCCAGGACGAGAAAACTGAGTCCGGGGCATTCCCGCTCGCGTTTTCTTGGGACGAGCACCGGAAGTCCTCGAGCTCGGCCCGTTTCCTTCGCTGCAAGTGCATTTCCAGTGGTTTCTGACACCGGACGAGCGTTCGCCACTCGTTGGAAGCTTCGGCCATCTTTTGGACCGTTTTGGGTCGCACCACAGTTCTCCCTCCAACGAGCTCGCTTCCCGACCTATACCTCCGGAAAACGTGTCAGGGAGCATGCCAAGAGTGTGGGTTGAAGTCCTCGGAGCACGAGACCCGAAGATCGAAAGACTTATGACCAATACGGAGCAAAGGGAAGAAACCGTCGGGGGACCACTTTTTACCCCAGGACGAGAAAACTGAGTCCAGGGCATTCCCGCTCGCGTTTTCTTGGGACGAGCACCGGAAGTCCTCGAGCTCGGCCCGTTTCCTTCGCTGCAAGTGCATTTCCAGTGGTTTCTGACACCGGACGAGCGTTCGCCACTCGTTGGAAGCTTCGGCCATCTTTTGGACCGTTTTGGGTCGCACCATAGTTCTCCCTCCAACGAGCTCGCTTCCCGACCTATACCTCCGAAAAACGTGTCAGGGAGCATGCCAGGAGTGTGGGTTGAAGTCCTCGGAGCACGAGACCCGAAGATCGAAAGACTTATGACCAATACGGAGCAAAGGGAAGAAACCGTCGGGGGACCGCTTTTTACCCCAGGACGAGAAAACTGAGTCCGGGGCATTCCCGCTCGCGTTTTCTTGGGACGAGCACCGGAAGTCCTCGAGCTCGGCCCGTTTCCTTCGCTGCAACTGCATTTCCAGTGGTTTCTGACACCGGACGAGCGTTCGCCACTCGTTGGAAGCTTCGGCCATCTTTTGGACCGTTTTGGGTCGCACCACAGTTCTCCCTCCAACGAGCTCGCTTCCCGACCTATACCTCCGGAAAACGTGTCAGGGAGCATGCCAAGAGTGTGGGTTGAAGTCCTCGGAGCACGAGACCCGAAGATCGAAAGACTTATGACCAATACGGAGCAAAGGGAAGAAACCGTCGGGGGACCGCTTTTTACCCCAGGACGAGAAAACTGAGTCCGGGGCATTCCCGCTCGCGTTTTCTTGGGACGAGCACCGGAAGTCCTCGAGCTCGGCCCGTTTCCTTCGCTGCAAGTGCATTTCCAGTGGTTTCTGACACCGGACGAGCGTTCGCCACTCGTTGGAAACTTCGGCCATCTTTTGGACCGTTTTGGGTCGCACCACGGTTCTCCCTCCAACGAGCTCGCTTCCCGACCTATACCTCCGGAAAACGTGTCAGGGAGCATGCCAGGAGTGTGGGTTGAAGTCCTCGGAGCACGAGACCCGAAGATCGAAAGACTTATGACCAATACGGAGCAAAGGGAAGAAACCGTCGGGGGACCGCTTTTTACCCCAGGACGAGAAAACTGAGTCCGGGGCATTCCCGCTCGCGTTTTCTTGGGACGAGCACCGGAAGTCCTCGAGCTCGGCCCGTTTCCTTCGCTGCAAGTGCATTTCCAGTGGTTTCTGACACCGGACGAGCGTTCGCCACTCGTTGGAAGCTTCGGCCATCTTTTGGACCGTTTTGGGTCGCACCACAGTTCTCCCTCCAACGAGCTCGCTTCCCGACCTATACCTCCGGAAAACGTGTCAGGGAGCATGCCAGGAGTGTGGGTTGAAGTCCTCGGAGCACGAGACCCGAAGATCGAAAGACTTATGACCAATACGGAGCAAAGGGAAGAAACCGTCGGGGGACCGCTTTTTACCCCAGGACGAGAAAACTGAGTCCGGGGCATTCCCGCTCGCGTTTTCTTGGGACGAGCACCGGAAGTCCTCGAGCTCGGCCCGTTTCCTTCGCTGCAAGTGCATTTCCAGTGGTTTCTGACACCGGACGAGCGTTCGCCACTCGTTGGAAGCTTCGGCCATCTTTTGGACCGTTTTGGGTCGCACCACAGTTCTCCCTCCAACGAGCTCGCTTCCCGACCTATACCTCCGGAAAACGTGTCAGGGAGCATGCAGGAGTGTGGGTTGAAGTCCTCAGAGCACGAGACCCGAAGATCGAAAGACTTATGACCAATACGGAGCAAAGGGAAGAAACCGTCGGGGGACCGCTTTTTACCCCAGGACGAGAAAACTGAGTCCGGGGAATTCCCGCTCGCGTTTTCTTGGGACGAGCACCGGAAGTCCTCGAGCTCGGCCCGTTTCCTTCGCTGCAAGTGCATTTCCAGTGGTTTCTGACACCGGACGAGCGTTCGCCACTCGTTGGAAGCTTCGGCCATCTTTTGGACCGTTTTGGGTCGCACCACAGTTCTCCCTCCAACGAGCTCGCTTCCCGACCTATACCTCCGGAAAACGTGTCAGGGAGCATGCCAGGAGTGTGGGTTGAAGTCCTCGGAGCACGAGACCCGAAGATCGAAAGACTTATGACCAATACGGAGCAAAGGGAAGAAACCGTCGGGGGACCGCTTTTTACCCCAGGACGAGAAAACTGAGTCCGGGGCATTCCCCGCTCGCGTTTTCTTGGGACGAGCACCGGAAGTCCTCGAACTCGGCCCGTTTCCTTCGCTGCAAGTGCATTTCCAGTGGTTTCTGACACCGGACGAGCGTTCGCCACTCGTTGGAAGCTTCGGCCATCTTTTGGACCGTTTTGGGTCGCACCACAGTTCTCCCTCCAACGAGCTCGCTTCCCGACCTATACCTCCGGAAAACGTGTCAGGGAGCATGCCAGGAGTGTGGGTTGAAGTCCTCGGAGCACGAGACCCGAAGATCGAAAGACTTATGACCAATACGGAGCAAAGGGAAGAAACCGTCGGGGGACCGCTTTTTACCCCAGGACGAGAAAACTGAGTCCGGGGCATTCCCGCTCGCGTTTTCTTGGGACGAGCACCGGAAGTCCTCGAGCTCGGCCCGTTTCCTTCGCTGCAAGTGCATTTCCAGTGGTTTCTGACACCGGACGAGCGTTCGCCACTCGTTGGAAGCTTCGGCCATCTTTTGGACCGTTTTGGGTCGCACCACAGTTCTCCCTCCAACGAGCTCGCTTCCCGACCTATACCTCCGGAAAACGTGTCAGGGAGCATGCCAGGAGTGTGGGTTGAAGTCCTCGGAGCACGAGACCCGAAGATCGAAAGACTTATGACCAATACGGAGCAAAGGGAAGAAACCGTCGGGGGACCGCTTTTTACCCCAGGACGAGAAAACTGAGTCCGGGGCTTTCCCGCTCGCGTTTTCTTGGGACGAGCACCGGAAGTCCTCGAGCTCGGCCCGTTTCCTTCGCTGCAAGTGCATTTCCAGTGGTTTCTGACACCGGACGAGCGTTCGCCACTCGTTGGAAGCTTCGGCCATCTTTTGGACCGTTTTGGGTCGCACCACGGTTCTCCCTCCAACGAGCTCGCTTCCCGACCTATACCTCCGGAAAACGTGTCAGGGAGCATGCCAGGAGTGTGGGTTGAAGTCCTCGGAGCACGAGACCCGAAGATCGAAAGACTTATGACCAATACGGAGCAAAGGGAAGAAACCGTCGGGGGACCGCTTTTTACCCCAGGACGAGAAAACTGAGTCCGGGGCATTCCCGCTCGCGTTTTCTTGGGACGAGCACCGGAAGTCCTCGAGCTCGGCCCGTTTCCTTCGCTGCAAGTGCATTTCCAGTGGTTTCTGACACCGGACGAGCGTTCGCCACTCGTTGGAAGCTTCGGCCATCTTTTGGACCGTTTTGGGTCGCACCACAGTTCTCCCTCCAACGAGCTCGCTTCCCGACCTATACCTCCGGAAAACGTGTCAGGGAGCATGCCAGGAGTGTGGGTTGAAGTCCTCGGAGCACGAGACCCGAAGATCGAAAGACTTATGACCAATACGGAGCAAAGGGAAGAAACCGTCGGGGGACCGCTTTTTACCCCAGGACGAGAAAACTGAGTCCGGGGAATTCCCGCTCGCGTTTTCTTGGGACGAGCACCGGAAGTCCTCGAGCTCGGCCCGTTTCCTTCGCTGCAAGTGCATTTCCAGTGGTTTCTGACACCGGACGAGCGTTCGCCACTCGTTGGAAGCTTCGGCCATCTTTTGGACCGTTTTGGGTCGCACCACAGTTCTCCCTCCAACGAGCTCGCTTCCCGACCTATACCTCCGGAAAACGTGTCAGGGAGCATGCCAGGAGTGTGGGTTGAAGTCCTCGGAGCACGAGACCCGAAGATCGAAAGACTTATGACCAATACGGAGCAAAGGGAAGAAACCGTCGGGGGACCGCTTTTTACCCCAGGACGAGAAAACTGAGTCCGGGGCATTCCCGCTCGCGTTTTCTTGGGACGAGCACCGGAAGTCCTCGAACTCGGCCCGTTTCCTTCGCTGCAAGTGCATTTCCAGTGGTTTCTGACACCGGACGAGCGTTCGCCACTCGTTGGAAGCTTCGGCCATCTTTTGGACCGTTTTGGGTCGCACCACAGTTCTCCCTCCAACGAGCTCGCTTCCCGACCTATACCTCCGGAAAACGTGTCAGGGAGCATGCCAGGAGTGCGGGTTGAAGTCCTCGGAGCACGAGACCCGAAGATCGAAAGACTTATGACCAATACGGAGCAAAGGGAAGAAACCGTCGGGGGACCGCTTTTTACCCCAGGACGAGAAAACTGAGTCCGGGGCATTCCCGCTCGCGTTTTCTTGGGACGAGCACCGGAAGTCCTCGAGCTCGGCCCGTTTCCTTCGCTGCAAGTGCATTTCCAGTGGTTTCTGACACCGGACGAGCGTTCGCCACTCGTTGGAAGCTTCGGCCATCTTTTGGACCGTTTTGGGTCGCACCACAGTTCTCCCTCCAACGAGCTCGCTTCCCGACCTATACCTCCGGAAAACGTGTCAGGGAGCATGCCAGGAGTGTGGGTTGAAGTCCTCGGAGCACGAGACCCGAAGATCGAAAGACTTATGACCAATACGGAGCAAAGGGAAGAAACCGTCGGGGGACCGCTTTTTACCCCAGGACGAGAAAACTGAGTCCGGGGCATTCCCGCTCGCGTTTTCTTGGGACGAGCACCGGAAGTCCTCGAGCTCGGCCCGTTTCCTTCGCTGCAAGTGCATTTCCAGTGGTTTCTGACACCGGACGAGCGTTCGCCACTCGTTGGAAGCTTCGGCCATCTTTTGGACCGTTTTGGGTCGCACCACGGTTCTCCCTCCAACGAGCTCGCTTCCCGACCTATACCTCCGGAAAACGTGTCAGGGAGCATGCCAGGAGTGTGGGTTGAAGTCCTCGGAGCACGAGACCCGAAGATCGAAAGACTTATGACCAATACGGAGCAAAGGGAAGAAACCGTCGGGGGACCGCTTTTTACCCCAGGACGAGAAAACTGAGTCCGGGGCATTCCCGCTCGCGTTTTCTTGGGACGAGCACCGGAAGTCCTCGAGCTCGGCCCGTTTCCTTCGCTGCAAGTGCATTTCCAGTGGTTTCTGACACCGGACGAGCGTTCGCCACTCGTTGGAAGCTTCGGCCATCTTTTGGACCGTTTTGGGTCGCACCACAGTTCTCCCTCCAACGAGCTCGCTTCCCGACCTATACCTCCGGAAAACGTGTCAGGGAGCATGCGAGGAGTGTGGGTTGAAGTCCTCGGAGCACGAGACCCGAAGATCGAAAGACTTATGACCAATACGGAGCAAAGGGAAGAAACCGTCGGGGGACCGCTTTTTACCCCAGGACGAGAAAACTGAGTCCGGGGAATTCCCGCTCGCGTTTTCTTGGGACGAGCACCGGAAGTCCTCGAGCTCGGCCCGTTTCCTTCGCTGCAAGTGCATTTCCAGTGGTTTCTGACACCGGACGAGCGTTCGCCACTCGTTGGAAGCTTCGGCCATCTTTTGGACCGTTTTGGGTCGCACCACAGTTCTCCCTCCAACGAGCTCGCTTCCCGACCTATACCTCCGGAAAACGTGTCGGGGAGCATGCCAGGAGTGTGGGTTGAAGTCCTCGGAGCACGAGACCCGAAGATCGAAAGACTTATGACCAATACGGAGCAAAGGGAAGAAACCGTCGGGGGACCGCTTTTTACCCCAGGACGAGAAAACTGAGTCCGGGGCATTCCCGCTCGCGTTTTCTTGGGACGAGCACCGGAAGTCCTCGAACTCGGCCCGTTTCCTTCGCTGCAAGTGCATTTCCAGTGGTTTCTGACACCGGACGAGCGTTCGCCACTCGTTGGAAGCTTCGGCCATCTTTTGGACCGTTTTGGGTCGCACCACAGTTCTCCCTCCAACGAGCTCGCTTCCCGACCTATACCTCCGGAAAACGTGTCAGGGAGCATGCCAGGAGTGTGGGTTGAAGTCCTCGGAGCACGAGACCCGAAGATCGAAAGACTTATGACCAATACGGAGCAAAGGGAAGAAACCGTCGGGGGACCGCTTTTTACCCCAGGACGAGAAAACTGAGTCCGGGGCATTCCCGCTCGCGTTTTCTTGGGACGAGCACCGGAAGTCCTCGAGCTCGGCCCGTTTCCTTCGCTGCAAGTGCATTTCCAGTGGTTTCTGACACCGGACGAGCGTTCGCCACTCGTTGGAAGCTTCGGCCATCTTTTGGACCGTTTTGGGTCGCACCACGGTTCTCCCTCCAACGAGCTCGCTTCCCGACCTATACCTCCGGAAAACGTGTCAGGGAGCATGCCAGGAGTGTGGGTTGAAGTCCTCGGAGCACGAGACCCGAAGATCGAAAGACTTATGACCAATACGGAGCAAAGGGAAGAAACCGTCGGGGGACCGCTTTTTACCCCAGGACGAGAAAACTGAGTCCGGGGCATTCCCGCTCGCGTTTTCTTGGGACGAGCACCGGAAGTCCTCGAGCTCGGCCCGTTTCCTTCGCTGCAAGTGCATTTCCAGTGGTTTCTGACACCGGACGAGCGTTCGCCACTCGTTGGAAGCTTCGGCCATCTTTTGGACCGTTTTGGGTCGCACCACAGTTCTCCCTCCAACGAGCTCGCTTCCCGACCTATACCTCCGGAAAACGTGTCAGGGAGCATGCCAGGAGTGTGGGTTGAAGTCCTCGGAGCACGAGACCGAAGATCGAAAGACTTATGACCAATACGGAGCAAAGGGAAGAAACCGTCGGGGGACCGCTTTTTACCCCAGGACGAGAAAACTGAGTCCGGGGAATTCCCGCTCGCGTTTTCTTGGGACGAGCACCGGAAGTCCTCGAGCTCGGCCCGTTTCCTTCGCTGCAAGTGCATTTCCAGTGGTTTCTGACACCGGACGAGCGTTCGCCACTCGTTGGAAGCTTCGGCCATCTTTTGGACCGTTTTGGGTCGCACCACAGTTCTCCCTCCAACGAGCTCGCTTCCCGACCTATACCTCCGGAAAACGTGTCGGGGAGCATGCCAGGAGTGTGGGTTGAAGTCCTCGGAGCACGAGACCCGAAGATCGAAAGACTTATGACCAATACGGAGCAAAGGGAAGAAACCGTCGGGGGACCGCTTTTTACCCCAGGACGAGAAAACTGAGTCCGGGGCATTCCCGCTCGCGTTTTCTTGGGACGAGCACCGGAAGTCCTCGAACTCGGCCCGTTTCCTTCGCTGCAAGTGCATTTCCAGTGGTTTCTGACACCGGACGAGCGTTCGCCACTCGTTGGAAGCTTCGGCCATCTTTTGGACCGTTTTGGGTCGCACCACAGTTCTCCCTCCAACGAGCTCGCTTCCCGACCTATACCTCCGGAAAACGTGTCAGGGAGCATGCCAGGAGTGTGGGTTGAAGTCCTCGGAGCACGAGACCCGAAGATCGAAAGACTTATGACCAATACGGAGCAAAGGGAAGAAACCGTCGGGGGACCGCTTTTTACCCCAGGACGAGAAAACTGAGTCCGGGGAATTCCCGCTCGCGTTTTCTTGGGACGAGCACCGGAAGTCCTCGAGCTCGGCCCGTTTCCTTCGCTGCAAGTGCATTTCCAGTGGTTTCTGACACCGGACGAGCGTTCGCCACTCGTTGGAAGCTTCGGCCATCTTTTGGACCGTTTTGGGTCGCACCACAGTTCTCCCTCCAACGAGCTCGCTTCCCGACCTATACCTCCGGAAAACGTGTCGGGGAGCATGCCAGGAGTGTGGGTTGAAGTCCTCGGAGCACGAGACCCGAAGATCGAAAGACTTATGACCAATACGGAGCAAAGGGAAGAAACCGTCGGGGGACCGCTTTTTACCCCAGGACGAGAAAACTGAGTCCGGGGCATTCCCGCTCGCGTTTTCTTGGGACGAGCACCGGAAGTCCTCGAACTCGGCCCGTTTCCTTCGCTGCAAGTGCATTTCCAGTGGTTTCTGACACCGGACGAGCGTTCGCCACTCGTTGGAAGCTTCGGCCATCTTTTGGACCGTTTTGGGTCGCACCACAGTTCTCCCTCCAACGAGCTCGCTTCCCGACCTATACCTCCGGAAAACGTGTCAGGGAGCATGCCAGGAGTGTGGGTTGAAGTCCTCGGAGCACGAGACCCGAAGATCGAAAGACTTATGACCAATACGGAGCAAAGGGAAGAAACCGTCGGGGGACCGCTTTTTACCCCAGGACGAGAAAACTGAGTCCGGGGCATTCCCGCTCGCGTTTTCTTGGGACGAGCACCGGAAGTCCTCGAGCTCGGCCCGTTTCCTTCGCTGCAAGTGCATTTCCAGTGGTTTCTGACACCGGACGAGCGTTCGCCACTCGTTGGAAGCTTCGGCCATCTTTTGGACCGTTTTGGGTCGCACCACGGTTCTCCCTCCAACGAGCTCGCTTCCCGACCTATACCTCCGGAAAACGTGTCAGGGAGCATGCCAGGAGTGTGGGTTGAAGTCCTCGGAGCACGAGACCCGAAGATCGAAAGACTTATGACCAATACGGAGCAAAGGGTAGAAACCGTCGGGGGACCGCTTTTTACCCCAGGACGGGAAAACTGAGTCCGGGGCATTCCCGCTCGCGTTTTCTTGGGACGAGCACCGGAAGTCCTCGAGCTCAGCCCGTTTCCTTCGCTGCAAGTGCATTTCCATTGGTTTCTGACACCGGACGAGCGTTCGCCACTCGTTGGAAGCTTCGGCCATCTTTTGGACCGTTTTGGGTCGCACCACAGTTCTCCTTCCAACGAGCTCGCTTCCCGACCTATACCTCCGGAAAACGTGTCAGGGAGCATGCCAGGAGTGTGGGTTGAAGTCCTCGGAGCACGAGACCCGAAGATCGAAAGACTTATGACCAATACGGAGCAAAGGGAAGAAACCGTCGGGGGACCGCTTTTTACCCCAGGACGAGAAAACTGAGTCCGGGGCATTCCCGCTCGCGTTTTCTTGGGACGAGCACCGGAAGTCCTCGAGCTCAGCCCGTTTCCTTCGCTGCAAGTGCATTTCCAGTGGTTTCTGACACCGGACGAGCGTTCGCCACTCGTTGGAAGCTTCGGCCATCTTTTGGACCGTTTTGGGTCGCACCACAGTTCTCCTTCCAACGAGCTCGCTTCCCGACCTATACCTCCGGAAAACGTGTCAGGGAGCATGCCAGGAGTGTGGGTTGAAGTCCTCGGAGCACGAGACCCGAAGATCGAAAGACTTATGACCAATACGGAGCAAAGGGAAGAAACCGTCGGGGGACCGCTTTTTACCCCAGGACGAGAAAACTGAGTCCGGGGCATTCCCGCTCGCGTTTTCTTGGGACGAGCACCGGAAGTCCTCGAGCTCAGCCCGTTTCCTTCGCTGCAAGTGCATTTCCAGTGGTTTCTGACACCGGACGAGCGTTCGCCACTCGTTGGAAGCTTCGGCCATCTTTTGGACCGTTTTGGGTCGCACCACAGTTCTCCCTCCAACGAGCTCGCTTCCCGACCTATACCTCCGGAAAACGTGTCAGGGAGCATGCCAGGAGTGTGGGTTGAAGTCCTCGGAGCACGAGACCCGAAGATCGAAAGACTTATGACCAATACGGAGCAAAGGGTAGAAACCGTCGGGGGACCGCTTTTTACCCCAGGACGGGAAAACTGAGTCCGGGGCATTCCCGCTCGCGTTTTCTTGGGACGAGCACCGGAAGTCCTCGAGCTCAGCCCGTTTCCTTCGCTGCAAGTGCATTTCCATTGGTTTCTGACACCGGACGAGCGTTCGCCACTCGTTGGAAGCTTCGGCCATCTTTTGGACCGTTTTGGGTCGCACCACAGTTCTCCCTCCAACGAACTCGCTTCCCGACCTATACCTCCGAAAAACGTGTCAGGGAGCATGCCAGGAGTGTGGGTTGAAGTCCTCGGAGCACGAGACCCGAAGATCGAAAGACTTATGACCAATACGGAGCAAAGGGAAGAAACCGTCGGGGGACCGCTTTTTACCCCATGACGAGAAAACTGAGTCCGGGGCATTCCCGCTCGCGTTTTCTTGGGACGAGCACCGGAAGTCCTCGAGCTCAGCCCGTTTCCTTCGCTGCAAGTGCATTTCCAGTGGTTTCTGACACCGGACGAGCGTTCGCCACTCGTTGGAAGCTTCGGCCATCTTTTGGACCGTTTTGGGTCGCACCACAGTTCTCCCTCCAACGAGCTCGCTTCCCGACCTATACCTCCGGAAAACGTGTCAGGGAGCATGCCAGGAGTGTGGGTTGAAGTCCTCGGAGCACGAGACCCGAAGATCGAAAGACTTATGACCAATACGGAGCAAAGGGAAGAAACCGTCGGGGGACCGCTTTTTACCCCAGGACGAGAAAACTGAGTCCGGGGCATTCCCGCTCGCGTTTTCTTGGGACGAGCACCGGAAGTCCTCGAGCTCAGCCCGTTTCCTTCGCTGCAAGTGCATTTCCAGTGGTTTCTGACACCGGACGAGCGTTCGCCACTCGTTGGAAGCTTCGGCCATCTTTTGGACCGTTTTGGGTCGCACCACAGTTCTCCCTCCAACGAGCTCGCTTCCCGACCTATACCTCCAGAAAACGTGTCAGGGAGCATGCCAGGAGTGTGGGTTGAAGTCCTCGGAGCACGAGACCCGAAGATCGAAAGACTTATGACCAATACGGAGCAAAGGGAAGAAACCGTCGGGGGACCGCTTTTTACCCCATGACGAGAAAACTGAGTCCGGGGCATTCCCGCTCGCGTTTTCTTGGGACGAGCACCGGAAGTCCTCGAGCTCAGCCCGTTTCCTTCGCTGCAAGTGCATTTCCAGTGGTTTCTGACACCGGACGAGCGTTCGCCACTTGTTGGAAGCTTCGGCCATCTTTTGGACCGTTTTGGGTCGCACCACAGTTCTCCCTCCAACGAGCTCGCTTCCCGACCTATACCTCCGGAAAACGTGTCAGGGAGCATGCCAGGAGTGTGGGTTGAAGTCCTCGGAGCACGAGACCCGAAGATCGAAAGACTTATGACCAATACGGAGCAAAGGGTAGAAACCGTCGGGGGACCGCTTTTTACCCCAGGACGGGAAAACTGAGTCCGGGGCATTCCCTCTCGCGTTTTCTTGGGACGAGCACCGGAAGTCCTCGAGCTCAGCCCGTTTCCTTCGCTGCAAGTGCATTTCCATTGGTTTCTGACACCGGACGAGCGTTCGCCACTCGTTGGAAGCTTCGGCCATCTTTTGGACCGTTTTGGGTCGCACCACAGTTCTCCCTCCAACGAACTCGCTTCCCGACCTATACCTCCGAAAAACGTGTCAGGGAGCATGCCAGGAGTGTGGGTTGAAGTCCTCGGAGCACGAGACCCGAAGATCGAAAGACTTATGACCAATACGGAGCAAAGGGAAGAAACCGTCGGGGGACCGCTTTTTACCCCAGGACGAGAAAACTGAGTCCGGGGCATTCCCGCTCGCGTTTTCTTGGGACGAGCACCGGAAGTCCTCGAGCTCAGCCCGTTTCCTTCGCTGCAAGTGCATTTCCAGTGGTTTCTGACACCGGACGAGCGTTCGCCACTCGTTGGAAGCTTCGGCCATCTTTTGGACCGTTTTGGGTCGCACCACAGTTCTCCCTCCAACGAGCTCGCTTCCCGACCTATACCTCCGGAAAACGTGTCAGGGAGCATGCCAGGAGTGTGGGTTGAAGTCCTCGGAGCACGAGACCCGAAGATCGAAAGACTTATGACCAATACGGAGCAAAGGGTAGAAACCGTCGGGGGGACCGCTTTTTACCCCAGGACGGGAAAACTGAGTCCGGGGCATTCCCGCTCGCGTTTTCTTGGGACGAGCAGCGGAAGTCCTCGAGCTCAGCTCGTTTCCTTCGCTGCAAGTGCATTTCCATTGGTTTCTGACACCGGACGAGCGTTCGCCACTCGTTGGAAGCTTCGGCCATCTTTTGGACCGTTTTGGGTCGCACCACAGTTCTCCCTCCAACGAGCTCGCTTCCCGACCTATACCTCCGGAAAACGTGTCAGGGAGCATGCCAGGAGTGTGGGTTGAAGTCCTCGGAGCACGAGACCCGAAGATCGAAAGACTTATGACCAATACGGAGCAAAGGGAAGAAACCGTCGGGGGACCGCTTTTTACCCCAGGACGAGAAAACTGAGTCCGGGGCATTCCCGCTCGCGTTTTCTTGGGACGAGCACCGGAAGTCCTCGAGCTCGGCCCGTTTCCTTCGCTGCAAGTGCATTTCCAGTGGTTTCTGACACCGGACGAGCGTTCGCCACTCGTTGGAAGCTTCGGCCATCTTTTGGACCGTTTTGGGTCGCACCACAGTTCTCCCTCCAACGAGCTCGCTTCCCGACCTATACCTCCGGAAAACGTGTCAGGGAGCATGCCAGGAGTGTGGGTTGAAGTCCTCGGAGCACGAGACCCGAAGATCGAAAGACTTATGACCAATACGGAGCAAAGGGAAGAAACCGTCGGGGGACCGCTTTTTACCCCAGGACGAGAAAACTGAGTCCGGGGCATTCCCGCTCGCGTTTTCTTGGGACGAGCACCGGAAGTCCTCGAGCTCGGCCCGTTTCCTTCGCTGCAAGTGCATTTCCAGTGGTTTCTGACACCGGACGAGCGTTCGCCACTCGTTGGAAGCTTCGGCCATGTTTTGGACCGTTTTGGGTCGCACCACAGTTCTCCCTCCAACGAGCTCGCTTCCCGACCTATACCTCCGGAAAACGTGTCAGGGAGCATGCCAGGAGTGTGGGTTGAAGTCCTCGGAGCACGAGACCCGAAGATCGAAAGACTTATGACCAATACGGAGCAAAGGGAAGAAACCGTCGGGGGACCGCTTTTTACCCCAGGACGAGAAAACTGAGTCCGGGGCATTCCCGCTCGCGTTTTCTTGGGACGAGCACCGGAAGTCCTCGAGCTCGGCCCGTTTCCTTCGCTGCAAGTGTATTTCCAGTGGTTTCTGACACCGGACGAGCGTTCGCCACTCGTTGGAAGCTTCGGCCATCTTTTGGACCGTTTTGGGTCGCACCACAGTTCTCCCTCCAACGAGCTCGCTTCCCGACCTATACCTCCGGAAAACGTGTCAGGGAGCATGCCAGGAGTGTGGGTTGAAGTCCTCGGAGCACGAGACCCGAAGATCGAAAGACTTATGACCAATACGGAGCAAAGGGAAGAAACCGTCGGGGGACCGCTTTTTACCCAGGACGAGAAAATTGAGTCCGGGGCATTCCCGCTCGCGTTTTCTTGGGACGAGCACCGGAAGTCCTCGAGCTCGGCCCGTTTCCTTCGCTGCAAGTGCATTTCCAGCGGTTTCTGACACCGGACGAGCGTTCGCCACTCGTTGGAAGCTTCGGCCATCTTTTGGACCGTTTTGGGTCGCACCACAGTTCTCCCTCCAACGAGCTCGCTTCCCGACCTATACCTCCGGAAAACGTGTCAGGGAGCATGCCAAGAGTGTGGGTTGAAGTCCTCGGAGCACGAGACCCGAAGATCGAAAGACTTATGACCAATACGGAGCAAAGGGAACAAACCGTCGGGGGACCGCTTTTTACCCCAGGACGAGAAAACTGAGTCCGGGGCATTCCCGCTCGCGTTTTCTTGGGACGAGCACCGGAAGTCCTCGAGCTCGGCCCGTTTCCTTCGCTTCAAGTGCATTTCCAGTGGTTTCTGACACCGGACGAGCGTTCGCCACTCGTTGGAAGCTTCGGCCATCTTTTGGACCGTTTTGGGTCGCACCACAGTTCTCCCTCCAACGAGCTCGCTTCCCGACCTATACCTCCGGAAAACGTGTCAGGGAGCATGCCAGGAGTGTGGGTTGAAGTCCTCGGAGCACGAGACCCGAAGATCGAAAGACTTATGACCAATACGGAGCAAAGGGTAGAAACCGTCGGGGGACCGCTTTTTACCCCAGGACGGGAAAACTGAGTCCGGGGCATTCCCTCTCGCGTTTTCTTGGGACGAGCACCGGAAGTCCTCGAGCTCAGCCCGTTTCCTTCGCTGCAAGTGCATTTCCATTGGTTTCTGACACCGGACGAGCGTTCGCCACTCGTTGGAAGCTTCGGCCATCTTTTGGACCGTTTTGGGTCGCACCACAGTTCTCCCTCCAACGAACTCGCTTCCCGACCTATACCTCCGAAAAACGTGTCAGGGAGCATGCCAGGAGTGTGGGTTGAAGTCCTCGGAGCACGAGACCCGAAGATCGAAAGACTTATGACCAATACGGAGCAAAGGGAAGAAACCGTCGGGGGACCGCTTTTTACCCCAGGACGAGAAAACTGAGTCCGGGGCATTCCCGCTCGCGTTTTCTTGGGACGAGCACCGGAAGTCCTCGAGCTCAGCCCGTTTCCTTCGCTGCAAGTGCATTTCCAGTGGTTTCTGACACCGGACGAGCGTTCGCCACTCGTTGGAAGCTTCGGCCATCTTTTGGACCGTTTTGGGTCGCACCACAGTTCTCCCTCCAACGAGCTCGCTTCCCGACCTATACCTCCGGAAAACGTGTCAGGGAGCATGCCAGGAGTGTGGGTTGAAGTCCTCGGAGCACGAGACCCGAAGATCGAAAGACTTATGACCAATACGGAGCAAAGGGTAGAAACCGTCGGGGGACCGCTTTTTACCCCAGGACGGGAAAACTGAGTCCGGGGCATTCCCGCTCGCGTTTTCTTGGGACGAGCAGCGGAAGTCCTCGAGCTCAGCTCGTTTCCTTCGCTGCAAGTGCATTTCCATTGGTTTCTGACACCGGACGAGCGTTCGCCACTCGTTGGAAGCTTCGGCCATCTTTTGGACCGTTTTGGGTCGCACCACAGTTCTCCCTCCAACGAGCTCGCTTCCCGACCTATACCTCCGGAAAACGTGTCAGGGAGCATGCCAGGAGTGTGGGTTGAAGTCCTCGGAGCACGAGACCCGAAGATCGAAAGACTTATGACCAATACGGAGCAAAGGGAAGAAACCGTCGGGGGACCGCTTTTTACCCCAGGACGAGAAAACTGAGTCCGGGGCATTCCCGCTCGCGTTTTCTTGGGACGAGCACCGGAAGTCCTCGAGCTCGGCCCGTTTCCTTCGCTGCAAGTGCATTTCCAGTGGTTTCTGACACCGGACGAGCGTTCGCCACTCGTTGGAAGCTTCGGCCATCTTTTGGACCGTTTTGGGTCGCACCACAGTTCTCCCTCCAACGAGCTCGCTTCCCGACCTATACCTCCGGAAAACGTGTCAGGGAGCATGCCAGGAGTGTGGGTTGAAGTCCTCGGAGCACGAGACCCGAAGATCGAAAGACTTATGACCAATACGGAGCAAAGGGAAGAAACCGTCGGGGGACCGCTTTTTACCCCAGGACGAGAAAACTGAGTCCGGGGCATTCCCGCTCGCGTTTTCTTGGGACGAGCACCGGAAGTCCTCGAGCTCGGCCCGTTTCCTTCGCTGCAAGTGCATTTCCAGTGGTTTCTGACACCGGACGAGCGTTCGCCACTCGTTGGAAGCTTCGGCCATGTTTTGGACCGTTTTGGGTCGCACCACAGTTCTCCCTCCAACGAGCTCGCTTCCCGACCTATACCTCCGGAAAACGTGTCAGGGAGCATGCCAGGAGTGTGGGTTGAAGTCCTCGGAGCACGAGACCCGAAGATCGAAAGACTTATGACCAATACGGAGCAAAGGGAAGAAACCGTCGGGGGACCGCTTTTTACCCCAGGACGAGAAAACTGAGTCCGGGGCATTCCCGCTCGCGTTTTCTTGGGACGAGCACCGGAAGTCCTCGAGCTCGGCCCGTTTCCTTCGCTGCAAGTGTATTTCCAGTGGTTTCTGACACCGGACGAGCGTTCGCCACTCGTTGGAAGCTTCGGCCATCTTTTGGACCGTTTTGGGTCGCACCACAGTTCTCCCTCCAACGAGCTCGCTTCCCGACCTATACCTCCGGAAAACGTGTCAGGGAGCATGCCAGGAGTGTGGGTTGAAGTCCTCGGAGCACGAGACCCGAAGATCGAAAGACTTATGACCAATACGGAGCAAAGGGAAGAAACCGTCGGGGGACCGCTTTTTACCCAGGACGAGAAAATTGAGTCCGGGGCATTCCCGCTCGCGTTTTCTTGGGACGAGCACCGGAAGTCCTCGAGCTCGGCCCGTTTCCTTCGCTGCAAGTGCATTTCCAGCGGTTTCTGACACCGGACGAGCGTTCGCCACTCGTTGGAAGCTTCGGCCATCTTTTGGACCGTTTTGGGTCGCACCACAGTTCTCCCTCCAACGAGCTCGCTTCCCGACCTATACCTCCGGAAAACGTGTCAGGGAGCATGCCAAGAGTGTGGGTTGAAGTCCTCGGAGCACGAGACCCGAAGATCGAAAGACTTATGACCAATACGGAGCAAAGGGAACAAACCGTCGGGGGACCGCTTTTTACCCCAGGACGAGAAAACTGAGTCCGGGGCATTCCCGCTCGCGTTTTCTTGGGACGAGCACCGGAAGTCCTCGAGCTCGGCCCGTTTCCTTCGCTTCAAGTGCATTTCCAGTGGTTTCTGACACCGGACGAGCGTTCGCCACTCGTTGGAAGCTTCGGCCATCTTTTGGACCGTTTTGGGTCGCACCACAGTTCTCCCTCCAACGAGCTCGCTTCCCGACCTATACCTCCGGAAAACGTGTCAGGGAGCATGCCAGGAGTGTGGGTTGAAGTCCTCGGAGCACGAGACCCGAAGATCGAAAGACTTATGACCAATACGGAGCAAAGGGAAGAAACCGTCGGGGGACCGCTTTTTACCCCAGGACGAGAAAACTGAGTCCGGGGCATTCCCGCTCGCGTTTTCTTGGGACGAGCACCGGAAGTCCTCGAGCTCGGCCCGTTTCCTTCGCTGCAAGTGCATTTCCAGCGGTTTCTGACCCCGGACGAGCGTTCGCCACTCGTTGGAAGCTTCGGCCATCTTTTGGACCGTTTTGGGTCGCACCACAGTTCTCCCTCCAACGAGCTCGCTTCCCGACCTATACCTCCGGAAAACGTGTCAGGGAGCATGCCAGGAGTGTGGGTTGAAGTCCTCGGAGCACGAGACCCGAAGATCGAAAGACTTATGACCAATACGGAGCAAAGGGAACAAACCGTCGGGGGACCGCTTTTTACCCCAGGACGAGAAAACTGAGTCCGGGGCATTCCCGCTCGCGTTTTCTTGGGACGAGCACCGGAAGTCCTCGAGCTCGGCCCGTTTCCTTCGCTGCAAGTGCATTTCCAGCGGTTTCTGACACCGGACGAGCGTTCGCCACTCGTTGGAAGCTTCGGCCATCTTTTGGACCGTTTTGGGTCGCACCACAGTTCTCCCTCCAACGAGCTCGCTTCCCGACCTATACCTCCGGAAAACGTGTCAGGGAGCATGCCAGGAGTGTGGGTTGAAGTCCTCGGAGCACGAGACCCGAAGATCGAAAGACTTATGACCAATACGGAGCAAAGGGAACAAACCGTCGGGGGACCGCTTTTTACCCCAGGACGAGAAAACTGAGTCCGGGGCATTCCCGCTCGCGTTTTCTTGGGACGAGCACCGGAAGTCCTCGAGCTCGGCCCGTTTCCTTCGCTTCAAGTGCATTTCCAGTGGTTTCTGACACCGGACGAGCGTTCGCCACTCGTTGGAAGCTTCGGCCATCTTTTGGACCGTTTTGGGTCGCACCACAGTTCTCCCTCCAACGAGCTCGCTTCCCGACCTATACCTCCGGAAAACGTGTCAGGGAGCATGCCAGGAGTGTGGGTTGAAGTCCTCGGAGCACGAGACCCGAAGATCGAAAGACTTATGACCAATACGGAGCAAAGGGAAGAAACCGTCGGGGGACCGCTTTTTACCCCAGGACGAGAAAACTGAGTCCGGGGCATTCCCGCTCGCGTTTTCTTGGGACGAGCACCGGAAGTCCTCGAGCTCGGCCCGTTTCCTTCGCTGCAAGTGCATTTCCAGCGGTTTCTGACACCGGACGAGCGTTCGCCACTCGTTGGAAGCTTCGGCCATCTTTTGGACCGTTTTGGGTCGCACCACAGTTCTCCCTCCAACGAGCTCGCTTCCCGACCTATACCTCCGGAAAACGTGTCAGGGAGCATGCCAGGAGTGTGGGTTGAAGTCCTCGGAGCACGAGACCCGAAGATCGAAAGACTTATGACCAATACGGAGCAAAGGGAACAAACCGTCGGGGGACCGCTTTTTACCCCAGGACGAGAAAACTGAGTCCGGGGCGTTCCCGCTCGCGTTTTCTTGGGACGAGCACCGGAAGTCCTCGAGCTCGGCCCGTTTCCTTCGCTGCAAGTGCATTTCCAGCGGTTTCTGACACCGGACGAGCGTTCGCCACTCGTTGGAAGCTTCGGCCATCTTTTGGACCGTTTTGGGTCGCACCACAGTTCTCCCTCCAACGAGCTCGCTTCCCGACCTATACCTCCGGAAAACGTGTCAGGGAGCATGCCAGGAGTGTGGGTTGAAGTCCTCGGAGCACGAGACCCGAAGATCGAAAGACTTATGACCAATACGGAGCAAAGGGAACAAACCGTCGGGGGACCGCTTTTTACCCCAGGACGAGAAAACTGAGTCCGGGGCATTCCCGCTCGCGTTTTCTTGGGACGAGCACCGGAAGTCCTCGAGCTCGGCCCGTTTCCTTCGCTTCAAGTGCATTTCCAGTGGTTTCTGACACCGGACGAGCGTTCGCCACTCGTTGGAAGCTTCGGCCATCTTTTGGACCGTTTTGGGTCGCACCACAGTTCTCCCTCCAACGAGCTCGCTTCCCGACCTATACCTCCGGAAAACGTGTCAGGGAGCATGCCAGGAGTGTGGGTTGAAGTCCTCGGAGCACGAGACCCGAAGATCGAAAGACTTATGACCAATACGGAGCAAAGGGAAGAAACCGTCGGGGGACCGCTTTTTACCCCAGGACGAGAAAACTGAGTCCGGGGCATTCCCGCTCGCGTTTTCTTGGGACGAGCACCGGAAGTCCTCGAGCTCGGCCCGTTTCCTTCGCTGCAAGTGCATTTCCAGTGGTTTCTGACACCGGACGAGCGTTCGCCACTCGTTGGAAGCTTCGGCCATCTTTTGGACCGTTTTGGGTCGCACCACAGTTCTCCCTCCAACGAGCTCGCTTCCCGACCTATACCTCCGGAAAACGTGTCAGGGAGCATGCCAGGAGTGTGGGTTGAAGTCCTCGGAGCACGAGACCCGAAGATCGAAAGACTTATGACCAATACGGAGCAAAGGGAAGAAACCGTCGGGGGACCGCTTTTTACCCCAGGACGAGAAAACTGAGTCCGGGGCGTTCCCGCTCGCGTTTTCTTGGGACGAGCACCGGAAGTCCTCGAGCTCGGCCCGTTTCCTTCGCTGCAAGTGCATTTCCAGTGGTTTCTGACACCGGACGAGCGTTCGCCACTCGTTGGAAGCTTCGGCCATCTTTTGGACCGTTTTGGGTCGCACCACAGTTCTCCCTCCAACGAGCTCGCTTCCCGACCTATACCTCCGGAAAACGTGTCAGGGAGCATGCCAGGAGTGTGGGTTGAAGTCCTCGGAGCACGAGACCCGAAGATCGAAAGACTTATGACCAATACGGAGCAAAGGGAAGAAACCGTTGGGGGACCGCTTTTTACCCAGGACGAGAAAACTGAGTCCGGGGCATTCCCGCTCGCGTTTTCTTGGGACGAGCACCGGAAGTCCTCGAGCTCGGCCCGTTTCCTTCGCTGCAAGTGCATTTCCAGCGGTTTCTGACACCGGACGAGCGTTCGCCACTCGTTGGAAGCTTCGGCCATCTTTTGGACCGTTTTGGGTCGCACCACTGTTCTCCCTCCAACGAGCTCGCTTCCCGACCTATACCTCCGGAAAACGTGTCAGGGAGCATGCCAGGAGTGTGGGTTGAAGTCCTCGGAGCACGAGACCCGAAGATCGAAAGACTTATGACCAATACGGAGCAAAGGGAACAAACCGTCGGGGGACCGCTTTTTACCCCAGGACGAGAAAACTGAGTCCGGGGCATTCCCGCTCGCGTTTTCTTGGGACGAGCACCGGAAGTCCTCGAGCTCGGCCCGTTTCCTTCGCTTCAAGTGCATTTCCAGTGGTTTCTGACACCGGACGAGCGTTCGCCACTCGTTGGAAGCTTCGGCCATCTTTTGGACCGTTTTGGGTCGCACCACAGTTCTCCCTCCAACGAGCTCGCTTCCCGACCTATACCTCCGGAAAACGTGTCAGGGAGCATGCCAGGAGTGTGGGTTGAAGTCCTCGGAGCACGAGACCCGAAGATCGAAAGACTTATGACCAATACGGAGCAAAGGGAAGAAACCGTCGGGGGACCGCTTTTTACCCCAGGACGAGAAAACTGAGTCCGGGGCATTCCCGCTCGCGTTTTCTTGGGACGAGCACCGGAAGTCCTCGAGCTCGGCCCGTTTCCTTCGCTGCAAGTGCATTTCCAGCGGTTTCTGACACCGGACGAGCGTTCGCCACTCGTTGGAAGCTTCGGCCATCTTTTGGACCGTTTTGGGTCGCACCACAGTTCTCCCTCCAACGAGCTCGCTTCCCGACCTATACCTCCGGAAAACGTGTCAGGGAGCATGCCAGGAGTGTGGGTTGAAGTCCTCGGAGCACGAGACCCGAAGATCGAAAGACTTATGACCAATACGGAGCAAAGGGAAGAAACCGTCGGGGGACCGCTTTTCACCCCAGGACGAGAAAACTGAGTCCGGGGCATTCCCGCTCGCATTTTCTTGGGACGAGCACCGGAAGTCCTCGAGCTCGGCCCGTTTCCTTCGCTGCAAGTGCATTTCCAGTGGTTTCTGACACCGGACGAGCGTTCGCCACTCGTTGGAAGCTTCGGCCATCTTTTGGACCGTTTTGGGTCGCACCACAGTTCTCCCTCCAACGAGCTCGCTTCCCGACCTATACCTCCGGAAAACGTGTCAGGGAGCATGCCAGGAGTGTGGGTTGAAGTCCTCGGAGCACGAGACCCGAAGATCGAAAGACTTATGACCAATACGGAGCAAAGGGAAGAAACCGTCGGGGGACCGCTTTTTACCCCAGGACGAGAAAACTGAGTCCGGGGCATTCCCGCTCGCGTTTTCTTGGGACGAGCACCGGAAGTCCTCGAGCTCGGCCCGTTTCCTTCGCTGCAAGTGCATTTCCAGTGGTTTCTGACACCGGACGAGCGTTCGCCACTCGTTGGAAGCTTCGGCCATCTTTTGGACCGTTTTGGGTCGCACCACAGTTCTCCCTCCAACGAGCTCGCTTCCCGACCTATACCTCCGGAAAACGTGTCAGGGAGCATGCCAGGAGTGTGGGTTGAAGTCCTCGGAGCACGAGACCCGAAGATCGAAAGACTTATGACCAATACGGAGCAAAGGGAAGAAACCGTCGGGGGACCGCTTTTTACCCCAGGACGAGAAAACTGAGTCCGGGGCATTCCCGCTCGCGTTTTCTTGGGACGAGCACCGGAAGTCCTCGAGCTCGGCCCGTTTCCTTCGCTGCAAGTGCATTTCCAGTGGTTTCTGACACCGGACGAGCGTTCGCCACTCGTTGGAAGCTTCGGCCATCTTTTGGACCGTTTTGGGTCGCACCACAGTTCTCCCTCCAACGAGCTCGCTTCCCGACCTATACCTCCGGAAAACGTGTCAGGGAGCATGCCAGGAGTGTGGGTTGAAGTCCTCGGAGCACGAGACCCGAAGATCGAAAGACTTATGACCAATACGGAGCAAAGGGAAGAAACCGTCGGGGGACCGCTTTTTACCCCAGGACGAGAAAACTGAGTCCGGGGCATTCTCGCTCGCGTTTTCTTGGGACGAGCACCGGAAGTCCTCGAGCTCGGCCCGTTTCCTTCGCTGCAAGTGCATTTCCAGTGGTTTCTGACACCGGACGAGCGTTCGCCACTCGTTGGAAGCTTCGGCCATCTTTTGGACCGTTTTGGGTCGCACCACAGTTCTCCCTCCAACGAGCTCGCTTCCCGACCTATACCTCCGGAAAACGTGTCAGGGAGCATGCCAGGAGTGTGGGTTGAAGTCCTCGGAGCACGAGACCCGAAGATCGAAAGACTTATGACCAATACGGAGCAAAGGGAAGAAACCGTCGGGGGACCGCTTTTTACCCCAGGACGAGAAAACTGAGTCCGGGGCATTCCCGCTCGCGTTTTCTTGGGACGAGCACCGGAAGTCCTCGAGCTCGGCTCGTTTCCTTCGCTGCAAGTGTATTTCCAGTGGTTTCTGACACCGGACGAGCGTTCGCCACTCGTTGGAAGCTTCGGCCATCTTTTGGACCGTTTTGGGTCGCACCACAGTTCTCCCTCCAACGAGCTCGCTTCCCGACCTATACCTCCGGAAAACGTGTCAGGGAGCATGCCAGGAGTGTGGGTTGAAGTCCTCGGAGCACGAGACCCGAAGATCGAAAGACTTATGACCAATACGGAGCAAAGGGAAGAAACCGTCGGGGGACCGCTTTTCACCCCAGGACGAGAAAACTGAGTCCGGGGCATTCCCGCTCGCGTTTTCTTGGGACGAGCACCGGAAGTCCTCGAGCTCGGCCCGTTTCCTTCGCTGCAAGTGCATTTCCAGTGGTTTCTGACACCGGACGAGCGTTCGCCACTCGTTGGAAGCTTCGGCCATCTTTTGGACCGTTTTGGGTCGCACCACAGTTCTCCCTCCAACGAGCTCGCTTCCCGACCTATACCTCCGGAAAACGTGTCAGGGAGCATGCCAGGAGTGTGGGTTGAAGTCCTCGGAGCACGAGACCCGAAGATCGAAAGACTTATGACCAATACGGAGCAAAGGGAAGAAACCGTCGGGGGACCGCTTTTCACCCCAGGACGAGAAAACTGAGTCCGGGGCATTCCCGCTCGCGTTTTCTTGGGACGAGCACCGGAAGTCCTCGAGCTCGGCCCGTTTCCTTCGCTGCAAGTGCATTTCCAGTGGTTTCTGACACCGGACGAGCGTTCGCCACTCGTTGGAAGCTTCGGCCATCTTTTGGAACGTTTTGGGTCGCACCACAGTTCTCCCTCCAACGAGCTCGCTTCCCGACCTATACCTCCGGAAAACGTGTCAGGGAGCATGCCAGGAGTGTGGGTTGAAGTCCTCGGAGCACGAGACCCGAAGATCGAAAGACTTATGACCAATACGGAGCAAAGGGAAGAAACCGTCGGGGGACCGCTTTTCACCCCAGGACGAGAAAACTGAGTCCGGGGCATTCCCGCTCGCGTTTTCTTGGGACGAGCACCGGAAGTCCTCGAGCTCGGCCCGTTTCCTTCGCTGCAAGTGCATTTCCAGTGGTTTCTGACACCGGACGAGCGTTCGCCACTCGTTGGAAGCTTCGGCCATCTTTTGGACCATTTTGGGTCGCACCACAGTTCTCCCTCCAACGAGCTCGCTTCCCGACCTATACCTCCGGAAAACGTGTCAGGGAGCATGCCAGGAGTGTGGGTTGAAGTCCTCGGAGCACGAGACCCGAAGATCGAAAGACTTATGACCAATACGGAGCAAAGGGAAGAAACCGTCGGGGGACCGCTTTTCACCCCAGGACGAGAAAACTGAGTCCGGGGCATTCCCGCTCGCGTTTTCTTGGGACGAGCACCGGAAGTCCTCGAGCTCGGCCCGTTTCCTTCGCTGCAAGTGCATTTCCAGTGGTTTCTGACACCGGACAAGCGTTCGCCACTCGTTGGAAGCTTCGGCCATCTTTTGGACCGTTTTGGGTCGCACCACAGTTCTCCCTCCAACGAGCTCGCTTCTCGACCTATACCTCCGGAAAACGTGTCAGGGAGCATGCCAGGAGTGTGGGTTGAAGTCCTCGGAGCACGAGACCCGAAGATCGAAAGACTTATGACCAATACGGAGCAAAGGGAAGAAACCGTCGGGGGACCGCTTTTTACCCCAGGACGAGAAAACTGAGTCCGGGGCATTCCCGCTCCCGTTTTCTTGGGACGAGCACCGGAAGTCCTCGAGCTCGGCCCGTTTCCTTCGCTGCAAGTGCATTTCCAGTGGTTTCTGACACCGGACGAGCGTTCGCCACTCGTTGGAAGCTTCGGCCATCTTTTGGACCGTTTTGGGTCGCACCACAGTTCTCCCTCCAACGAGCTCGCTTCCCGACCTATACCTCCGGAAAACGTGTCAGGGAGCATGCCAGGAGTGTGGGTTGAAGTCCTCGGAGCACGAGACCCGAAGATCGAAAGACTTATGACCAATACGGAGCAAAGGGAAGAAACCGTCGGGGGACCGCTTTTTACCCCAGGACGAGAAAACTGAGTCCGGGGCATTCCCGCTCGCGTTTTCTTGGGACGAGCACCGGAAGTCCTCGAGCTCGGCTCGTTTCCTTCGCTGCAAGTGTATTTCCAGTGGTTTCTGACACCGGACGAGCGTTCGCCACTCGTTGGAAGCTTCGGCCATCTTTTGGACCGTTTTGGGTCGCACCACAGTTCTCCCTCCAACGAGCTCGCTTCCTGACCTATACCTCCGGAAAACGTGTCAGGGAGCATGCCAGGAGTGTGGGTTGAAGTCCTCGGAGCACGAGACCCGAAGATCGAAAGACTTATGACCAATACGGAGCAAAGGGAAGAAACCGTCGGGGGACCGCTTTTTACCCCAGGACGAGAAAACTGAGTCCGGGGCATTCCCGCTCCCGTTTTCTTGGGACGAGCACCGGAAGTCCTCGAGCTCGGCCCGTTTCCTTCGCTGCAAGTGCATTTCCAGTGGTTTCTGACACCGGACGAGCGTTCGCCACTCGTTGGAAGCTTCGGCCATCTTTTGGACCGTTTTGGGTCGCACCACAGTTCTCCCTCCAACGAGCTCGCTTCCCGACCTATACCTCCGGAAAACGTGTCAGGGAGCATGCCAGGAGTGTGGGTTGAAGTCCTCGGAGCACGAGACCCGAAGATCGAAAGACTTATGACCAATACGGAGCAAAGGGAAGAAACCGTCGGGGGACCGCTTTTTACCCCAGGACGAGAAAACTGAGTCCGGGGCATTCCCGCTCGCGTTTTCTTGGGACGAGCACCGGAAGTCCTCGAGCTCGGCTCGTTTCCTTCGCTGCAAGTGTATTTCCAGTGGTTTCTGACACCGGACGAGCGTTCGCCACTCGTTGGAAGCTTCGGCCATCTTTTGGACCGTTTTGGGTCGCACCACAGTTCTCCCTCCAACGAGCTCGCTTCCTGACCTATACCTCCGGAAAACGTGTCAGGGAGCATGCCAGGAGTGTGGGTTGAAGTCCTCGGAGCACGAGACCCGAAGATCGAAAGACTTATGACCAATACGGAGCAAAGGGAAGAAACCGTCGGGGGACCGCTTTTCACCCCAGGACGAGAAAACTGAGTCCGGGGCATTCCCGCTCGCGTTTTCTTGGGACGAGCACCGGAAGTCCTCGAGCTCGGCCCGTTTCCTTCGCTGCAAGTGCATTTCCAGTGGTTTCTGACACCGGACGAGCGTTCGCCACTCGTTGGAAGCTTCGGCCATCTTTTGGACCGTTTTGGGTCGCACCACAGTTCTCCCTCCAACGAGCTCGCTTCCCGACCTATACCTCCGGAAAACGTGTCAGGGAGCATGCCAGGAGTGTGGGTTGAAGTCCTCGGAGCACGAGACCCGAAGATCGAAAGACTTATGACCAATACGGAGCAAAGGGAAGAAACCGTCGGGGGACCGCTTTTCACCCCAGGACGAGAAAACTGAGTCCGGGGCATTCCCGCTCGCGTTTTCTTGGGACGAGCACCGGAAGTCCTCGAGCTCGGCCCGTTTCCTTCGCTGCAAGTGCATTTCCAGTGGTTTCTGACACCGGACGAGCGTTCGCCACTCGTTGGAAGCTTCGGCCATCTTTTGGAACGTTTTGGGTCGCACCACAGTTCTCCCTCCAACGAGCTCGCTTCCCGACCTATACCTCCGGAAAACGTGTCAGGGAGCATGCCAGGAGTGTGGGTTGAAGTCCTCGGAGCACGAGACCCGAAGATCGAAAGACTTATGACCAATACGGAGCAAAGGGAAGAAACCGTCGGGGGACCGCTTTTCACCCCAGGACGAGAAAACTGAGTCCGGGGCATTCCCGCTCGCGTTTTCTTGGGACGAGCACCGGAAGTCCTCGAGCTCGGCCCGTTTCCTTCGCTGCAAGTGCATTTCCAGTGGTTTCTGACACCGGACGAGCGTTCGCCACTCGTTGGAAGCTTCGGCCATCTTTTGGACCATTTTGGGTCGCACCACAGTTCTCCCTCCAACGAGCTCGCTTCCCGACCTATACCTCCGGAAAACGTGTCAGGGAGCATGCCAGGAGTGTGGGTTGAAGTCCTCGGAGCACGAGACCCGAAGATCGAAAGACTTATGACCAATACGGAGCAAAGGGAAGAAACCGTCGGGGGACCGCTTTTCACCCCAGGACGAGAAAACTGAGTCCGGGGCATTCCCGCTCGCGTTTTCTTGGGACGAGCACCGGAAGTCCTCGAGCTCGGCCCGTTTCCTTCGCTGCAAGTGCATTTCCAGTGGTTTCTGACACCCGACGAGCGTTCGCCACTCGTTGGAAGCTTCGGCCATCTTTTGGACCGTTTTGGGTCGCACCACAGTTCTCCCTCCAACGAGCTCGCTTCTCGACCTATACCTCCGGAAAACGTGTCAGGGAGCATGCCAGGAGTGTGGGTTGAAGTCCTCGGAGCACGAGACCCGAAGATCGAAAGACTTATGACCAATACGGAGCAAAGGGAAGAAACCGTCGGGGGACCGCTTTTTACCCCAGGACGAGAAAACTGAGTCCGGGGCATTCCCGCTCCCGTTTTCTTGGGACGAGCACCGGAAGTCCTCGAGCTCGGCCCGTTTCCTTCGCTGCAAGTGCATTTCCAGTGGTTTCTGACACCGGACGAGCGTTCGCCACTCGTTGGAAGCTTCGGCCATCTTTTGGACCGTTTTGGGTCGCACCACAGTTCTCCCTCCAACGAGCTCGCTTCCCGACCTATACCTCCGGAAAACGTGTCAGGGAGCATGCCAGGAGTGTGGGTTGAAGTCCTCGGAGCACGAGACCCGAAGATCGAAAGACTTATGACCAATACGGAGCAAAGGGAAGAAACCGTCGGGGGACCGCTTTTTACCCCAGGACGAGAAAACTGAGTCCGGGGCATTCCCGCTCGCGTTTTCTTGGGACGAGCACCGGAAGTCCTCGAGCTCGGCTCGTTTCCTTCGCTGCAAGTGTATTTCCAGTGGTTTCTGACACCGGACGAGCGTTCGCCACTCGTTGGAAGCTTCGGCCATCTTTTGGACCGTTTTGGGTCGCACCACAGTTCTCCCTCCAACGAGCTCGCTTCCCGACCTATACCTCCGGAAAACGTGTCAGGGAGCATGCCAGGAGTGTGGGTTGAAGTCCTCGGAGCACGAGACCCGAAGATCGAAAGACTTATGACCAATACAGAGCAAAGGGAAGAAACCGTCGGGGGACCGCTTTTCACCCCAGGACGAGAAAACTGAGTCCGGGGCATTCCCGCTCGCGTTTTCTTGGGACGAGCACCGGAAGTCCTCGAGCTCGGCCCGTTTCCTTCGCTGCAAGTGCATTTCCAGTGGTTTCTGACACCGGACGAGCGTTCGCCACTCGTTGGAAGCTTCGGCCATCTTTTGGACCGTTTTGGGTCGCACCACAGTTCTCCCTCCAACGAGCTCGCTTCCCGACCTATACCTCCGGAAAACGTGTCAGGGAGCATGCCAGGAGTGTGGGTTGAAGTCCTCGGAGCACGAGACCCGAAGATCGAAAGACTTATGACCAATACGGAGCAAAGGGAAGAAACCGTCGGGGGACCGCTTTTCACCCCAGGACGAGAAAACTGAGTCCGGGGCATTCCCGCTCGCGTTTTCTTGGGACGAGCACCGGAAGTCCTCGAGCTCGGCCCGTTTCCTTCGCTGCAAGTGCATTTCCAGTGGTTTCTGACACCGGACGAGCGTTCGCCACTCGTTGGAAGCTTCGGCCATCTTTTGGAACGTTTTGGGTCGCACCACAGTTCTCCCTCCAACGAGCTCGCTTCCCGACCTATACCTCCGGAAAACGTGTCAGGGAGCATGCCAGGAGTGTGGGTTGAAGTCCTCGGAGCACGAGACCCGAAGATCGAAAGACTTATGACCAATACGGAGCAAAGGGAAGAAACCGTCGGGGGACCGCTTTTTACCCCAGGACGAGAAAACTGAGTCCGGGACATTCCCGCTCCCGTTTTCTTGGGACGAGCACCGGAAGTCCTCGAGCTCGGCCCGTTTCCTTCGCTGCAAGTGCATTTCCAGTGGTTTCTGACACCGGACGAGCGTTCGCCACTCGTTGGAAGCTTCGGCCATCTTTTGGACCGTTTTGGGTCGCACCACAGTTCTCCCTCCAACGAGCTCGCTTCCCGACCTATACCTCCGGAAAACGTGTCAGGGAGCATGCCAGGAGTGTGGGTTGAAGTCCTCGGAGCACGAGACCCGAAGATCGAAAGACTTATGACCAATACGGAGCAAAGGGAAGAAACCGTCGGGGGACCGATTTTTACCCCAGGACGAGAAAACTGAGTCCGGGGCATTCCCGCTCGCGTTTTCTTGGGACGAGCACCGGAAGTCCTCGAGCTCGGCTCGTTTCCTTCGCTGCAAGTGCATTTCCAGTGGTTTCTGACACCGGACGAGCGTTCGCCACTCGTTGGAAGCTTCGGCCATCTTTTGGACCGTTTTGAGTCGCACCACAGTTCTCCCTCCAACGAGCTCGCTTCCCGACCTATACCTCCGGAAAACGTGTCAGGGAGCATGCCAGGAGTGTGGGTTGAAGTCCTCGGAGCACGAGACCCGAAGATCGAAAGACTTATGACCAATACGGAGCAAAGGGAAGAAACCGTCGGGGGACCGCTTTTCACCCCAGGACGAGAAAACTGAGTCCGGGGCATTCCCGCTCGCGTTTTCTTGGGACGAGCACCGGAAGTCCTCGAGCTCGGCCCGTTTCCTTCGCTGCAAGTGCATTTCCAGTGGTTTCTGACACCCGACGAGCGTTCGCCACTCGTTGGAAGCTTCGGCCATCTTTTGGACCGTTTTGGGTCGCACCACAGTTCTCCCTCCAACGAGCTCGCTTCCCGACCTATACCTCCGGAAAACGTGTCAGGGAGCATGCCAGGAGTGTGGGTTGAAGTCCTCGGAGCACGAGACCCGAAGATCGAAAGACTTATGACCAATACGGAGCAAAGGGAAGAAACCGTCGGGGGACCGCTTTTTACCCCAGGACGAGAAAACTGAGTCCGGGGCATTCCCGCTCGCGTTTTCTTGGGACGAGCACCGGAAGTCCTCGAGCTCGGCCCGTTTCCTTCGCTGCAAGTGCATTTCCAGTGGTTTCTGACACCGGACGAGCGTTCGCCACTCGTTGGAAGCTTCGGCCATTTTTTGGACCGTTTTGGGTCGCACCACAGTTCTCCCTCCAACGAGCTCGCTTCCCGACCTATACCTCCGGAAAACGTGTCAGGGAGCATGCCAGGAGTGTGGGTTGAAGTCCTCGGAGCACGAGACCCGAAGATCGAAAGACTTATGACCAATACGGAGCAAAGGGAAGAAACCGTCGGGGGACCGCTTTTTACCCCAGGACGAGAAAACTGAGTCCGGGGCATTCCCGCTCGCGTTTTCTTGGGACGAGCACCGGAAGTCCTCGAGCTCGGCCCGTTTCCTTCGCTGCAAGTGCATTTCCAGTGGTTTCTGACACCGGACGAGCGTTCGCCACTCGTTGGAAGCTTCGGCCATCTTTTGGACCGTTTTGGGTCGCACCACAGTTCTCCCTCCAACGAGCTCGCTTCCCGACCTATACCTCCGGAAAACGTGTCAGGGAGCATGCCAGGAGTGTGGGTTGAAGTCCTCGGAGCACGAGACCCGAAGATCGAAAGACTTATGACCAATACGGAGCAAAGGGAAGAAACCGTCGGGGGACCGCTTTTTACCCCAGGACGAGAAAACTGAGTCCGGGGCATTCCCGCTCGCGTTTTCTTGGGACGAGCACCGGAAGACCTCGAGCTCGGCCCGTTTCCTTCGCTGCAAGTGCATTTCCAGTGGTTTCTGACACCGGACGAGCGTTCGCCACTCGTTGGAAGCTTCGGCCATCTTTTGGACCGTTTTGGGTCGCACCACAGTTCTCCCTCCAACGAGCTCGCTTCCCGACCTATACCTCCGGAAAACGTGTCAGGGAGCATGCCAGGAGTGTGGGTTGAAGTCCTCAGAGCACGAGACCCGAAGATCGAAAGACTTATGACCAATACGGAGCAAAGGGAAGAAACCGTCGGGGGACCGCTTTTTACCCCAGGACGAGAAAACTGAGTCCGGGGCATTCCCGCTCGCGTTTTCTTGGGACGAGCACCGGAAGTCCTCGAGCTCGGCTCGTTTCCTTCGCTGCAAGTGTATTTCCAGTGGTTTCTGACACCGGACGAGCGTTCGCCACTCGTTGGAAGCTTCGGCCATCTTTTGGACCGTTTTGGGTCGCACCACAGTTCTCCCTCCAACGAGCTCGCTTCCCGACCTATACCTCCGGAAAACGTGTCAGGGAGCATGCCAGGAGTGTGGGTTGAAGTCCTCGGAGCACGAGACCCGAAGATCGAAAGACTTATGACCAATACGGAGCAAAGGGAAGAAACCGTCGGGGGACCGCTTTTCACCCCAGGACGAGAAAACTGAGTCCGGGGCATTCCCGCTCGCGTTTTCTTGGGACGAGCACCGGAAGTCCTCGAGCTCGGCCCGTTTCCTTCGCTGCAAGTGCATTTCCAGTGGTTTCTGACACCGGACGAGCGTTCGCCACTCGTTGGAAGCTTCGGCCATCTTTTGGACCGTTTTGGGTCGCACCACAGTTCTCCCTCCAACGAGCTCGCTTCCCGACCTATACCTCCGGAAAACGTGTCAGGGAGCATGCCAGGAGTGTGGGTTGAAGTCCTCGGAGCACGAGACCCGAAGATCGAAAGACTTATGACCAATACGGAGCAAAGGGAAGAAACCGTCGGGGGACCGCTTTTCACCCCAGGACGAGAAAACTGAGTCCGGGGCATTCCCGCTCGCGTTTTCTTGGGACGAGCACCGGAAGTCCTCGAGCTCGGCCCGTTTCCTTCGCTGCAAGTGCATTTCCAGTGGTTTCTGACACCGGACGAGCGTTCGCCACTCGTTGGAAGCTTCGGCCATCTTTTGGAACGTTTTGGGTCGCACCACAGTTCTCCCTCCAACGAGCTCGCTTCCCGACCTATACCTCCGGAAAACGTGTCAGGGAGCATGCCAGGAGTGTGGGTTGAAGTCCTCGGAGCACGAGACCCGAAGATCGAAAGACTTATGACCAATACGGAGCAAAGGGAAGAAACCGTCGGGGGACCGCTTTTCACTCCAGGACGAGAAAACTGAGTCCGGGGCATTCCCGCTCGCGTTTTCTTGGGACGAGCACCGGAAGTCCTCGAGCTCGGCCCGTTTCCTTCGCTGCAAGTGCATTTCCAGTGGTTTCTGACACCGGACGAGCGTTCGCCACTCGTTGGAAACTTCGGCCATCTTTTGGACCATTTTGGGTCGCACCACAGTTCTCCCTCTAACGAGCTCGCTTCCCGACCTATACCTCCGGAAAACGTGTCAGGGAGCATGCCAGGAGTGTGGGTTGAAGTCCTCGGAGCACGAGACCCGAAGATCGAAAGACTTATGACCAATACGGAGCAAAGGGAAGAAACCGTCGGGGGACCGCTTTTCACCCCAGGACGAGAAAACTGAGTCCGGGGCATTCCCGCTCGCGTTTTCTTGGGACGAGCACCGGATGTCCTCGAGCTCGGCCCGTTTCCTTCGCTGCAAGTGCATTTCCAGTGGTTTCTGACACCGGACGAGCGTTCGCCACTCGTTGGAAGCTTCGGCCATCTTTTGGACCGTTTTGGGTCGCACCACAGTTCTCCCTCCAACGAGCTCGCTTCCCGACCTATACCTCCGGAAAACGTGTCAGGGAGCATGCCAGGAGTGTGGGTTGAAGTCCTCGGAGCACGAGACCCGAAGATCGAAAGACTTATGACCAATACGGAGCAAAGGGAAGAAACCGTCGGGGGACCGCTTTTTACCCCAGGACGAGAAAACTGAGTCCGGGGCATTCCCGCTCCCGTTTTCTTGGGACGAGCACCGGAAGTCCTCGAGCTCGGCCCGTTTCCTTCGCTGCAAGTGAATTTCCAGTGGTTTCTGACACCGGACGAGCGTTCGCCACTCGTTGGAAGCTTCGGCCATCTTTTGGACCGTTTTGGGTCGCACCACAGTTCTCCCTCCAACGAGCTCGCTTCCCGACCTATACCTCCGGAAAACGTGTCAGGGAGCATGCCAGGAGTGTGGGTTGAAGTCCTCGGAGCACGAGACCCGAAGATCGAAAGACTTATGACCAATACGGAGCAAAGGGAAGAAACCGTCGGGGGACCGCTTTTTACCCCAGGACGAGAAAACTGAGTCCGGGGCATTCCCGCTCGCGTTTTCTTGGGACGAGCACCGGAAGTCCTCGAGCTCGGCTCGTTTCCTTCGCTGCAAGTGTATTTCCAGTGGTTTCTGACACCGGACGAGCGTTCGCCACTCGTTGGAAGCTTCGGCCATCTTTTGGACCGTTTTGGGTCGCACCACAGTTCTCCCTCCAACGAGCTCGCTTCCCGACCTATACCTCCGGAAAACGTGTCAGGGAGCATGCCAGGAGTGTGGGTTGAAGTCCTCGGAGCACGAGACCCGAAGATCGAAAGACTTATGACCAATACGGAGCAAAGGGAAGAAACCGTCGGGGGACCGCTTTTCACCCCAGGACGAGAAAACTGAGTCCGGGGCATTCCCGCTCGCGTTTTCTTGGGACGAGCACCGGAAGTCCTCGAGCTCGGCCCGTTTCCTTCGCTGCAAGTGCATTTCCAGTGGTTTCTGACACCGGACGAGCGTTCGCCACTCGTTGGAAGCTTCGGCCATCTTTTGGACCGTTTTGGGTCGCACCACAGTTCTCCCTCCAACGAGCTCGCTTCCCGACCTATACCTCCGGAAAACGTGTCAGGGAGCATGCCAGGAGTGTGGGTTGAAGTCCTCGGAGCACGAGACCCGAAGATCGAAAGACTTATGACCAATACGGAGCAAAGGGAAGAAACCGTCGGGGGACCGCTTTTCACCCCAGGACGAGAAAACTGAGTCCGGGGCATTCCCGCTCGCGTTTTCTTGGGACGAGCACCGGAAGTCCTCGAGCTCGGCCCGTTTCCTTCGCTGCAAGTGCATTTCCAGTGGTTTCTGACACCGGACGAGCGTTCGCCACTCGTTGGAAGCTTCGGCCATCTTTTGGAACGTTTTGGGTCGCACCACAGTTCTCCCTCCAACGAGCTCGCTTCCCGACCTATACCTCCGGAAAACGTGTCAGGGAGCATGCCAGGAGTGTGGGTTGAAGTCCTCGGAGCACGAGACCCGAAGATCGAAAGACTTATGACCAATACGGAGCAAAGGGAAGAAACCGTCGGGGGACCGCTTTTTACCCCAGGACGAGAAAACTGAGTCCGGGACATTCCCGCTCCCGTTTTCTTGGGACGAGCACCGGAAGTCCTCGAGCTCGGCCCGTTTCCTTCGCTGCAAGTGCATTTCCAGTGGTTTCTGACACCGGACGAGCGTTCGCCACTCGTTGGAAGCTTCGGCCATCTTTTGGACCGTTTTGGGTCGCACCACAGTTCTCCCTCCAACGAGCTCGCTTCCCGACCTATACCTCCGGAAAACGTGTCAGGGAGCATGCCAGGAGTGTGGGTTGAAGTCCTCGGAGCACGAGACCCGAAGATCGAAAGACTTATGACCAATACGGAGCAAAGGGAAGAAACCGTCGGGGGACCGATTTTTACCCCAGGACGAGAAAACTGAGTCCGGGGCATTCCCGCTCGCGTTTTCTTGGGACGAGCACCGGAAGTCCTCGAGCTCGGCTCGTTTCCTTCGCTGCAAGTGCATTTCCAGTGGTTTCTGACACCGGACGAGCGTTCGCCACTCGTTGGAAGCTTCGGCCATCTTTTGGACCGTTTTGAGTCGCACCACAGTTCTCCCTCCAACGAGCTCGCTTCCCGACCTATACCTCCGGAAAACGTGTCAGGGAGCATGCCAGGAGTGTGGGTTGAAGTCCTCGGAGCACGAGACCCGAAGATCGAAAGACTTATGACCAATACGGAGCAAAGGGAAGAAACCGTCGGGGGACCGCTTTTCACCCCAGGACGAGAAAACTGAGTCCGGGGCATTCCCGCTCGCGTTTTCTTGGGACGAGCACCGGAAGTCCTCGAGCTCGGCCCGTTTCCTTCGCTGCAAGTGCATTTCCAGTGGTTTCTGACACCCGACGAGCGTTCGCCACTCGTTGGAAGCTTCGGCCATCTTTTGGACCGTTTTGGGTCGCACCACAGTTCTCCCTCCAACGAGCTCGCTTCCCGACCTATACCTCCGGAAAACGTGTCAGGGAGCATGCCAGGAGTGTGGGTTGAAGTCCTCGGAGCACGAGACCCGAAGATCGAAAGACTTATGACCAATACGGAGCAAAGGGAAGAAACCGTCGGGGGACCGCTTTTTACCCCAGGACGAGAAAACTGAGTCCGGGGCATTCCCGCTCGCGTTTTCTTGGGACGAGCACCGGAAGTCCTCGAGCTCGGCACGTTTCCTTCGCTGCAAGTGTATTTCCAGTGGTTTCTGACACCGGACGAGCGTTCGCCACTCGTTGGAAGCTTCGGCCATCTTTTGGACCGTTTTGGGTCGCACCACAGTTCTCCCTCCAACGAGCTCGCTTCCCGACCTATACCTCCGGAAAACGTGTCAGGGAGCATGCCAGGAGTGTGGGTTGAAGTCCTCGGAGCACGAGACCCGAAGATCGAAAGACTTATGACCAATACGGAGCAAAGGGAAGAAACCGTCGGGGGACCGCTTTTCACCCCAGGACGAGAAAACTGAGTCCGGGGCATTCCCGCTCGCGTTTTCTTGGGACGAGCACCGGAAGTCCTCGAGCTCGGCCCGTTTCCTTCGCTGCAAGTGCATTTCCAGTGGTTTCTGACACCGGACGAGCGTTCGCCACTCGTTGGAAGCTTCGGCCATCTTTTGGAACGTTTTGGGTCGCACCACAGTTCTCCCTCCAACGAGCTCGCTTCCCGGCCTATACCTCCGGAAAACGTGTCAGGGAGCATGCCAGGAGTGTGGGTTGAAGTCCTCGGAGCACGAGACCCGAAGATCGAAAGACTTATGACCAATACGGAGCAAAGGGAAGAAACCGTCGGGGGACCGCTTTTTACCCCAGGACGAGAAAACTGAGTCCGGGGCATTCCCGCTCCCGTTTTCTTGGGACGAGCACCGGAAGTCCTCGAGCTCGGCCCGTTTCCTTTGCTGCAAGTGCATTTCCAGTGGTTTCTGACACCGGACGAGCGTTCGCCACTCGTTGGAAGCTTCGGCCATCTTTTGGACCGTTTTGGGTCGCACCACAGTTCTCCCTCCAACGAGCTCGCTTCCCGACCTATACCTCCGGAAAACGTGTCAGGGAGCATGCCAGGAGTGTGGGTTGAAGTCCTCGGAGCACGAGACCCGAAGATCGAAAGACTTATGACCAATACGGAGCAAAGGGAAGAAACCGTCGGGGGACCGATTTTTACCCCAGGACGAGAAAACTGAGTCCGGGGCATTCCCGCTCGCGTTTTCTTGGGACGAGCACCGGAAGTCCTCGAGCTCGGCTCGTTTCCTTCGCTGCAAGTGCATTTCCAGTGGTTTCTGACACCGGACGAGCGTTCGCCACTCGTTGGAAGCTTCGGCCATCTTTTGGACCGTTTTGAGTCGCACCACAGTTCTCCCTCCAACGAGCTCGCTTCCCGACCTATACCTCCGGAAAACGTGTCAGGGAGCATGCCAGGAGTGTGGGTTGAAGTCCTCGGAGCACGAGACCCGAAGATCGAAAGACTTATGACCAATACGGAGCAAAGGGAAGAAACCGTCGGGGGACCGCTTTTCACCCCAGGACGAGAAAACTGAGTCCAGGGCATTCCCGCTCGCGTTTTCTTGGGACGAGCACCGGAAGTCCTCGAGCTCGGCCCGTTTCCTTCGCTGCAAGTGCATTTCCAGTGGTTTCTGACACCCGACGAGCGTTCGCCACTCGTTGGAAGCTTCGGCCATCTTTTGGACCGTTTTGGGTCGCACCACAGTTCTCCCTCCAACGAGCTCGCTTCCCGACCTATACCTCCGGAAAACGTGTCACGGAGCATGCCAGGAGTGTGGGTTGAAGTCCTCGGAGCACGAGACCCGAAGATCGAAAGACTTATGACCAATACGGAGCAAAGGGAAGAAACCGTCGGGGGGACCGCTTTTCACCCCAGGACGAGAAAACTGAGTCCGGGGCATTCCCGCTCGCATTTTCTTGGGACGAGCACCGGAAGTCCTCGAGCTCGGCCCGTTTCCTTCGCTGCAAGTGCATTTCCAGTGGTTTCTGACACCGGACGAGCGTTCGCCACTCGTTGGAAGCTTCGGCCATCTTTTGGAACGTTTTGGGTCGCACCACAGTTCTCCCTCCAACGAGCTCGCTTCCCGACCTATACCTCCGGAAAACGTGTCAGGGAGCATGCCAGGAGTGTGGGTTGAAGTCCTCGGAGCACGAGACCCGAAGATCGAAAGACTTATGACCAATACGGAGCAAAGGGAAGAAACCGTCGGGGGACCGCTTTTTACCCCAAGACGAGAAAACTGAGTCCGGGGCATTCCCGCTCGCGTTTTCTTGGGACGAGCACCGGAAGTCCTCGAGCTCGGCTCGTTTCCTTCGCTGCAAGTGCATTTCCAGTGGTTTCTGACACCGGACGAGCGTTCGCCACTCGTTGGAAGCTTCGGCCATCTTTTGGACCGTTTTGGGTCGCACCACAGTTCTCCCTCCAACGAGCTCGCTTCCCGACCTATACCTCCGGAAAACGTGTCAGGGAGCATGCCAGGAGTGTGGGTTGAAGTCCTCGGAGCACGAGACCCGAAGATCGAAAGACTTATGACCAATACGGAGCAAAGGGTAGAAACCGTCGGGGGACCGCTTTTTACCCCAGGACGAGAAAACTGAGTCCGGGGCATTCCCGCTCGCGTTTTCTTGGGACGAGCACCGGAAGTCCTCGAGCTCGGCTCGTTTCCTTCGCTGCAAGTGCATTTCCAGTGGTTTCTGACACCGGACGAGCGTTCGCCACTCGTTGGAAGCTTCGGCCATCTTTTGGACCGTTTTGGGTCGCACCACAGTTCTCCCTCCAACGAGCTCGCTTCCCGACCTATACCTCCGGAAAACGTGTCAGGGAGCATGCCAGGAGTGTGGGTTGAAGTCCTCGGAGCACGAGACCCGAAGATCGAAAGACTTATGACCAATACGGAGCAAAGGGAAGAAACCGTCGGGGGACCGCTTTTCACCCCAGGACGAGAAAACTGAGTCCGGGGCATTCCCGCTCGCGTTTTCTTGGGACGAGCACCGGAAGTTCTCGAGCTCGGCCTGTTTCCTTCGCTGCAAGTGCATTTCCAGTGGTTTCTGACACCGGACGAGCGTTCGCCACTCGTTGGAAGCTTCGGCCATCTTTTGGACCGTTTTGGGTCGCACCACAGTTCTCCCTCCAACGAGCTCGCTTCCCGACCTATACCTCCGGAAAACGTGTCAGGGAGCATGCCAGGAGTGTGGGTTGAAGTCCTCGGAGCACGAGACCCGAAGATCGAAAGACTTATGACCAATACGGAGCAAAGGGAAGAAACCGTCGGGGGACCGCTTTTCACCCCAGGACGAGAAAACTGAGTCCGGGGCATTCCCGCTCGCGTTTTCTTGGGACGAGCACCGGAAGTCCTCGAGCTCGGCCCGTTTCCTTCGCTGCAAGTGCATTTCCAGTGGTTTCTGACACCGGACGAGCGTTCGCCACTCGTTGGAAGCTTCGGCCATCTTTTGGAACGTTTTGGGTCGCACCACAGTTCTCCCTCCAACGAGCTCGCTTCCCGACCTATACCTCCGGAAAACGTGTCAGGGAGCATGCCAGGAGTGTGGGTTGAAGTCCTCGGAGCACGAGACTCGAAGATCGAAAGACTTATGACCAATACGGAGCAAAGGGAAGAAACCGTCGGGGGACCGCTTTTTACCCCAGGACGAGAAAACTGAGTCCGGGGCATTCCCGCTCGCGTTTTCTTGGGACGAGCACCGGAAGTCCTCGAGCTCGGCTCGTTTCCTTCGCTGCAAGTGCATTTCCAGTGGTTTCTGACACCGGACGAGCGTTCGCCACTCGTTGGAAGCTTCGGCCATCTTTTGGACCGTTTTGGGTCGCACCACAGTTCTCCCTCCAACGAGCTCGCTTCCCGACCTATACCTCCGGAAAACGTGTCAGGGAGCATGCCAGGAGTGTGGGTTGAAGTCCTCGGAGCACGAGACCCGAAGATCGAAAGACTTATGACCAATACGGAGCAAAGGGAAGAAACCGTCGGGGGACCGCTTTTTACCCCAGGACGAGAAAACTGAGTCCGGGGCATTCCCGCTCGCGTTTTCTTGGGACGAGCACCGGAAGTCCTCGAGCTCGGCTCGTTTCCTTCGCTGCAAGTGCATTTCCAGTGGTTTCTGACACCGGACGAGCGTTCGCCACTCGTTGGAAGCTTCGGCCATCTTTTGGACCGTTTTGGGTCGCACCACAGTTCTCCCTCCAACGAGCTCGCTTCCCGACCTATACCTCCGGAAAACGTGTCAGGGAGCATGCCAGGAGTGTGGGTTGAAGTCCTCGGAGCACGAGACCCGAAGATCGAAAGACTTATGACCAATACGGAGCAAAGGGAAGAAACCGTCGGGGGACCGCTTTTCACCCCAGGACGAGAAAACTGAGTCCGGGGCATTCCCGCTCGCGTTTTCTTGGGACGAGCACCGGAAGTCCTCGAGCTCGGCCCGTTTCCTTCGCTGCAAGTGCATTTCCAGTGGTTTCTGACACCGGACGAGCGTTCGCCACTCGTTGGAAGCTTCGGCCATCTTTTGGACCGTTTTGGGTCGCACCACAGTTCTCCCTCCAACGAGCTCGCTTCCCGACCTATACCTCCGGAAAACGTGTCAGGGAGCATGCCAGGAGTGTGGGTTGAAGTCCTCGGAGCACGAGACCCGAAGATCGAAAGACTTATGACCAATACGGAGCAAAGGGAAGAAACCGTCGGGGGACCGCTTTTTACCCCAAGACGAGAAAACTGAGTCCGGGGCATTCCCGCTCGCGTTTTCTTGGGACGAGCACCGGAAGTCCTCGAGCTCGGCTCGTTTCCTTCGCTGCAAGTGCATTTCCAATGGTTTCTGACACCGGACGAGCGTTCGCCACTCGTTGGAAGCTTCGGCCATCTTTTGGACCGTTTTGGGTCGCACCACAGTTCTCCCTCCAACGAGCTCGCTTCCCGACCTATACCTCCGGAAAACGTGTCAGGGAGCATGCCAGGAGTGTGGGTTGAAGTCCTCGGAGCACGAGACCCGAAGATCGAAAGACTTATGACCAATACGGAGCAAAGGGTAGAAACCGTCGGGGGACCGCTTTTTACCCCAGGACGAGAAAACTGAGTCCGGGGCATTCCCGCTCGCGTTTTCTTGGGACGAGCACCGGAAGTCCTCGAGCTCGGCTCGTTTCCTTCGCTGCAAGTGCATTTCCAGTGGTTTCTGACACCCGACGAGCGTTCGCCACTCGTTGGAAGCTTCGGCCATCTTTTGGACCGTTTTGGGTCGCACCACAGTTCTCCCTCCAACGAGCTCGCTTCCCGACCTATACCTCCGGAAAACGTGTCAGGGGGCATGTCAGGAGTGTGGGTTGAAGTCCTCGGAGCACGAGACCCGAAGATCGAAAGACTTATGACCAATACGGAGCAAAGGGAAGAAACCGTCGGGGGACCGCTTTTTACCCCAGGACGAGAAAACGGAGTCCGGGGCATTCCCGCTCGCGTTTTCTTGGGACGAGCACCGGAAGTCCTCGAGCTCGGCCCGTTTCCTTCGCTGCAAGTGCATTTCCAGTGGTTTCTGACACCGGACGAGCGTTCGCCACTCGTTGGAAGCTTCGGCCATCTTTTGGACCGTTTTGGGTCGCACCACAGTTCTCCCTCCAACGAGCTCGCTTCCCGACCTATACCTCCGGAAAACGTGTCAGGGAGCATGCCAGGAGTGTGGGTTGAAGTCCTCGGAGCACGAGACCCGAAGATCGAAAGACTTATGACCAATACGGAGCAAAGGGAAGAAACCGTCGGGGGACCGCTTTTCACCCCAGGACGAGAAAACTGAGTCCGGGGCATTCCCGCTCGCGTTTTCTTGGGACGAGCACCGGAAGTCCTCGAGCTCGGCCCGTTTCCTTCGCTGCAAGTGCATTTCCAGTGGTTTCTGACACCGGACGAGCGTTCGCCACTCGTTGGAAGCTTCGGCCATCTTTTGGAACGTTTTGGGTCGCACCACAGTTCTCCCTCCAACGAGCTCGCTTCCCGACCTATACCTCCGGAAAACGTGTCAGGGAGCATGCCAGGAGTGTGGGTTGAAGTCCTCGGAGCACGAGACTCGAAGATCGAAAGACTTATGACCAATACGGAGCAAAGGGAAGAAACCGTCGGGGGACCGCTTTTTACCCCAGGACGAGAAAACTGAGTCCGGGGCATTCCCGCTCGCGTTTTCTTGGGACGAGCACCGGAAGTCCTCGAGCTCGGCTCGTTTCCTTCGCTGCAAGTGCATTTCCAGTGGTTTCTGACACCGGACGAGCGTTCGCCACTCGTTGGAAGCTTCGGCCATCTTTTGGACCGTTTTGGGTCGCACCACAGTTCTCCCTCCAACGAGCTCGCTTCCCGACCTATACCTCCGGAAAACGTGTCAGGGAGCATGCCAGGAGTGTGGGTTGAAGTCCTCGGAGCACGAGACCCGAAGATCGAAAGACTTATGACCAATACGGAGCAAAGGGAAGAAACCGTCGGGGGACCGCTTTTTACCCCAGGACGAGAAAACTGAGTCCGGGGCATTCCCGCTCGCGTTTTCTTGGGACGAGCACCGGAAGTCCTCGAGCTCGGCTCGTTTCCTTCGCTGCAAGTGCATTTCCAGTGGTTTCTGACACCGGACGAGCGTTCGCCACTCGTTGGAAGCTTCGGCCATCTTTTGGACCGTTTTGGGTCGCACCACAGTTCTCCCTCCAACGAGCTCGCTTCCCGACCTATACCTCCGGAAAACGTGTCAGGGAGCATGCCAGGAGTGTGGGTTGAAGTCCTCGGAGCACGAGACCCGAAGATCGAAAGACTTATGACCAATACGGAGCAAAGGGAAGAAACCGTCGGGGGACCGCTTTTCACCCCAGGACGAGAAAACTGAGTCCGGGGCATTCCCGCTCGCGTTTTCTTGGGACGAGCACCGGAAGTCCTCGAGCTCGGCCCGTTTCCTTCGCTGCAAGTGCATTTCCAGTGGTTTCTGACACCGGACGAGCGTTCGCCACTCGTTGGAAGCTTCGGCCATCTTTTGGACCGTTTTGGGTCGCACCACAGTTCTCCCTCCAACGAGCTCGCTTCCCGACCTATACCTCCGGAAAACGTGTCAGGGAGCATGCCAGGAGTGTGGGTTGAAGTCCTCGGAGCACGAGACCCGAAGATCGAAAGACTTATGACCAATACGGAGCAAAGGGAAGAAACCGTCGGGGGACCGCTTTTTACCCCAAGACGAGAAAACTGAGTCAGGGGCATTCCCGCTCGCGTTTTCTTGGGACGAGCACCGGAAGTCCTCGAGCTCGGCTCGTTTCCTTCGCTGCAAGTGCATTTCCAATGGTTTCTGACACCGGACGAGCGTTCGCCACTCGTTGGAAGCTTCGGCCATCTTTTGGACCGTTTTGGGTCGCACCACAGTTCTCCCTCCAACGAGCTCGCTTCCCGACCTATACCTCCGGAAAACGTGTCAGGGAGCATGCCAGGAGTGTGGGTTGAAGTCCTCGGAGCACGAGACCCGAAGATCGAAAGACTTATGACCAATACGGAGCAAAGGGAAGAAACCGTCGGGGGACCGCTTTTTACCCCAGGACGAGAAAACTGAGTCCGGGGCATTCCCGCTCGCGTTTTCTTGGGACGAGCACCGGAAGTCCTCGAGCTCGGCTCGTTTCCTTCGCTGCAAGTGCATTTCCAGTGGTTTCTGACACCGGACGAGCGTTCGCCACTCGTTGGAAGCTTCGGCCATCTTTTGGACCGTTTTGGGTCGCACCACAGTTCTCCCTCCAACGAGCTCGCTTCCCGACCTATACCTCCGGAAAACGTGTCAGGGAGCATGCCAGGAGTGTGGGTTGAAGTCCTCGGAGCACGAGACCCGAAGATCGAAAGACTTATGACCAATACGGAGCAAAGGGAAGAAACCGTCGGGGGACCGCTTTTTACCCCAAGACGAGAAAACTGAGTCAGGGGCATTCCCGCTCGCGTTTTCTTGGGACGAGCACCGGAAGTCCTCGAGCTCGGCTCGTTTCCTTCGCTGCAAGTGCATTTCCAATGGTTTCTGACACCGGACGAGCGTTCGCCACTCGTTGGAAGCTTCGGCCATCTTTTGGACCGTTTTGGGTCGCACCACAGTTCTCCCTCCAACGAGCTCGCTTCCCGACCTATACCTCCGGAAAACGTGTCAAGGAGCATGCCAGGAGTGTGGGTTGAAGTCCTCGGAGCACGAGACCCGAAGATCGAAAGACTTATGACCAATACGGAGCAAAGGGTAGAAACCGTCGGGGGACCGCTTTTTACCCCAGGACGAGAAAACTGAGTCCGGGGCATTCCCGCTCGCGTTTTCTTGGGACGAGCACCGGAAGTCCTCGAGCTCGGCTCGTTTCCTTCGCTGCAAGTGCATTTCCAGTGGTTTCTGACACCCGACGAGCGTTCGCCACTCGTTGGAAGCTTCGGCCATCTTTTGGACCGTTTTGGGTCGCACCACAGTTCTCCCTCCAACGAGCTCGCTTCCCGACCTATACCTCCGGAAAACGTGTCAGGGAGCATGCCAGGAGTGTGGGTTGAAGTCCTCGGAGCACGAGACCCGAAGATCGAAAGACTTATGACCAATACGGAGCAAAGGGAAGAAACCGTCGGGGGACCGCTTTTCACCCCAGGACGAGAAAACTGAGTCCGGGGCATTCCCGCTCGCGTTTTCTTGGGACGAGCACCGGAAGTCCTCGAGCTCGGCCTGTTTCCTTCGCTGCAAGTGCATTTCTAGTGGTTTCTGACACCGGACGAGCGTTCGCCACTCGTTGGAAGCTTCGGCCATCTTTTGGACCGTTTTGGGTCGCACCACAGTTCTCCCTCCAACGAGCTCGCTTCCCGACCTATACCTCCGGAAAACGTGTCAGGGAGCATGCCAGGAGTGTGGGTTGAAGTCCTCGGAGCACGAGACCCGAAGATCGAAAGACTTATGACCAATACGGAGCAAAGGGAAGAAACCGTCGGGGGACCGCTTTTCACCCCAGGACGAGAAAACTGAGTCCGGGGCATTCCCGCTCGCGTTTTCTTGGGACGAGCACCGGAAGTCCTCGAGCTCGGCCCGTTTCCTTCGCTGCAAGTGCATTTCCAGTGGTTTCTGACACCGGACGAGCGTTCGCCACTCGTTGGAAGCTTCGGCCATCTTTTGGAACGTTTTGGGTCGCACCACAGTTCTCCCTCCAACGAGCTCGCTTCCCGACCTATACCTCCGGAAAACGTGTCAGGGAGCATGCCAGGAGTGTGGGTTGAAGTCCTCGGAGCACGAGACGCGAAGATCGAAAGACTTATGACCAATACGGAGCAAAGGGAAGAAACCGTCGGGGGACCGCTTTTTACCCCAGGACGAGAAAACTGAGTCCGGGGCATTCCCGCTCGCGTTTTCTTGGGACGAGCACCGGAAGTCCTCGAGCTCGGCTCGTTTCCTTCGCTGCAAGTGCATTTCCAGTGGTTTCTGACACCGGACGAGCGTTCGCCACTCGTTGGAAGCTTCGGCCATCTTTTGGAACGTTTTGGGTCGCACCACAGTTCTCCCTCCAACGAGCTCGCTTCCCGACCTATACCTCCGGAAAACGTGTCAGGGAGCATGCCAGGAGTGTGGGTTGAAGTCCTCGGAGCACGAGACCCGAAGATCGAAAGACTTATGACCAATACGGAGCAAAGGGAAGAAACCGTCGGGGGACCGCTTTTTACCCCAGGACGAGAAAACTGAGTCCGGGGCATTCCCGCTCGCGTTTTCTTGGGACGAGCACCAGAAGTCCTCGAGCTCGGCCCGTTTCCTTCGCTGCAAGTGCATTTCCAGTGGTTTCTGACACCGGACGAGCGTTCGCCACTCGTTGGAAGCTTCGGCCATCTTTTGGACCGTTTTGGGTCGCACCACAGTTCTCCCTCCAACGAGCTCGCTTCCCGACCTATACCTCCGGAAAACGTGTCAGGGGGCATGCCAGGAGTGTGGGTTGAAGTCCTCGGAGCACGAGACCCGAAGATCGAAAGACTTATGACCAATACGGAGCAAAGGGAAGAAACCGTCGGGGGATCGCTTTTTACCCCAGGACGAGAAAACTGAGTCTGGGGCATTCCCGCTCGCGTTTTCTTGGGACGAGCACCGGAAGTCCTCGAGCTCGGCCCGTTTCCTTCGCTGCAAGTGCATTTCCAGTGGTTTCTGACACCGGACGAGCGTTCGCCACTCGTTGGAAGCTTCGGCCATCTTTTGGACCGTTTTGGGTCGCACCACAGTTCTCCCTCCAACGAGCTCGCTTCCCGACCTATACCTCCAGAAAACGTGTCAGGGAGCATGCCAGGAGTGTGGGTTGAAGTCCTCGGAGCACGAGACCCGAAGATCGAAAGACTTATGACCAATACGGAGCAAAGGGAAGAAACCGTCGGGGACCGCTTTTTACCCCAGGACGAGAAAACTGAGTCCGGGGCATTCCCGCTCGCGTTTTCTTGGGACGAGCACCGGAAGTCCTCGAGCTCGGCCCGTTTCCTTCGCTGCAAGTGCATTTCCAGTGGTTTCTGACACCGGACGAGCGTTCGCCACTCGTTGGAAGCTTCGGCCATCTTTTGGACCGTTTTGGGTCGCACCACAGTTCTCCCTCCAACGAGCTCGCTTCCCGACCTATACCTCCGGAAAACGTGTCAGGGGGCATGCCAGGAGTGTGGGTTGAAGTCCTCGGAGCACGAGACCCGAAGATCGAAAGACTTATGACCAATACGGAGCAAAGGGAAGAAACCGTCGGGGGACCGCTTTTTACCCAGGACGAGAAAACTGAGTCCGGGGCATTCCCGCTCGCGTTTTCTTGGGACTAGCACCGGTAGTCCTCGAGCTCGGCCCGTTTCCTTCGCTGAAAGTGCATTTCCAGTGGTTTCTGACACAGGACGAGCGTTCGCCACTCGTTGGAAGCTTCGGCCATCTTTTGGACCGTTTTGGGTCGCACCACAGTTCTCCCTCCAACGAGCTCGCTTCCCGACCTATACCTCCGGAAAACGTGTCAGGGGGCATGTCAGGAGTGTGGGTTGAAGTCCTCGGAGCACGAGACCCGAAGATCGAAAGACTTATGACCAATACGGAGCAAAGGGAAGAAACCGTCGGGGGACCGCTTTTTACCCCAGGACGAGAAAACGGAGTCCGGGGCATTCCCGCTCGCGTTTTCTTGGGATGAGCACCGGAAGTCCTCGAGCTCGGCCCGTTTCCTTCGCTGCAAGTGCATTTCCAGTGGTTTCTGACACCGGACGAGCGTTCGCCACTCGTTGGAAGCTTCGGCCATCTTTTGGACCGTTTTGGGTCGCACCACAGTTCTCCCTCCAACGAGCTCGCTTCCCGACCTATACCTCCGGAAAACGTGTCAGGGAGCATGCCAGGAGTGTGGGTTGAAGTCCTCGGAGCACGAGACCCGAAGATCGAAAGACTTATGACCAATACGGAGCAAAGGGAAGAAACCGTCGGGGGACCGCTTTTTACCCCAGGACGAGAAAACTGAGTCCGGGGCATTCCCGCTCGCGTTTTCTTGGGACGAGCACCGGAAGTCCTCGAGCTCGGCCTGTTTCCTTCGCTGCAAGTGTATTTCCAGTTGTTTCTGACACCGGACGAGCGTTCGCCACTCGTTGGAAGCTTCGGCCATCTTTTGGACCGTTTTGGGTCGCACCACAGTTCTCCCTCCAACGAGCTCGCTTCCCGACCTATACCTCCGGAAAACGTGTCAGGGAGCATGCCAGGAGTGTGGGTTGAAGTCCTCGGAGCACGAGACCCGAAGATCGAAAGACTTATGACCAATACGGAGCAAAGGGAAGAAACCGTCGGGGGACCGCTTTTTACCCCAGGACGAGAAAACTGAGTCCGGGGCATTCCCGCTCGCGTTTTCTTGGGACGAGCACCGGAAGTCCTCGAGCTCGGCCCGTTTCCTTTGCTGCAAGTGCATTTCCAGTGGTTTCTGACACCGGACGAGCGTTCGCCACTCGTTGGAAGCTTCGGTTATCTTTTGGACCGTTTTGGGTCGCACCACAGTTCTCCCTCCAACGAGCTCGCTTCCCGACCTATACCTCCGGAAAACGTGTCAGGGAGCATGCCAGGAGTGTGGGTTGAAGTCCTCGGAGCACGAGACCCGAAGATCGAAAGACTTATGACCAATACGGAGCAAAGGGAAGAAACCGTCGGGGGACCGCTTTTTACCCCAGGACGAGAAAACTGAGTCCGGGGCATTCCCGCTCGCGTTTTCTTGGGACGAGCACCGGAAGTCCTCGAGCTCGGCCCGTTTCCTTCGCTGCAAGTGCATTTCCAGTGGTTTCTGACACCGGACGAGCGTTCGCCACTCGTTGGAAGCTTCGGCCATCTTTTGGACCGTTTTGGGTCGCACCACAGTTCTCCCTCCAACGAGCTCGCTTCCCGACCTATACCTCCGGAAAACGTGTCAGGGAGCATGCCAGGAGTGTGGGTTGAAGTCCTCGGAGCACGAGACCCGAAGATCGAAAGACTTATGACCAATACGGAGCAAAGGGAAGAAACCGTCGGGGGACCGCTTTTTACCCAGGACGAGAAAACTGACTCCGGGGCATTCCCGCTCGCGTTTTCTTGGGACGAGCACCGGAAGTCCTCGAGCTCGGCCCGTTTCCTTCGCTGCAAGTGCATTTCTAGTGGTTTCTGACACCGGACGAGCGTTCGCCACTCGTTGGAAGCTTCGGCCATCTTTTGGACCGTTTTGGGTCGCACCACAGTTCTCCCTCCAACGAGCTCGCTTCCCGACCTATACCTCCGGAAAACGTGTCAGGGAGCATGCCAGGAGTGTGGGTTGAAGTCCTCGGAGCACGAGACCCGAAGATCGAAAGACTTATGATCAATACGGAGCAAAGGGAAGAAACCGTCGGGGGACCGCTTTTTACCCCAGAACGAGAAAACTGAGTCCGGGGCATTCCCGCTCGCGTTTTCTTGGGACGAGCACCGGAAGTCCTCGAGCTCGGCCCGTTTCCTTCGCTGCAAGTGCATTTCCAGTGGTTTCTGACACCGGACGAGCGTTCGCCACTCGTTGGAAGCTTCGGCCATCTTTTGGACCGTTTTGGGTCGCACCACAGTTCTCCCTCCAACGAGCTCGCTTCCCGACCTATACCTCCGGAAAACGTGTCAGGGAGCATGCCAGGAGTGTGGGTTGAAGTCCTCGGAGCACGAGACCCGAAGAGCGAAAGACTTATGACCAATACGGAGCAAAGGGAAGAAACCGTCGGGGGACCGCTTTTTACCCCAGGACGAGAAAACTGAATCCGGGGCATTCCCGCTCGCGTTTTCTTGGGACGAGCACCGGAAGTCCTCGAGCTCGGCCCGTTTCCTTCGCTGCAAGTGCATTTCCAGTGGTTTCTGACACCGGACGAGCGTTCGCCACTCGTTGGAAGCTTCGGCCATCTTTTGGACCGTTTTGGGTCGCACCACAGTTCTCCCTCCAACGAGCTCGCTTCCCGACCTATACCTCCGGAAAACGTGTCAGGGAGCATGCCAGGAGTGTGGGTTGAAGTCCTCGGAGCACGAGACCCGAAGATCGAAAGACTTATGATCAATACGGAGCAAAAGGAAGAAACCGTCGGGGGACCGCTTTTTACCCCAGGACGAGAAAACTGAGTCCGGGGCATTCCCGCTCGCGTTTTCTTGGGACGAGCACCGGAAGTCCTCGAGCTCGGCCCGTTTCCTTCGCTGCAAGTGCATTTCCAGTGGTTTCTGACACCGGACGAGCGTTCGCCACTCGTTGGAAGCTTCGGCCATCTTTTGGACCGTTTTGGGTCGCACCACAGTTCTCCCTCCAACGAGCTCGCTTCCCGACCTATACCTCCGGAAAACGTGTCAGGGAGCATGCCAGGAGTGTGGGTTGAAGTCCTCGGAGCACGAGACCCGAAGATCGAAAGACTTATGACCAATACGGAGCAAAGGGAAGAAACCGTCGGGGGACCGCTTTTTCACCAGGACGAGAAAACTGAATCCGGGGCATTCCCGCTCGCGTTTTCTTGGGACGAGCACCGGAAGTCCTCGAGCTCGGCCCGTTTCCTTCGCTGCAAGTGCATTTCCAGTGGTTTCTGACACCGGACGAGCGTTCGCCACTCGTTGGAAGCTTCGGCCATCTTTTGGACCGTTTTGGGTCGCACATCAGTTCTCCCTCCAACGAGCTCGCTTCCCGACCTATACCTCCGGAAAACGTGTCAGGGAGCATGCCAGGAGTGTGGGTTGAAGTCCTCGGAGCACGAGACCCGAAGATCGAAAGACTTATGATCAATACGGAGCAAAGGGAAGAAACCGTCGGGGGACCGCTTTTTACCCCAGGACGAGAAAACTGAGTCCGGGGCATTCCCGCTCGCGTTTTCTTGGGACGAGCACCGGAAGTCCTCGAGCTCGGCCCGTTTCCTTCGCTGCAAGTGCATTTCCATTGGTTTCTGACACCGGACGAGCGTTCGCCACTCGTTGGAAGCTTCGGCCATCTTTTGGACCGTTTTGGGTCGCACCACAGTTCTCCCTCCAACGAGCTCGCTTCCCGACCTATACCTCCGGAAAACGTGTCAGGGAGCATGCCAGGAGTGTGGGTTGAAGTCCTCGGAGCACGAGACCCGAAGATCGAAAGACTTATGACCAATACGGAGCAAAGGGAAGAAACCGTCGGGGGACCGCTTTTTACCCCAGGACGAGAAAACTGAGTCCGGGGCATTCCCGCGCGCGTTTTCTTGGGACGAGCACCGGAAGTCCTCGAGCTCGGCCCGTTTCCTTCGCTGCAAGTGCATTTCCAGTGGTTTCTGACACCGGACGAGCGTTCGCCACTCGTTGGAAGCTTCGGCCATCTTTTGGACCGTTTTGGGTCGCACCACAGTTCTCCCTCCAACGAGCTCGCTTCCCGACCTATACCTCCGGAAAACGTGTCAGGGAGCATGCCAGGAGTGTGGGTTGAAGTCCTCGGAGCACGAGACCCGAAGATCGAAAGACTTATGACCAATACGGAGCAAAGGGAAGAAACCGTCGGGGGACCGCTTTTTACCCCAGGACGAGAAAACTGAGTCCGGGGCATTCCCGCTCGCGTTTTCTTGGGACGAGCACCGGAAGTCCTCGAGCTCGGCCCGTTTCCTTCGCTGCAAGTGCATTTCCAGTGGTTTCTGACACCGGACGAGCGTTCGCCACTCGTTGGAAGCTTCGGCCATCTTTTGGACCGTTTTGGGTCGCACCACAGTTCTCCCTCCAACGAGCTCGCTTCCCGACCTATACCTCCGGAAAACGTGTCAGGGAGCATGCCAGGAGTGTGGGTTGAAGTCCTCGGAGCACGAGACCCGAAGATCGAAAGACTTATGACCAATACGGAGCAAAGGGAAGAAACCGTCGGGGGACCGCTTTTTACCCCAGGACGAGAAAACTGAGTCCGGGGCATTCCCGCTCGCGTTTTCTTGGGACGAGCACCGGAAGTCCTCGAGCTCGGCCCGTTTCCTTCGCTGCAAGTGCATTTCCAGTGGTTTCTGACACCGGACGATCGTTCGCCACTCGTTGGAAGCTTCGGCCATCTGTTGGACCGTTTTGGGTCGCACCACAGTTCTCCCTCCAACGAGCTCGCTTCCCGACCTATACCTCCGGAAAACGTGTCAGGGAGCATGCCAGGAGTGTGGGTTGAAGTCCTCGGAGCACGAGACCCGAAGATCGAAAGACTTATGATCAATACGGAGCAAAGGGAAGAAACCGTCGGGGGACCGCTTTTTACCCCAGGACGAGAAAACTGAGTCCGGGGCATTCTCGCTCGCGTTTTCTTGGGACGAGCACCGAAAGTCCTCGAGCTCGGCCCGTTTCCTTCGCTGCAAGTGCATTTCCAGTGGTTTCTGACACCGGACGAGCGTTCGCCACTCGTTGGAAGCTTCGGCCATCTTTTGGACCGTTTTGGGTCGCACCACAGTTCTCCCTCCAACGAGCTCGCTTCCCGACCTATACCTCCGAAAAACGTGTCAGGGAGCATGCCAGGAGTGTGGGTTGAAGTCCTCGAAGCACGAGACCCGAAGATCGAAAGACTTATGACCAATACGGAGCAAAGGGAAGAAACCGTCGGGGGACCGCTTTTTACCCCAGGACGAGAAAACTGAGTCCGGGGCATTCCCGCCCGCGTTTTCTTGGGACGAGCACCGGAAGTCCTCGATCTCGGCCCGTTTCCTTCGCTGCAAGTGCATTTCCAGTGGTTTCTGACACCGGACGAGCGTTCGCCACTCGTTGGAAGCTTCGGCCATCTTTTGGACCGTTTTGGGTCGCACCACAGTTCTCCCTCCAACGAGCTCGCTTCCCGACCTATACCTCCGGAAAACGTGTCAGGGAGCATGCCAGGAGTGTGGGTTGAAGTCCTCGGAGCACGAGACCCGAAGATCGAAAGACTTATGACCAATACGGAGCAAAGGGAAGAAACCGTCGGGGGACCGCTTTTTACCCCAGGACGAGAAAACTGAGTCCGGGGCATTCCCGCCCGCGTTTTCTTGGGACGAGCACCGGAAGTCCTCGAGTTCGGACGGTTTCCTTCGCTGTAAGTGCATTTCCAGTGGTTTCTGACACCGGACGAGCGTTCGCCACTCGTTGGAAGCTTCGGCCATCTTTTGGACCGTTTTGGGTCGCACCACAGTTCTCCCTCCAACGAGCTCGCTTCCCGACCTATACCTCCGGAAAACGTGTCAAGGAGCATGCCAGGAGTGTGGGTTGAAGTCCTCGGAGCACGAGACCCGAAGATCGAAAGACTTATGACCAATACGGAGCAAAGGGAAGAAACCGTCGGGGGACCGCTTTTTACCCCAGGACGAGAAAACTGAGTCCGGGGCATTCCCGCCCGCGTTTTCTTGGGACGAGCACCGGAAGTCCTCGAGCTCGGACGGTTTCCTTCGCTGCAAGTGCATTTCCAGTGGTTTCTGACACCGGACGAGCGTTCGCCACTCGTTGGAAGCTTCGGCCATCTTTTGGACCGTTTTGGGTCGCACATCAGTTCTCCCTCCAACGAGCTCGCTTCCCGACCTATACCTCCGGAAAACGTGTCAGGGAGCATGCCAGGAGTGTGGGTTGAAGTCCTCGGAGCACGAGACCCGAAGATCGAAAGACTTATGACCAATACGGAGCAAAGGGAAGAAACCGTCGGGACCGCTTTTTACCCCAGGACGAGAAAACTGAGTCCGGGGCATTCCCGGCCGCGTTTTCTTGGGACGAGCACCAAAAGTCCTCGAGCTCGGCCCGTTTCCTTCGCTGCAAGTGCATTTCCAGTGGTTTCTGACACCGGACGAGCGTTCGCCACTCGTTGGAAGCTTCGGCCATCTTTTGGACCGTTTTGGGTCGCACCACAGTTCTCCCTCCAACGAGCTCGCTTCCCGACCTATACCTCCGGAAAACGTGTCAGGGAGCATTCCAGGAGTGTGGGTTGAAGTCCTCAGAGCACGAGACCCGAAGATCGAAAGACTTATGACCAATACGGAGCAAAGGGAAGAAACCGTCGGGGGACCGCTTTTTACCCCAGGACGAGAAAACGGAGTCCAGGGCATTCCCGCCCGCGTTTTCTTGGGACGAGCACCGGAAGACCTCGAGCTCGGCCCGTTTCCTTCGCTGCAAGTGCATTTCCAGTGGTTTCTGACACCGGACGAGCGTTCGCCACTCGTTGGAAGCTTCGGCCATCTTTTGGACCGTTTTGGGTCGCACCACAGTTCTCCCTCCAACGAGCTCGCTTCCCGACCTATACCTCCGGAAAACGTGTCAGGGAGCATGCCAGGAGTGTGGGTTGAAGTCCTTGGAGCACGAGACCCGAAGATCGAAAGACTTATGACCAATACGGAGCAAAGGGAAGAAACCGTCGGGGGACCGCTTTTTACCCCAGGACGAGAAAACTGAGTCCGGGGCATTCCCGCCCGCGTTTTCTTGGGACGAGCACCGGAAGTCCTCGAGCTCGGACGGTTTCCTTCGCTGCAAGTGCATTTCCAGTGGTTTCTGACACCGGACGAGCGTTCGCCACTCGTTGGAAGCTTCGGCCATCTTTTGGACCATTTTGGGTCGCACCACAGTTCTCCCTCCAACGAGCTCGCTTCCCGACCTATACCTCCGGAAAACGTGTCAGGGAGCATGCCAGGAGTGTGGGTTGAAGTCCTCGGAGCACGAGACCCGAAGATCGAAAGACTTATGACCAATACGGAGCAAAGGGAAGAAACCGTCGGGGGACCGCTTTTTACCCCAGGACGAGAAAACTGAGTCCGGGGCATTCCCGCTCGCGTTTTCTTGGGACGAGCACCGGAAGTCCTCGAGCTCGGCCCGTTTCCTTCGCTGCAAGTGCATTTCCAGTGGTTTCTGACACCGGACGAGCGTTCGCCACTCGTTGGAAGCTTCGGCCATCTTTTGGACCGTTTTGGGTCGCACCACAGTTCTCCCTCCAACGAGCTCGCTTACCGACCTATACCTCCGGAAAACGTGTCAGGGAGCATGCCAGGAGTGTGGGTTGAAGTCCTCGGAGCACGAGACCCGAAGATCGAAAGACTTATGACCAATACGGAGCAAAGGGAAGAAACCGTCGGGGGACCGCTTTTTACCCCAGGACGAGAAAACTGAGTCCGGGGCATTCCCGCTCGCGTTTTCTTGGGACGAGCACCGGAAGTCCTCGAGCTCGGCCCGTTTCCTTCGCTGCAAGTGCATTTCCAGTGGTTTCTGACACCGGACGAGCGTTCGCCACTCGTTGGAAGCTTCGGCCATCTTTTGGACCGTTTTGGGTCGCACCACAGTTCTCCCTCCAACGAGCTCGCTTCCCGACCTATACCTCCGGAAAACGTGTCAGGGAGCATGCCAGGAGTGTGGGTTGAAGTCCTCGGAGCACGAGACCCGAAGATCGAAAGACTTATGACCAATACGGAGCAAAGGGAAGAAACCGTCGGGGGACCGCTTTTTACCCCAGGACGAGAAAACTGAGTCCGGGGCATTCCCGCTCGCGTTTTCTTGGGACGAGCACCGGAAGTCCTCGAGCTCGGCCCGTTTCCTTCGCTGCAAGTGCATTTCCAGTGGTTTCTGACACCGGACGAGCGTTCGCCACTCGTTGGAAGCTTCGGCCATCTTTTGGACCGTTTTGGGTCGCACCACAGTTCTCCCTCCAACGAGCTCGCTTCCCGACCTATACCTCCGGAAAACGTGTCAGGGAGCATGCCAGGAGTGTGGGTTGAAGTCCTCGGAGCACGAGACCCGAAGATCGAAAGACTTATGACCAATACGGAGCAAAGGGAAGAAACCGTCGGGGGACCGCTTTTTACCCCAGGACGAGAAAACTGAGTCCGGGGCATTCCCGCTCGCGTTTTCTTGGGACGAGCATCGGAAGTCCTCGAGCTCGGCCCGTTTCCTTCGCTGCAAGTGCATTTCCAGTGGTTTCTGACACCGGACGAGCGTTCGCCACTCGTTGGAAGCTTCGGCCATCTTTTGGACCGTTTTGGGTCGCACCACAGTTCTCCCTCCAACGAGCTCGCTTCCCGACCTATACCTCCGGAAAACGTGTCAGGGAGCATGCCAGGAGTGTGGGTTGAAGTCCTCGGAGCACGAGACCCGAAGATCGAAAGACTTATGACCAATACGGAGCAAAGGGAAGAAACCGTCGGGGGACCGCTTTTTACCCCAGGACGAGAAAACTGAGTCCGGGGCATTCCCGCTCGCGTTTTCTTGGGACGAGCACCGGAAGTCCTCGAGCTCGGCCCGTTTCCTTCGCTGCAAGTGCATTTCCAGTGGTTTCTGACACCGGACGAGCGTTCGCCACTCGTTGGAAGCTTCGGCCATCTTTTGGACCGTTTTGGGTCGCACCACAGTTCTCCCTCCAACGAGCTCGCTTCCCGACCTATACCTCCGGAAAACGTGTCAGGGAGCATGCCAGGAGTGTGGGTTGAAGTCCTCGGAGCACGAGACCCGAAGATCGAAAGACTTATGATCAATACGGAGCAAAGGGAAGAAACCGTCGGGGGACCGCTTTTTACCCCAGGACGAGAAAACTGAGTCCGGGGCATTCTCGCTCGCGTTTTCTTGGGACGAGCACCGAAAGTCCTCGAGCTCGGCCCGTTTCCTTCGCTGCAAGTGCATTTCCAGTGGTTTCTGACACCGGACGAGCGTTCGCCACTCGTTGGAAGCTTCGGCCATCTTTTGGACCGTTTTGGGTCGCACCACAGTTCTCCCTCCAACGAGCTCGCTTCCCGACCTATACCTCCGGAAAACGTGTCAGGGAGCATGCCAGGAGTGTGGGTTGAAGTCCTCGAAGCACGAGACCCGAAGATCGAAAGACTTATGACCAATACGGAGCAAAGGGAAGAAACCGTCGGGGGACCGCTTTTTACCCCAGGACGAGAAAACTGAGTCCGGGGCATTCCCGCCCGCGTTTTCTTGGGACGAGCACCGGAAGTCCTCGAGCTCGGCCCGTTTCCTTCGCTGCAAGTGCATTTCCAGTGGTTTCTGACACCGGACGAGCGTTCGCCACTCGTTGGAAGCTTCGGCCATCTTTTGGACCGTTTTGGGTCGCACCACAGTTCTCCCTCCAACGAGCTCGCTTCCCGACCTATACCTCCGGAAAACGTGTCAGGGAGCATGCCAGGAGTGTGGGTTGAAGTCCTCGGAGCACGAGACCCGAAGATCGAAAGACTTATGACCAATACGGAGCAAAGGGAAGAAACCGTCGGGGGACCGCTTTTTACCCCAGGACGAGAAAACTGAGTCCGGGGCATTCCCGCCCGCGTTTTCTTGGGACGAGCACCGGAAGTCCTCGAGCTCGGACGGTTTCCTTCGCTGTAAGTGCATTTCCAGTGGTTTCTGACACCGGACGAGCGTTCGCCACTCGTTGGAAGCTTCGGCCATCTTTTGGACCGTTTTGGGTCGCACCACAGTTCTCCCTCCAACGAGCTCGCTTCCAGACCTATACCTCCGGAAAACGTGTCAGGGAGCATGCCAGGAGTGTGGGTTGAAGTCCTCGGAGCACGAGACCCGAAGATCGAAAGACTTATGACCAATACGGAGCAAAGGGAAGAAACCGTCGGGGGACCGCTTTTTACCCCAGGACGAGAAAACTGAGTCCGGGGCATTCCCGCCCGCGTTTTCTTGGGACGAGCACCGGAAGTCCTCGAGCTCGGACGGTTTCCTTCGCTGCAAGTGCATTTCCAGTGGTTTCTGACACCGGACGAGCGTTCGCCACTCGTTGGAAGCTTCGGCCATCTTTTGGACCGTTTTGGGTCGCACATCAGTTCTCCCTCCAACGAGCTCGCTTCCCGACCTATACCTCCGGAAAACGTGTCAGGGAGCATGCCAGGAGTGTGGGTTGAAGTCCTCGGAGCACGAGACCCGAAGATCGAAAGACTTATGACCAATACGGAGCAAAGGGAAGAAACCGTCGGGACCGCTTTTTACCCCAGGACGAGAAAACTGAGTCCGGGGCATTCCCGGCCGCGTTTTCTTGGGACGAGCACCAAAAGTCCTCGAGCTCGGCCCGTTTCCTTCGCTGCAAGTGCATTTCCAGTGGTTTCTGACACCGGACGAGCGTTCGCCACTCGTTGGAAGCTTCGGCCATCTTTTGGACCGTTTTGGGTCGCACCACAGTTCTCCCTCCAACGAGCTCGCTTCCCGACCTATACCTCCGGAAAACGTGTCAGGGAGCATTCCAGGAGTGTGGGTTGAAGTCCTCGGAGCACGAGACCCGAAGATCGAAAGACTTATGACCAATACGGAGCAAAGGGAAGAAACCGTCGGGGGACCGCTTTTTACCCCAGGACGAGAAAACGGAGTCCAGGGCATTCCCGCCCGCGTTTTCTTGGGACGAGCACCGGAAGACCTCGAGCTCGGCCCGTTTCCTTCGCTGCAAGTGCATTTCCAGTGGTTTCTGACACCGGACGAGCGTTCGCCACTCGTTGGAAGCTTCGGCCATCTTTTGGACCGTTTTGGGTCGCACCACAGTTCTCCCTCCAACGAGCTCGCTTCCCGACCTATACCTCCGGAAAACGTGTCAGGGAGCATGCCAGGAGTGTGGGTTGAAGTCCTCGGAGCACGAGACCCGAAGATCGAAAGACTTATGACCAATACGGAGCAAAGGGAAGAAACCGTCGGGGGACCGCTTTTTACCCCAGGACGAGAAAACTGAGTCCGGGGCATTCCCGCTCGCGTTTTCTTGGGACGAGCACCGGAAGTCCTCGAGCTCGGCCCGTTTCCTTCGCTGCAAGTGCATTTCCAGTGGTTTCTGGCACCGGACGAGCGTTCGCCACTCGTTGGAAGCTTCGGCCATCTTTTGGACCGTTTTGGGTCGCACCACAGTTCTCCCTCCAACGAGCTCGCTTCCCGACCTATACCTCCGGAAAACGTGTCAGGGAGCATGCCAGGAGTGTGGGTTGAAGTCCTCGGAGCACGAGACCCGAAGATCGAAAGACTTATGACCAATACGGAGCAAAGGGAAGAAACCGTCGGGGGACCGCTTTTTACCCCAGGACGAGAAAACTGAGTCCGGGGCATTCCCGCTCGCGTTTTCTTGGGACGAGCACCGGAAGTCCTCGAGCTCAGCCCGTTTCCTTCGCTGCAAGTGCATTTCCAGTGGTTTCTGGCACCGGACGAGCGTTCGCCACTCGTTGGAAGCTTCGGCCATCTTTTGGACCGTTTTGGGTCGCACCACAGTTCTCCCTCCAACGAGCTCGCTTCCCGACCTATACCTCCGGAAAACGTGTCAGGGAGCATGCCAGGAGTGTGGGTTGAAGTCCTCGGAGCACGAGACCCGAAGATCGAAAGACTTATGACCAATACGGAGCAAAGGGAAGAAACCGTCGGGGGACCGCTTTTTACCCCAGGACGAGAAAACTGAGTCCGGGGCATTCCCGCTCGCGTTTTCTTGGGACGAGCACCGGAAGTCCTCGAGCTCGGCCCGTTTCCTTCGCTGCAAGTGCATTTCCAGTGGTTTCTGGCACCGGACGAGCGTTCGCCACTCGTTGGAAGCTTCGGCCATCTTTTGGACCGTTTTGGGTCGCACCACAGTTCTCCCTCCAACGAGCTCGCTTCCCGACCTATACCTCCGGAAAACGTGTCAGGGAGCATGCCAGGAGTGTGGGTTGAAGTCCTCGGAGCACGAGACCCGAAGATCGAAAGACTTATGACCAATACGGAGCAAAGGGAAGAAACCGTCGGGGGACCGCTTTTTACCCCAGGACGAGAAAACTGAGTCCGGGGCATTCCCGCTCGCGTTTTCTTGGGACGAGCACCGGAAGTCCTCGAGCTCGGCCCGTTTCCTTCGCTGCAAGTGCATTTCCAGTGGTTTCTGACACCGGACGAGCATTCGCCACTCGTTGGAAGCTTCGGCCATCTTTTGGACCGTTTTGGGTCGCACCACAGTTCTCCCTCCAACGAGCTCGCTTCCCGACCTATACCTCCGGAAAACGTGTCAGGGAGCATGCCAGGAGTGTGGGTTGAAGTCCTCGGAGCACGAGACCCGAAGATCGAAAGACTTATGACCAATACGGAGCAAAGGGAAGAAACCGTCGGGGGACCGCTTTTTACCCCAGGACGAGAAAACTGAGTCCGGGGCATTCCCGCTCGCGTTTTCTTGGGACGAGCACCGGAAGTCCTCGAGCTCGGCCCGTTTCCTTCGCTGCAAGTGCATTTCCAGTGGTTTCTGACACCGGACGAGCGTTCGCCACTCGTTGGAAGCTTCGGCCATCTTTTGGACCGTTTTGGGTCGCACCACAGTTCTCCCTCCAACGAGCTCGCTTCCCGACCTATACCTCCGGAAAACGTGTCAGGGAGCATGCCAGGAGTGTGGGTTGAAGTCCTCGGAGCACGAGACCCGAAGATCGAAAGACTTATGACCAATACGGAGCAAAGGGAAGAAACCGTCGGGGGACCGCTTTTTACCCCAGGACGAGAAAACTGAGTCCGGGGCATTCCCGCTCGCGTTTTCTTGGGACGAGCACCGGAAGTCCTCGAGCTCGGCCCGTTTCCTTCGCTGCAAGTGCATTTCCAGTGGTTTCTGGCACCGGACGAGCGTTCGCCACTCGTTGGAAGCTTCGGCCATCTTTTGGACCGTTTTGGGTCGCACCACAGTTCTCCCTCCAACGAGCTCGCTTCCCGACCTATACCTCCGGAAAACGTGTCAGGGAGCATGCCAGGAGTGTGGGTTGAAGTCCTCGGAGCACGAGACCCGAAGATCGAAAGACTTATGACCAATACGGAGCAAAGGGAAGAAACCGTCGGGGGACCGCTTTTTACCCCAGGACGAGAAAACTGAGTCCGGGGCATTCCCGCCCGCGTTTTCTTGGGACGAGCACCGGAAGTCCTCGAGCTCAGCCCGTTTCCTTCGCTGCAAGTGCATTTCCAGTGGTTTCTGACACCGGACGAGCGTTCGCCACTCGTTGGAAGCTTCGGCCATCTTTTCGACCGTTTTGGGTCGCACCACAGTTCTCCCTCCAACGAGCTCGCTTCCCGACCTATACCTCCGGAAAACGTGTCAGGGAGCATGCCAGGAGTGTGGGTTGAAGTCCTCGGAGCACGAGACCCGAAGATCGAAAGACTTATGACCAATACGGAGCAAAGGGAAGAAACCGTCGGGGGACCGCTTTTTACCCCAGGACGAGAAAACTGAGTCCGGGGCATTCCCGCTCACGTTTTCTTGAGACGAGCACCGGAAGTCCTCGAGCTCGGCCCGTTTCCTTCGCTGCAAGTGCATTTCCAGTGGTTTCTGACACCGGACGAGCGTTCGCTACTCCTTGGAAGCTTCGGCCATCTTTTGGACCGTTTTGGGTCGCACCACAGTTCTCCCTCCAACGAGCTCGCTTCCCGACCTATACCTCCGGAAAACGTGTCAGGGAGCATGCCAGGAGTGTGGGTTGAAGTCCTCGGAGCACGAGACCCGAAGATCGAAAGACTTATGACCAATACGGAGCAAAGGAAAGAAACCGTCGGGGGACCGCTTTTTACCCCAGGACGAGAAAACGGAGTCCGGGGCATTCCCGCTCGCGTTTTCTTGGGATGAGCACCGGAAGTCCTCGAGCTCGGCCCGTTAACTTCGCTGCAAGTGCATTTCCAGTGGTTTCTGACACCGGACGAGCGTTCGCCACTCGTTGGAAGCTTCGGCCATCTTTTGGACCGTTTTGGGTCGCACCACAGTTCTCCCTCCAACGAGCTCGCTTCCCGACCTATACCTCCGGAAAACGTGTCAGGGAGCATGCCAGGAGTGTGGGTTGAAGTCCTCGGAGCACGAGACCCGAAGATCGAAAGACTTATGACCAATACGGAGCAAAGGGAAGAAACCGTCGGGGGACCGCTTTTTACCCCAGGACGAGAAAACTGAGTCCGGGGCATTCCCGCTCGCGTTTTCTTGGGACGAGCACCGGAAGTCCTCGAGCTCGGCCCGTTTCCTTCGCTGCAAGTGCATTTCCAGTGGTTTCTGACACCGGACGAGCGTTCGCCACTCGTTGGAAGCTTCGGCCATCTTTTGGACCGTTTTGGGTCGCACCACAGTTCTCCCTCCAACGAGCTCGCTTCCCGACCTATACCTCCGGAAAACGTGTCAGGGAGCATGCCAGGAGTGTGGGTTGAAGTCCTCGGAGCACGAGACCCGAAGATCGAAAGACTTATGACCAATACGGAGCAAAGGGAAGAAACCGTCGGGGAACCGCTTTTTACCCCAAGACGAGAAAACTGAGTCCGGGGCATTCCCGCTCGCGTTTTCTTGGGACGAGCACTGGAAGTCCTCGAGCTCGGCCCGTTTCCTTCGCTGCAAGTGCATTTCCAGTGGTTTCTGACACCGGACGAGCGTTCGCCACTCGTTGGAAGCTTCGGCCATCTTTTGGACCGTTTTGGGTCGCACCACAGTTCTCCCTCCAACGAGCTCGCTTCCCGACCTATACCTCCGGAAAACGTGTCAGGGAGCATGCCAGGAGTGTGGGTTGAAGTCCTCGGAGCACGAGACCCGAAGATCGAAAGACTTATGACCAATACGGAGCAAAGGGAAGAAACCGTCGGGGGACCGCTTTTTACCCCAGGACGAGAAAACTGAGTCCGGGGCATTCCCGCTCGCGTTTTCTTGGGACGAGCACCGGAAGTCCTCGAGCTCGGCCCGTTTCCTTCGCTGCAAGTGCATTTCCAGTGGTTTCTGACACCGGACGAGCGTTCGCCACTCGTTGGAAGCTTCGGCCATCTTTTGGACCGTTTTGGGTCGCACCACAGTTCTCCCTCCAACGAGCTCGCTTCCCGACCTATACCTCCGGAAAACGTGTCAGGGAGCATGCCAGGAGTGTGGGTTGAAGTCCTCGGAGCACGAGACCCGAAGATCGAAAGACTTATGACCAATACGGAGCAAAGGGAAGAAACCGTCGGGGGACCGCTTTTTACCCCAGGACGAGAAAACTGAGTCCGGGGCATTCCCGCCCGCGTTTTCTTGGGACGAGCACCGGAAGTCCTCGAGCTCAGCCCGTTTCCTTCGCTGCAAGTGCATTTCCAGTGGTTTCTGACACCGGACGAGCGTTCGCCACTCGTTGGAAGCTTCGGCCATCTTTTCGACCGTTTTGGGTCGCACCACAGTTCTCCCTCCAACGAGCTCGCTTCCCGACCTATACCTCCGGAAAACGTGTCAGGGAGCATGCCAGGAGTGTGGGTTGAAGTCCTCGGAGCACGAGACCCGAAGATCGAAAGACTTATGACCAATACGGAGCAAAGGGAAGAAACCGTCGGGGGACCGCTTTTTACCCCAGGACGAGAAAACTGAGTCCGGGGCATTCCCGCTCACGTTTTCTTGAGACGAGCACCGGAAGTCCTCGAGCTCGGCCCGTTTCCTTCGCTGCAAGTGCATTTCCAGTGGTTTCTGACACCGGACGAGCGTTCGCTACTCCTTGGAAGCTTCGGCCATCTTTTGGACCGTTTTGGGTCGCACCACAGTTCTCCCTCCAACGAGCTCGCTTCCCGACCTATACCTCCGGAAAACGTGTCAGGGAGCATGCCAGGAGTGTGGGTTGAAGTCCTCGGAGCACGAGACCCGAAGATCGAAAGACTTATGACCAATACGGAGCAAAGGAAAGAAACCGTCGGGGGACCGCTTTTTACCCCAGGACGAGAAAACGGAGTCCGGGGCATTCCCGCTCGCGTTTTCTTGGGATGAGCACCGGAAGTCCTCGAGCTCGGCCCGTTAACTTCGCTGCAAGTGCATTTCCAGTGGTTTCTGACACCGGACGAGCGTTCGCCACTCGTTGGAAGCTTCGGCCATCTTTTGGACCGTTTTGGGTCGCACCACAGTTCTCCCTCCAACGAGCTCGCTTCCCGACCTATACCTCCGGAAAACGTGTCAGGGAGCATGCCAGGAGTGTGGGTTGAAGTCCTCGGAGCACGAGACCCGAAGATCGAAAGACTTATGACCAATACGGAGCAAAGGGAAGAAACCGTCGGGGGACCGCTTTTTACCCCAGGACGAGAAAACTGAGTCCGGGGCATTCCCGCTCGCGTTTTCTTGGGACGAGCACCGGAAGTCCTCGAGCTCGGCCCGTTTCCTTCGCTGCAAGTGCATTTCCAGTGGTTTCTGACACCGGACGAGCGTTCGCCACTCGTTGGAAGCTTCGGCCATCTTTTGGACCGTTTTGGGTCGCACCACAGTTCTCCCTCCAACGAGCTCGCTTCCCGACCTATACCTCCGGAAAACGTGTCAGGGAGCATGCCAGGAGTGTGGGTTGAAGTCCTCGGAGCACGAGACCCGAAGATCGAAAGACTTATGACCAATACGGAGCAAAGGGAAGAAACCGTCGGGGAACCGCTTTTTACCCCAAGACGAGAAAACTGAGTCCGGGGCATTCCCGCTCGCGTTTTCTTGGGACGAGCACTGGAAGTCCTCGAGCTCGGCCCGTTTCCTTCGCTGCAAGTGCATTTCCAGTGGTTTCTGACACCGGACGAGCGTTCGCCACTCGTTGGAAGCTTCGGCCATCTTTTGGACCGTTTTGGGTCGCACCACAGTTCTCCCTCCAACGAGCTCGCTTCCCGACCTATACCTCCGGAAAACGTGTCAGGGAGCATGCCAGGAGTGTGGGTTGAAGTCCTCGGAGCACGAGACCCGAAGATCGAAAGACTTATGACCAATACGGAGCAAAGGGAAGAAACCGTCGGGGGACCGCTTTTTACCCCAGGACGAGAAAACTGAGTCCGGGGCATTCCCGCTCGCGTTTTCTTGGGACGAGCACCGGAAGTCCTCGAGCTCGGCCCGTTTCCTTCGCTGCAAGTGCATTTCCAGTGGTTTCTGACACCGGACGAGCGTTCGCCACTCGTTGGAAGCTTCGGCCATCTTTTGGACCGTTTTGGGTCGCACCACAGTTCTCCCTCCAACGAGCTCGCTTCCCGACCTATACCTCCGGAAAACGTGTAAGGGAGCATGCCAGGAGTGTGGGTTGAAGTCCTCGGAGCACGAGACCCGAAGATCGAAAGACTTATGACCAATACGGAGCAAAGGGAAGAAACCGTCGGGGGACCGCTTTTTACCCCAGGACGAGAAAACTGAGTCCGGGGCATTCCCGCTCGCGTTTTCTTGGGACGAGCACCGGAAGTCCTCGAGCTCGGCCCGTTTCCTTCGCTGCAAATGCATTTCCAGTGGTTTCTGACACCGGACGAGCGTTCGCCACTCGTTGGAAGCTTCGACCATCTTTTGGACCGTTTTGGGTCGCACCACAGTTCTCCCTCCAACGAGCTCGCTTCCCGACCTATACCTCCGGAAAACGTGTCAGGGAGCATGCCAGGAGTGTGGGTTGAAGTCCTCGGAGCACGAGACCCGAAGATCGAAAGACTTATGACCAATACGGAGCAAAGGGAAGAAACCGTCGGGGGACCGCTTTTTACCCCAGGACGAGAAAACTGAGTCCGGGGCATTCCCGCTCGCGTTTTCTTGGGACGAGCACCGGAAGTCCTCGAGCTCGGCCCGTTTCCTTCGCTGCAAGTGCATTTCCAGTGGTTTCTGACACCGGACGAGCGTTCGCCACTCGTTGGAAGCTTCGGCCATCTTTTGGACCGTTTTGGGTCGCACCACAGTTCTCCCTCCAACGAGCTCGCTTCCCGACCTATACCTCCGGAAAACGTGTCAGGGAGCATGCCAGGAGTGTGGGTTGAAGTCCTCGGAGCACGAGACCCGAAGATCGAAAGACTTATGACCAATACGGAGCAAAGGGAAGAAACCGTCGGGGGACCGCTTTTTACCCCAGGACGAGAAAACTGAGTCCGAGGCATTCCCGCTCGCGTTTTCTTGGGACGAGCACCGGAAGTCCTCGAGCTCGGCCCGTTTCCTTCGCTGCAAGTGCATTTCCAGTGGTTTCTGACACCGGACGAGCGTTCGCCACTCGTTGGAAGCTTCGGCCATCTTTTGGACCGTTTTGGGTCGCACCACAGTTCTCCCTCCAACGAGCTCGCTTCCCGACCTATACCTCCGGAAAACGTGTCAGGGAGCATGCCAGGAGTGTGGGTTGAAGTCCTCGGAGCACGAGACCCGAAGATCGAAAGACTTATGACCAATACGGAGCAAAGGGAAGAAACCGTCGGGGGACCGCTTTTTACCCCAGGACGAGAAAACTGAGTCCGGGGCATTCCCGCTCGCGTTTTCTTGGGACGAGCACCGGAAGTCCTCGAGCTCGGCCCGTTTCCTTCGCTGCAAGTGCATTTCCAGTGGTTTCTGACACCGGACGAGCGTTCGCCACTCGTTGGAAGCTTCGGCCATCTTTTGGACCGTTTTGGGTCGCACCACAACTCTCCCTCCAACGAGCTCGCTTCCCGACCTATACCTCCGGAAAACGTGTAAGGGAGCATGCCAGGAGTGTGGGTTGAAGTCCTCGGAGCACGAGACCCGAAGATCGAAAGACTTATGACCAATACGGAGCAAAGGGAAGAAACCGTCGGGGGACCGCTTTTTACCCCAGGACGAGAAAACTGAGTCCGGGGCATTCCCGCCCGCGTTTTCTTGGGACGAGCACCGGAAGTCCTCGAGCTCAGCCCGTTTCCTTCGCTGCAAGTGCATTTCCAGTGGTTTCTGACACCGGACGAGCGTTCGCCACTCGTTGGAAGCTTCGGCCATCTTTTCGACCGTTTTGGGTCGCACCACAGTTCTCCCTCCAACGAGCTCGCTTCCCGACCTATACCTCCGGAAAACGTGTAAGGGAGCATGCCAGGAGTGTGGGTTGAAGTCCTCGGAGCACGAGACCCGAAGATCGAAAGACTTATGACCAATACGGAGCAAAGGGAAGAAACCGTCGGGGGACCGCTTTTTACCCCAGGACGAGAAAACTGAGTCCGGGGCATTCCCGCTCGCGTTTTCTTGGGACGAGCACCGGAAGTCCTCGAGCTCGGCCCGTTTCCTTCGCTGCAAGTGCATTTCCAGTGGTTTCTGACACCGGACGAGCGTTCGCCACTCGTTGGAAGCTTCGGCCATCTTTTGGACCGTTTTGGGTCGCACCACAGTTCTCCCTCCAACGAGCTCGCTTCCCGACCTATACCTCCGGAAAACGTGTCAGGGAGCATGCCAGGAGTGTGGGTTGAAGTCCTCGGAGCACGAGACCCGAAGATCGAAAGACTTATGACCAATACGGAGCAAAGGGAAGAAACCGTCGGGGGACCGCTTTTTACCCCAGGACGAGAAAACTGAGTCCGAGGCATTCCCGCTCGCGTTTTCTTGGGACGAGCACCGGAAGTCCTCGAGCTCGGCCCGTTTCCTTCGCTGCAAGTGCATTTCCAGTGGTTTCTGACACCGGACGAGCGTTCGCCACTCGTTGGAAGCTTCGGCCATCTTTTGGACCGTTTTGGGTCGCACCACAGTTCTCCCTCCAACGAGCTCGCTTCCCGACCTATACCTCCGGAAAACGTGTCAGGGAGCATGCCAGGAGTGTGGGTTGAAGTCCTCGGAGCACGAGACCCGAAGATCGAAAGACTTATGACCAATACGGAGCAAAGGGAAGAAACCGTCGGGGGACCGCTTTTTACCCCAGGACGAGAAAACTGAGTCCGGGGCATTCCCGCTCGCGTTTTCTTGGGACGAGCACCGGAAGTCCTCGAGCTCGGCCCGTTTCCTTCGCTGCAAGTGCATTTCCAGTGGTTTCTGACACCGGACGAGCGTTCGCCACTCGTTGGAAGCTTCGGCCATCTTTTGGACCGTTTTGGGTCGCACCACAACTCTCCCTCCAACGAGCTCGCTTCCCGACCTATACCTCCGGAAAACGTGTAAGGGAGCATGCCAGGAGTGTGGGTTGAAGTCCTCGGAGCACGAGACCCGAAGATCGAAAGACTTATGACCAATACGGAGCAAAGGGAAGAAACCGTCGGGGGACCGCTTTTTACCCCAGGACGAGAAAACTGAGTCCGGGGTATTCCCGCCCGCGTTTTCTTGGGACGAGCACCGGAAGTCCTCGAGCTCAGCCCGTTTCCTTCGCTGCAAGTGCATTTCCAGTGGTTTCTGACACCGGACGAGCGTTCGCCACTCGTTGGAAGCTTCGGCCATCTTTTCGACCGTTTTGGGTCGCACCACAGTTCTCCCTCCAACGAGCTCGCTTCCCGACCTATACCTCCGGAAAACGTGTCAGGGAGCATGCCAGGAGTGTGGGTTGAAGTCCTCGGAGCACGAGACCCGAAGATCGAAAGACTTATGACCAATACGGAGCAAAGGGAAGAAACCGTCGGGGGACCGCTTTTTACCCCAGGACGAGAAAACTGAGTCCGGGGCATTCCCGCTCGCGTTTTCTTGGGACGAGCACCGGAAGTCCTCGAGCTCGGCCCGTTTCCTTCGCTGCAAGTGCATTTCCAGTGGTTTCTGACACCGGACGAGCGTTCGCCACTCGTTGGAAGCTTCGGCCATCTTTTGGACCGTTTTGGGTCGCACCACAGTTCTCCCTCCAACGAGCTCGCTTCCCGACCTATACCTCCGGAAAACGTGTCAGGGAGCATGCCAGGAGTGTGGGTTGAAGTCCTCGGAGCACGAGACCCGAAGATCGAAAGACTTATGACCAATACGGAGCAAAGGGAAGAAACCGTCGGGGGACCGCTTTTTACCCCAGGACGAGAAAACTGAGTCCGGGGCATTCCCGCTCGCGTTTTCTTGGGACGAGCACCGGAAGTCCTCGAGCTCAGCCCGTTTCCTTCGCTGCAAGTGCATTTCCAGTGGTTTCTGACACCGGACGAGCGTTCGCCACTCGTTGGAAGCTTCGGCTATCTTTTGGACCGTTTTGGGTCGCACCACAACTCTCCCTCCAACGAGCTCGCTTCCCGACCTATACCTCCGGAAAACGTGTAAGGGAGCATGCCAGGAGTGTGGGTTGAAGTCCTCGGAGCACGAGACCCGAAGATCGAAAGACTTATGACCAATACGGAGCAAAGGGAAGAAACCGTCGGGGGACCGCTTTTTACCCCAGGACGAGAAAACTGAGTCCGGGGCATTCCCGCTCGCGTTTTCTTGGGATGAGCACCGGAAGTCCTTGAGCTCAGCCCGTTTCCTTCGCTGCAAGTGCATTTCCAGTGGTTTCTGACACCAGACGAGCGTTCGCCGCTCGTTGGAAGCTTCGGCCATCTTTTGGACCGTTTTGGGTCGCACCACAGTTCTCCCTCCAACGAGCTCGCTTCCCGACCTATACCTCCGGAAAACGTGTCAGGGAGCATGCCCGGAGTGTGGGTTGAAGTCCTCGGAGCACGAGACCCGAAGATCGAAAGACTTATGACCAATACGGAGCAAAGGGAAGAAACCGTCGGGGGACCGCTTTTTACCCCAGGACGAGAAAACTGAGTCCGGGGCATTCCCGCTCGCGTTTTCTTGGGACGAGCACCGGAAGTCCTCGAGCTCAGCCCGTTTCCTTCGCTGCAAGTGCATTTCCAGTGGTTTCTGACACCGGACGAGCGTTCGCCGCTCGTTGGAAGCTTCGGCCATCTTTTGGACCGTTTTGGGTCGCACCACAGTTCTCCCTCCAACGAGCTCGCTTCCCGACCTATACCTCCGGAAAACGTGTCCGGGAGCATGCCAGGAGTGTGGGTTGAAGTCCTCGGAGCACGAGTCCCGAAGATCGAAAGACTTATGACCAATACGGAGCAAAGGGAAGAAACCGTCGGGGGACCGCTTTTTACCCCAGGACGAGAAAACTGAGTCCGGGGCATTCCCGCTCGCGTTTTCTTGGGACGAGCACCGGAAGTCCTCGAGCTCAGCCCGTTTCCTTCGCTGCAAGTGCATTTCCAGTGGTTTCTGACATCGGACGAGCGTTCGCCGCTCGTTGGAAGCTTCGGCCATCTTTTGGACCGTTTTGGGTCGCACCACAGTTCTCCCTCCAACGAGCTCGCTTCCCGACCTATACCACCAGAAAACGTGTCAGGGAGCATGCCAGGAGTGTGGGTTGAAGTCCTCGGAGCACGAGACCCGAAGATCGAAAGACTTATGACCAATACGGAGCAAAGGGAAGAAACCGTCGGGGGACCGCTTTTTAACCCAGGACGAGAAAACTGAGTCCGGGGCATTCCCGCTCGCGTTTTCTTGGGACGAGCACCGGAAGTCCTCGAGCTCAGCCCGTTTCCTTCGCTGCAAGTGCATTTCCAGTGGTTTCTGACACCGGACGAGCGTTCGCCGCTCGTTGGAAGCTTCGGCCATCTTTTGGACCGTTTTGGGTCGCACCACAGTTCTCCCTCCAACGAGCTCGCTTCCCGACCTATACCTCCGGAAAACGTGTCAGGGAGCATGCCAGGAGTGTGGGTTGAAGTCCTCGGAGCACGAGACCCGATGATCGAAAGACTTATGACCAATACGGAGCAAAGGGAAGAAACCGTCGGGGGACCGCTTTTTACCCCAGGACGAGAAAACTGAGTCCGGGGCATTCCCGCTCGCGTTTTCTTGGGACGAGCACCGGAAGTCCTCGAGCTCAGCCCGTTTCCTTCGCTGGAAGTGCATTTCCAGTGGTTTCTGACACCGGACGAGCGTTCGCCGCTCGTTGGATGCTTCGGCCATCTTTTGGACCGTTTTGGGTCGCACCACAGTTCTCCCTCCAACGAGCTCGCTTCCCGACCTATACCTCCGGAAAACGTGTCAGGGAGCATGCCAGGAGTGTGGGTTGAAGTCCTCGGAGCACGAGACCCGAAGATCGAAAGACTTATGACCAATACGGAGCAAAGGGAAGAAACCGTCGGGGGACCGCTTTTTACCCCAGGACGAGAAAACTGAGTCCGGGGCATTCCCGCTCGCGTTTTCTTGGGACGAGCACCGGAAGTCCTCGAGCTCAGCCCGTTTCCTTCGCTGCAAGTGCATTTCCAGTGGTTTCTGACACCGGACGAGCGTTCGCCACTCGTTGGAAGCTTCGGCCATGTTTTGGACCGTTTTGGGTCGCACCACAGTTCTCCCTCCAACGAGCTCGCTTCCCGACCTATACCTCCGGAAAACGTGTCAGGGAGCATGCCAGGAGTGTGGGTTGAAGTCCTCGGAGCACGAGACCCGAAGATCGAAAGACTTATGACCAATACGGAGCAAAGGGAAGAAACCGTCGGGGGACCGCTTTTTACCCCAGGACGAGAAAACTGAGTCCGGAACATTCCCGCTCGCGTTTTCTTGGGACGAGCACCGGAAGTCCTCGAGCTCAGCCCGTTTCCTTCGCTGCAAGTGCATTTCCAGTGGTTTCTGACACCGGACGAGCGTTCGCCACTCGTTGGAAGCTTCGGCCATCTTTTGGACCGTTTTGGGTCGCACCACAGTTCTCCCTCCAACGAGCTCGCTTCCCGACCTATACCTCCGGAAAACGTGTCAGGGAGCATGCCAGGAGTGTGGGTTGAAGTCCTCGGAGCACGAGACCCGAAGATCGAAAGACTTATAACCAATACGGAGCAAAGGGAAGAAACCGTCGGGAGACCGCTTTTTACCCCAGGACGAGAAAACTGAGTCCGGGGCATTCCCGCTCGCGTTTTCTTGGGACGAGCACCGGAAGTCCTTGAGCTTAGCCCGTTTCCTTCGCTGCAAGTGCATTTCCAGTGGTTTCTGACACCGGACGAGCGTTCGCCACTCGTTGGAAGCTTCGGCCATCTTTTGGACCGTTTTGGGTCGCACCACAGTTCTCCCTCCAACGAGCTCGCTTCCCGACCTATACTTCCGCAAAACGGGTCAGGGAGCATGCCAGGAGTGTGGGTTGAAGTCCACGGAGCACGAGACCCGAAGATCGAAAGACTTATGACCAATACGGAGCAAAGGGAAGAAACCGTCGGGGGACCGCTTTTTACCCCAGGACGAGAAAACTGAGTCCGGGGCATTCCCGCTCGCGTTTTCTTGGGACGAGCACCGGAAGTCCTCGAGCTCAGCCCGTTTCCTTCGCTGCAAGTGCATTTCCAGTGGTTTCTGACACCGGACGAGCGTTCGCCACTCGTTGGAAGCTTCGGCCATCTTTTGGACCGTTTTGGGTCGCACCACAGTTCTCCCTCCAACGAGCTCACTTCCCGACCTATACCTCCGGAAAACGTGTCAGGGAGCATGCCAGGAGTGTGGGTTGAAGTCTTCGGAGCACGAGACCCGAAGATCGAAAGACTTATGACCAATACGGAGCAAAGGGAAGAAACCGTCGGGGGACCGCTTTTTACCCCAGGACGAGAAAACTGAGTCCGGGACATTCCCGCTCGCGTTTTCTTGGGACGAGACCGGAAGTCCTCGAGCTCAGCCCGTTTCCTTCGCTGCAAGTGCATTACCAGTGGTTTCTGACACCGGACGAGCGTTCGCCACTCGTCGGAAGCTTCGGCCATCTTTTGGACCGTTTTGGGTCGCACCACAGTTCTCCCTCCAACGTGCTCGCTTCCCGACCTATACCTCCGGAAAACGTGTCAGGGAGCATGCCAGGAGTGTGGGTTGAAGTCCTCGGAGCACGAGACCCGAAGATCGAAAGACTTATGACCAATACGGAGCAAAGGGAAGAAACCGTCGGGGGATCGCTTTTTACCCCAGGACGGGAAAACTGAGTCCGGGGCATTCCCGCTCGCGTTTTCTTGGGACGAGCACCGGAAGTCCTCGAGCTCAGCCCGTTTCCTTCGCTGCAAGTGCATTTCCAGTGGTTTCTGACACCGGACGAGCGTTCGCCACTCGTTGGAAGCTTCGGCCATCTTTTGGACCGTTTTGGGTCGCACCACAGTTCTCCCTCCAACGAGCTCGCTTCCCGACCTATACCTCCGAAAAACGTGTCAGGGAGCATGCCAGGAGTGTGGGTTAAAGTCCTCGGAGCACGAGACCCGAAGATCGAAAGACTTATGACCAATACGGAGCAAAGGGAAGAAACCGTCGGGGGACAGCTTTTTACCCCAGGACGAGAAAACTGAGTCCGGGGCATTCCCGCTCGCGTTTTCTTGGGACGAGCATCGGAAGTCCTCGAGCTCAGCCCGTTTCCTTCGCTGCAAGTGCATTTCCAGTGGTTTCTGACACCGGACGAGCGTTCGCCACTCGTTGGAAGCTTCGGCCATCTTTTGGACCGTTTTGGGTCGCACCACAGTTCTCCCTCCAACGAGCTCGCTTCCCGACCTATACCTCCGGAAAACGTGTCAGGGAGCATGCCAGGAGTGTGGGTTGAAGTCCTAGGAGCACGAGACCCGAAGATCGAAAGACTTAAGACCAATACGGAGCAAAGGGAAGAAACCGTCGGGGGACCGCTTTTTACCCCAGGACGAGAAAACTGAGTCCGGGGCATTCCCGCTCGCGTTTTCTTGGGACGAGCACCGGAAGTCCTCGAGCTCAGCCCGTTTCCTTCGCTGCAAGTGCATTTCCAGTGGTTTCTGACACCGGACGAGCGTTCGCCACTCGTTGGAAGCTTCGGCCATGTTTTGGACCGTTTTGGGTCGCACCACAGTTCTCCCTCCAACGAGCTCGCTTCCCGGCCTATACCTCCGGAAAACGTGTCAGGGAGCATGCCAGGAGTGTGGGTTGAAGTCCTCGGAGCACGAGACCCGAAGATCGAAAGACTTATGACCAATACGGAGCAAAGGGAAGAAACCGTCGGGGGACCGCTTTTTACCCCGGGACGAGAAAACTGAGTCCGGGGCATTCCCGCTCGCGTTTTCTTGGGACGAGCACCGGAAGTCCTCGAGCTCAGCCCGTTTCCTTCGCTGCAAGTGCATTTCCAGTGGTTTCTGACACCGGACGAGCGTTCGCCACTCGTTGGAAGCTTCGGCCATCTTTTGGACCGTTTTGGGTCGCACCACAGTTCTCCCTCCAACGAGCTCGCTTCCCGACCTATACCTCCGGAAAACGTGTCAGGGAGCATGCCAGGAGTGTGGGTTGAAGTCCTCGGAGCACGAGACCCGAAGATCGAAAGACTTATGACCAATACGGAGCAAAGGGAAGAAACCGTCGGGGGACCGCTTTTTACCCCGGGACGAGAAAACTGAGTCCGGGGCATTCCCGCTCGCGTTTTCTTGGGACGAGCACCGGAAGTCCTCGAGCTCGGCCCGTTTCCTTCGCTGCAAGTGCATTTCCAGTGGTTTCTGACACCGGACGAGCGTTCGCCACTCGTTGGAAGCTTCGGCCATCTTTTGGACCGTTTTGGGTCGCACCACAGTTCTCCCTCCAACGAGCACGCTTCCCGACCTATACCTCCGGAAAACGTGTCAGGGAGCATGCCAGGAGTGTGGGTTGAAGTCCTCGGAGCACGAGACCCGAAGATCGAAAGACTTATGACCAATACGGAGCAAAGGGAAGAAACCGTCGGGGGACCGCTTTTTACCCCAGGACGAGAAAACTGAGTCCGGGGCATTCCCGCTCGCGTTTTCTTGGGACAAGCATCGGAGGTCCTCGAGCTCGGCCCGTTTCCTTCGCTGCAAGTGCATTTCCAGTGGTTTCTGACACCGGACGAGCGTTCGCCACTCGTTGGAAGCTTCGGCCATCTTTTGGACCGTTTTGGGTCGCACCACAGTTCTCCCTCCAACGAGCTCGCTTCCCGACCTATACCTCCGGAAAACGTGTCAGGGAGCATGCCAGGAGTGTGGGTTGATATCCTCGGAGCACGAGACCCGAAGATCGAAAGACTTATGACCAATACGGAGCAAAGGGAAGAAACCGTCGGGGGACCGTTTTTTACCCCAGGACGAGAAAACTGAGTCCGGGGCATTCCCGCTCGCGTTTTCTTGGGACGAGCACCGGAAGTCCTCGAGCTCGGCCCGTTTCCTTCGCTGCAAGTGCATTTCCAGTGGTTTCTGACACCGGACGAGCGTTCGCCACTCGTTGGAAGCTTCGGCCATCTTTTGGACCGTTTTGGGTCGCACCACAGTTCTCCCTCCAACGAGCTCGCTTCCCGACCTATACCTCCGGAAAACGTGTCAGGGAGCATGCCAGGAGTGTGGGTTGAAGTCCTCGGAGCACGAGACCCGAAGATCGAAAGACTTATGACCAATACGGAGAAAAGGGAAGAAACCGTCGGGGGACCGCTTTTTACCCCAGGACGAGAAAACTAAGTCCGGGGCATTCCCGCTCGCGTTTTCTTGGGACGAGCACCGGAAGTCCTCGAGCTCAGCCCGTTTCCTTCGCTGCAAGTGCATTTCCAGTGGTTTCTGACACCGGACGAGCGTTCGCCACTCGTTGGAAGCTTCGGCCATCTTTTGGACCGTTTTGGGTCGCACCACAGTTCTCCCTCCAACGAGCTCGCTTCCCGACCTATACCTCCGGAAAACGTGTCAGGGAGCATTCCAGGAGTGTGGGTTGAAGTCCTCGGAGCACGAGACCCGAAGATCGAAAGACTTATGACCAATACGGAGCAAAGGGAAGAAACCGTCGGGGGACCGCTTTTTACCCCAAGACGAGAAAACTGAGTCCGGGGCATTCCCGCTCGCGTTTTCTTGGGACGAGCACCGGAAGTCCTCGAGCTCAGCCCGTTTCCTTCGCTGCAAGTGCATTTCCAGTGGTTTCTGACACCGGACGAGCGTTCGCCACTCGTTGGAAGCTTCGGTCATCTTTTCGATCGTTTTGGGTCGCACCACAGTTCTCCCTCCAACGAGCTCGCTTCCCGACCTATACCTCCGGAAAACGTGTCAGGGAGAATGCCAGGAGTGTGGGTTGAAGTCCTCGGAGCACGAGACCCGAAGATCGAAAGACTTATGACCAATACGGAGCAAAGGGAAGAAACCGTCGGGGGACCGCTTTTTACCCCAGGACGAGAAAACTGAGTCCGGGGCATTCCCGCTCGCGTTTTCTTGGGACGAGCACCGGAAGTCCTCGAGCTCGGCCCGTTTCCTTCGCTGCAAATGCATTTCCAGTGGTTTCTGACACCGGACGAGCGTTCGCCACTCGTTGGAAGCTTCGGCCATCTTTTGGACCGTTTTGGGTCGCACCACAGTTCTCCCTCCAACGAGCTCGCTTCCCGACCTATACCTCCGGAAAACGTGTCAGGGAGCATGCCAGGAGTGTGGGTTGAAGTCCTCGGAGCACGAGACCCGAAGATCGAAAGACTTATGACCAATACGGAGCAAAGGGAAGAAACCGTCGGGGGACCGCTTTTTACCCCAGGACGAGAAAACTGAGTCCGGGGCATTCCCGCTCGCGTTTTCTTGGGACGAGCACCGGAAGTCCTCGAGCTCGGCCCGTTTCCTTCGCTGCAAGTGCATTTCCAGTGGTTTCTGACACCGGACGAGCGTTCGCCACTCGTTGGAAGCTTCGGCCATCTTTTGGACCGTTTTGGGTCGCACCACAGTTCTCCCTCCAACGAGCTCGCTTCCCGACCTATACCTCCGGAAAACGTGTCAGGGAGCATGCCAGGAGTGTGGGTTGAAGTCCTCGGAGCACGAGACCCGAAGATCGAAAGACTTATGACCAATACGGAGCAAAGGGAAGAAACCGTCGGGGGACCGCTTTTTACCCCAGGACGAGAAAACTGAGTCCGGGGCATTCCCGCTCGCGTTTTCTTGGGACGAGACCGGAAGTCCTCGAGCTCAGCCCGTTTCCTTCGCTGCAAGTGCATTACCAGTGGTTTCTGACACCGGACGAGCGTTCGCCACTCGTCGGAAGCTTCGGCCATCTTTTGGACCGTTTTGGGTCGCACCACAGTTCTCCCTCCAACGTGCTCGCTTCCCGACCTATACCTCCGGAAAACGTGTCAGGGAGCATGCCACGAGTGTGGGTTGAAGTCCTCGGAGCACGAGACCCGAAGATCGAAAGACTTATGACCAATACGGAGCAAAGGGAAGAAACCGTCGGGGGATCGCTTTTTACCCCAGGACGGGAAAACTGAGTCTGGGGCATTCCCGCTCGCGTTTTCTTGGGACGAGCACCGGAAGTGCTCGAGCTCGGCCCGTTTCCTTCGCTGCAAGTGCATTTCCAGTGGTTTCTGACACCGGACGAGCGTTCGCCACTCGTTGGAAGCTTCGGCCATCTTTTGGACCGTTTTGGGTCGCACCACAGTTCTCCCTCCAACGAGCTCGCTTCCCGACCTATACCTCCGGAAAACGTGTCAGGGAGCATGCCAGGAGTGTGGGTTGAAATCCTCGGAGCACGAGACCCGAAGATCGAAAGACTTATGACCAATACGGAGCAAAGGGAAGAAACCATCGGGGGACCGTTTTTTACCCCAGGACGAGAAAACTGAGTCCGGGACATTCCCGCTCGCGTTTTCTTGGGACGAGCACCGGAAGTCCTCGAGCTCGGCCCGTTTCCTTCGCTGCAAGTGCATTTCCAGTGGTTTCTGACACCGGACGAGCGTTCGCCACTCGTTGGAAGCTTCGGCCATCTTTTGGACCGTTTTGGGTCGCACCACAGTTCTCCCTCCAACGAGCTCGCTTCCCGACCTATACCTCCGGAAAACGTGTCAGGGAGCATGCCAGGAGTGTGGGTTGAAGTCCTCGGAGCACGAGACCCGAAGATCGAAAGACTTATGACCAATACGGAGCAAAGGGAAGAAACCATCGGGGGACCGTTTTTTACCCCAGGACGAGAAAACTGAGTCCGGGGCATTCCCGCTCGCGTTTTCTTGGGACGAGCACCGAAAGTCCTCGAGCTCGGCCCGTTTCCTTCGCTGCAAGTGCATTTCCAGTGGTTTCTGACACCGGACGAGCGTTCGCCACTCGTTGGAAGCTTCGGCCATCTTTTGGACCGTTTTGGGTCGCACCACAGTTCTCCCTCCAACGAGCTCGCTTCCCGACCTATACCTCCGGAAAACATGTCAGGGAGCATGCCAGGAGTGTGGGTTGAAGTCCTCGGAGCACGAGACCCGAAGATCGAAAGACTTATGACCAATACGGAGAAAAGGGAAGAAACCGTCGGGGGACCGCTTTTTACCCCAGGACGAGAAAACTGAGTCCGGGGCATTCCCGCTCGCGTTTTCTTGGGACGAGCACCGGAAGTCCTCGAGCTCAGCCCGTTTCCTTCGCTGCAAGTGCATTTCCAGTGGTTTCTGACACCGGACGAGCGTTCGCCACTCGTTGGAAGCTTCGGCCATCTTTTGGACCGTTTTGGGTCGCACCACAGTTCTCCCTCCAACGAGCTCGCTTCCCGACCTATACCTCCGGAAAACGGGTCAGGGAGCATTCCAGGAGTGTGGGTTGAAGTCCTCGGAGCACGAGACCCGAAGATCGAAAGACTTATGACCAATACGGAGCAAAGGGAAGAAACCGTCGGGGGACCGCTTTTTACCCCAGGACGAGAAAACTGAGTCCGGGGCATTCCCGCTCGCGTTTTCTTGGGACGAGCACCGGAAGTCCTCGAGCTCGGCCCGTTTCCTTCGCTGCAAGTGCATTTCCAGTGGTTTCTGACACCGGACGAGCGTTCGCCACTCGTTGGAAGCTTCGGCCATCTTTTGGACCGTTTTGGGTCGCACCACAGTTCTCCCTCCAACGAGCACGCTTCCCGACCTATACCTCCGGAAAACGTGTCAGGGAGCATGCCAGGAGTGTGGGTTGAAGTCCTCGGAGCACGAGACCCGAAGATCGAAAGACTTATGACCAATACGGAGCAAAGGGAAGAAACCGTCGGGGGACCGCTTTTTACCCCAGGACGAGAAAACTGAGTCCGGGGCATTCCCGCTCGCGTTTTCTTGGGACAAGCACCGGAGGTCCTCGAGCTCGGCCCGTTTCCTTCGCTGCAAGTGCATTTCCAGTGGTTTCTGACACCGGACGAGCGTTCGCCACTCGTTGGAAGCTTCGGCCATCTTTTGGACCGTTTTGGGTCGCACCACAGTTCTCCCTCCAACGAGCTCGCTTCCCGACCTATACCTCCGGAAAACGTGTCAGGGAGCATGCCAGGAGTGTGGGTTGATATCCTCGGAGCACGAGACCCGAAGATCGAAAGACTTATGACCAATACGGAGCAAAGGGAAGAAACCGTCGGGGGACCGTTTTTTACCCCAGGACGAGAAAACTGAGTCCGGGGCATTCCCGCTCGCGTTTTCTTGGGACGAGCACCGGAAGTCCTCGAGCTCGGCCCGTTTCCTTCGCTGCAAGTGCATTTCCAGTGGTTTCTGACACCGGACGAGCGTTCGCCACTCGTTGGAAGCTTCGGCCATCTTTTGGACCGTTTTGGGTCGCACCACAGTTCTCCCTCCAACGAGCTCGCTTCCCGACCTATACCTCCGGAAAACGTGTCAGGGAGCATGCCAGGAGTGTGGGTTGAAGTCCTCGGAGCACGAGACCCGAAGATCGAAAGACTTATGACCAATACGGAGAAAAGGGAAGAAACCGTCGGGGGACCGCTTTTTACCCCAGGACGAGAAAACTAAGTCCGGGGCATTCCCGCTCGCGTTTTCTTGGGACGAGCACCGGAAGTCCTCGAGCTCAGCCCGTTTCCTTCGCTGCAAGTGCATTTCCAGTGGTTTCTGACACCGGACGAGCGTTCGCCACTCGTTGGAAGCTTCGGCCATCTTTTGGACCGTTTTGGGTCGCACCACAGTTCTCCCTCCAACGAGCTCGCTTCCCGACCTATACCTCCGGAAAACGTGTCAGGGAGCATTCCAGGAGTGTGGGTTGAAGTCCTCGGAGCACGAGACCCGAAGATCGAAAGACTTATGACCAATACGGAGCAAAGGGAAGAAACCGTCGGGGGACCGCTTTTTACCCCAAGACGAGAAAACTGAGTCCGGGGCATTCCCGCTCGCGTTTTCTTGGGACGAGCACCGGAAGTCCTCGAGCTCAGCCCGTTTCCTTCGCTGCAAGTGCATTTCCAGTGGTTTCTGACACCGGACGAGCGTTCGCCACTCGTTGGAAGCTTCGGCCATCTTTTCGATCGTTTTGGGTCGCACCACAGTTCTCCCTCCAACGAGCTCGCTTCCCGACCTATACCTCCGGAAAACGTGTCAGGGAGCATGCCAGGAGTGTGGGTTGAAGTCCTCGGAGCACGAGACCCGAAGATCGAAAGACTTATGACCAATACGGAGCAAAGGGAAGAAACCGTCGGGGGACCGCTTTTTACCCCAGGACGAGAAAACTGAGTCCGGGGCATTCCCGCTCGCGTTTTCTTGGGACGAGCACCGGAAGTGCTCGAGCTCGGCCCGTTTCCTTCGCTGCAAGTGCATTTCCAGTGGTTTCTGACACCGGACGAGCGTTCGCCACTCGTTGGAAGCTTCGGCCATCTTTTGGACCGTTTTGGGTCGCACCACAGTTCTCCCTCCAACGAGCTCGCTTCCCGACCTATACCTCCGGAAAACGTGTCAGGGAGCATGCCAGGAGTGTGGGTTGAAATCCTCGGAGCACGAGACCCGAAGATCGAAAGACTTATGACCAATACGGAGCAAAGGGAAGAAACCATCGGGGGACCGTTTTTTACCCCAGGACGAGAAAACTGAGTCCGGGACATTCCCGCTCGCGTTTTCTTGGGACGAGCACCGGAAGTCCTCGAGCTCGGCCCGTTTCCTTCGCTGCAAGTGCATTTCCAGTGGTTTCTGACACCGGACGAGCGTTCGCCACTCGTTGGAAGCTTCGGCCATCTTTTGGACCGTTTTGGGTCGCACCACAGTTCTCCCTCCAACGAGCTCGCTTCCCGACCTATACCTCCGGAAAACGTGTCAGGGAGCATGCCAGGAGTGTGGGTTGAAGTCCTCGGAGCACGAGACCCGAAGATCGAAAGACTTATGACCAATACGGAGCAAAGGGAAGAAACCGTCGGGGGACCGCTTTTTACCCCAGGACGAGAAAACGGAGTCCGGGGCATTCTCGCTCGTGTTTTCTTGGGACGAGCACCGGAAGTCCTCGAGCTCAGCCCGTTTCCTTCACTGCAAGTGCATTTCCAGTGGTTTCTGACACCGGACGAGCGTTCGCCACTCGTTGGAAGCTTCGGCCATCTTTTGGACCGTTTTGGGTCGCACCACAGTTCTCCCTCCAACGAGCTCGCTTCCCGACCTATACCTCCGGAAAACGTGTCAGGGAGCATTCCAGGAGTGTGGGTTGAAGTCCTCGGAGCACGAGACCCGAAGATCGAAAGACTTATGACCAATACGGAGCAAAGGGAAGAAACCGTCGGGGGACCGCTTTTTACCCCAGGACGAGAAAACTGAGTCCGGGGCATTCCCGCTCGCGTTTTCTTGGGACGAGCACCGGAAGTCCTCGAGCTCGGCCCGTTTCCTTCGCTGCAAGTGCATTTCCAGTGGTTTCTGACACCGGACGAGCGTTCGCCACTCGTTGGAAGCTTCGGCCATCTTTTGGACCGTTTTGGGTCGCACCACAGTTCTCCCTCCAACGAGCACGCTTCCCGACCTATACCTCCGGAAAACGTGTCAGGGAGCATGCCAGGAGTGTGGGTTGAAGTCCTCGGAGCACGAGACCCGAAGATCGAAAGACTTATGACCAATACGGAGCAAAGGGAAGAAACCGTCGGGGGACCGCTTTTTACCCCAGGACGAGAAAACTGAGTCCGGGGCATTCCCGCTCGCGTTTTCTTGGGACGAGCACCGGAAGTCCTCGAGCTCGGCCCGTTTCCTTCGCTGCAAGTGCATTTCCAGTGGTTTCTGACACCGGACGAGCGTTCGCCACTCGTTGGAAGCTTCGGCCATCTTTTGGACCGTTTTGGGTCGCACCACAGTTCTCCCTCCAACGAGCTCGCTTCCCGACCTATACCTCCGGAAAACGTGTCAGGGAGCATTCCAGGAGTGTGGGTTGAAGTCCTCGGAGCACGAGACCCGAAGATCGAAAGACTTATGACCAATACGGAGCAAAGGGAAGAAACCGTCGGGGGACCGCTTTTTACCCCAGGACGAGAAAACTGAGTCCGGGGCATTCCCGCTCGCGTTTTCTTGGGACGAGCACCGGAAGTCCTCGAGCTCGGCCCGTTTCCTTCGCTGCAAGTGCATTTCCAGTGGTTTCTGACACCGGACGAGCGTTCGCCACTCGTTGGAAGCTTCGGCCATCTTTTGGACCGTTTTGGGTCGCACCACAGTTCTCCCTCCAACGAGCACGCTTCCCGACCTATACCTCCGGAAAACGTGTCAGGGAGCATGCCAGGAGTGTGGGTTGAAGTCCTCGGAGCACGAGACCCGAAGATCGAAAGACTTATGACCAATACGGAGCAAAGGGAAGAAACCGTCGGGGGACCGCTTTTTACCCCAGGACGAGAAAACTGAGTCCGGGGCATTCCCGCTCGCGTTTTCTTGGGACGAGCACCGGAAGTCCTCGAGCTCGGCCCGTTTCCTTCGCTGCAAGTGCATTTCCAGTGGTTTCTGACACCGGACGAGCGTTCGCCACTCGTTGGAAGCTTCGGCCATCTTTTGGACCGTTTTGGGTCGCACCACAGTTCTCCCTCCAACGAGCTCGCTTCCCGACCTATACCTCCGGAAAACGTGTCAGGGAGCATGCCAGGAGTGTGGGTTGAAGTCCTCGGAGCACGAGACCCGAAGATCGAAAGACTTATGACCAATACGGAGCAAAAGGAAGAAACCGTCGGAGGACCGCTTTTTACCCCAGGACGAGAAAACTGAGTCCGGGGCATTCCCGCTCGCGTTTTCTTGGGACGAGCACCGGAAGTCCTCGAGCTCGGCCCGTTTCCTTCGCTGCAAGTGCATTTCCAGTGGTTTCTGACACCGGACGAGCGTTCGCCACTCGTTGGAAGCTTCGGCCATCTTTTGGACCGTTTTGGGTCGCACCACAGTTCTCCCTCCAACGAGCTCGCTTCCCGACCTATACCTCCGGAAAACGTGTCAGGGAGCATGCCAGGAGTGTGGGTTGAAGTCCTCGGAGCACGAGACCCGAAGATCGAAAGACTTATGACCAATACGGAGCAAAGGGAAGAAACCGTCGGGGGACCGCTTTTTACCCCAGGACGAGAAAACTGAGTCCGGGGCATTCCCGCTCGCGTTTTCTTGGGACGAGCACCGGAAGTCCTCGAGCTCGGCCCGTTTCCTTCGCTGCACGTGCATTTCCAGTGGTTTCTGACACCGGACGAGCGTTCGCCACTCGTTGGAAGCTTCGGCCATCTTTTGGACCGTTTTGGGTCGCACCACAGCTCTCCCTCTAACGAGCTCGCTTCCCGACCTATACCTCCGGAAAACGTGTCAGGGAGCATACCAGGAGTGTGGGTTGAAGTCCTCGGAGCACGAGACCCGAAGATCGAAAGACTTATGACCAATACGGAGCAAAGGGAAGAAACCGTCGGGGGACCGCTTTTTACCCCAGGACGAGAAAACTGAGTCCGGGGCATTCCCGCTCGCGTTTTCTTGGGACGAGCACCGGAAGTCCTCGAGCTCGGCCCGTTTCCTTCGCTGCAAGTGCATTTCCAGTGGTTTCTGACACCGGACGAGCGTTCGCCACTCGTTGGAAGCTTCGGCCATCTTTTGGACCGTTTTGGGTCGCAATACAGTTCTCCCTCCAACGAGCTCGCTTCCCGACCTATACCTCCGGAAAACGTGTCAGGGAGCATGCCAGGAGTGTGGGTTGAAGTCCTCGGAGCACGAGACCCGAAGATCGAAAGACTTATGACCAATACGGAGCAAAGGGAAGAAACCGTCGGGGGACCGCTTTTTACCCCAGGACGAGAAAGCTGAGTCCGGGGCATTCCCGCTCGCGTTTTCTTGGGACGAGCACCGGAAGTCCTCGAGCTCGGCCCGTTTCCTTCGCTGCAAGTGCATTTCCAGTGGTTTCTGACACCGGACGAGCGTTCGCCACTCGTTGGAAGCTTCGGCCATCTTTTGGACCGTTTTGGGTCGCACCACAGTTCTCCCTCCAACGAGCTCGCTTCCCGACCTATACCTCCGAAAAACGTGTCAGGGAGCATGCCAGGAGTGTGGGTTGAAGTCCTCGGAGCACGAGACCCGAAGATCGAAAGACTTATGACCAATACGGAGCAAAGGGAAGAAACCGTCGGGGGACCGCTTTTTACCCCAGGACGAGAAAACTGGGTCCGGGGCATTCTCACTCGCGTTTTCTTGGGACGAGCACCGGAAGTCCTCGAGCTCGGCCCGTCTCCTTCGCTGCAAGTGCATTTCCAGTTGTTTCTGACACCGGACGAGCGTTCGCCACTCGTTGGAAGCTTCGGCCATCTTTTGGACCGTTTTGGGTCGCACCACAGTTCTCCCTCCAACGAGCTCGCTTCCCGACCTATACCTCCGGAAAATGTGTCAGGGAGCATGCCAGGAGTGTGGGTTGAAGTCCTCGGAGCACGAGACCCGAAGATCGAAAGACTTATGACCAATACGGAGCAAAGGGAAGAAACCGTCGGGGGACCGCTTTTTACCCCAGGACGAGAAAACTGAGTCAGGGGCATTCCCGCTCGCGTTTTCTTGGGACGAGCACCGGAAGTCCTCGAGCTCGGCCCGTTTCCTTCGCTGCAAGTGCATTTCTAGTGGTTTCTAACACCGGACGAGCGTTCGCCACTCGTTGGAAGCTTCGGCCATCTTTTGGACCGTTTTGGGTCGCACCACAGTTCTCCCTCCAACGAGCTCGCTTCCCGACCTATACCTCCGAAAAACGTGTCAGGGAGCATGCCAGGAGTGTGGGTTGAAGTCCTCGGAGCACGAGACCCGAAGATCGAAAGACTTATGACCAATACGGAGCAAAGGGAAGAAACCGTCGGGGGACCGCTTTTTACCCCAGGACGAGAAAACTGGGTCCGGGGCATTCTCACTCGCGTTTTCTTGGGACGAGCACCGGAAGTCCTCGAGCTCGGCCCGTCTCCTTCGCTGCAAGTGCATTTCCAGTTGTTTCTGACACCGGACGAGCGTTCGCCACTCGTTGGAAGCTTCGGCCATCTTTTGGACCGTTTTGGGTCGCACCACAGTTCTCCCTCCAACGAGCTCGCTTCCCGACCTATACCTCCGCAAAACGTGTCAGGGAGCATGCCAGGAGTGTGGGTTGAAGTCCTCGGAGCACGAGACCCGAAGATCGAAAGACTTATGACCAATACGGAGCAAAGGGAAGAAACCGTCGGGGGTTCGCTTTTTACCCCAGGACGAGAAAACTGAGTCCGGGGCATTCCCGCTCGCGTTTTCCTGGGACGAGCACTGGAAGTCCTCGAGCTCGGCCCGTTTCCTTCGCTGCAAGTGCATTTCCAGTGGTTTCTGACACCGGACGAGCGTTCGCCACTCGTTGGAAGCTTCGGCCATCTTTTGGACCGTTTTGGGTCGCACCACAGTTCTCCCTCCAACGAGCTCGCTTCCCGACCTATACCTCCGGAAAACGTGTCAGGGAGCATGCCAGGAGTGTGGGTTGAAGTCCTCGGAGCACGAGACCCGAAGATCGAAAGACTTATGACCAATACGGAGCAAAGGGAAGAAACCGTCGGGGGACCGCTTTTTACCCCAGGACGAGAAAACTGAGTCCGGGGCATTCCCGCTCGCGTTTTCTTGGGACGAGCACCGGAAGTCCTCGAGCTCGGCCCGTTTCCTTCGCTGCAAGTGCATTTCCAGTGGTTTCTGACACCGGACGAGCGTTCGCCACTCGATGGAAGCTTCGGCCATCTTTTAGACCGTTTTGGGTCGCACCACAGTTCTCCCTCCAACGAGCTCGCTTCCCGACCTATACCTCCGGAAAACGTGTCAGGGAGCATGCCAGGAGTGTGGGTTGAAGTCCTCGGAGCACGAGACCCGAAGATCGAAAGACTTATGACCAATACGGAGCAAAGGGAAGAAACCGTCGGGGGACCGCTTTTTACCCCAGGACGAGAAAACTGAGTCCGGGGCATTTCCGCAAGCGTTTTCTTGGGACGAGCACCGGAAGTCCTCGAGCTCGGCCCGTTTCCTTCGCTGCAAGTGCATTTCCAGTGGTTTCTGACACCGGACGAGCGTTCGCCACTCGTTGGAAGCTTCGGCCATCTTTTGGACCGTTTTGGGTCGCACCACAGTTCTCCCTCCAACGAGCTCGCTTCCCGACCTATACCTCCGGAAAACGTGTCAGGGAGCATGCCAGGAGTGTGGGTTGAAGTCCTCGGAGCACGAGACCCGAAGATCGAAAGACTTATGACCAATACGGAGCAAAGGGAAGAAACCGTCGGGGGACCGCTTTTTACCCCAGGACGAGAAAACTGAGTCCGGGGCATTCCCGCTCGCGTTTTCTTGGGACGAGCACCGGAAGTCCTCGAGCTCGGCCCGTCTCCTTCGCTGCAAGTGCATTTCCAGTTGTTTCTGACACCGGACGAGCGTTCGCCACTCGTTGGAAGCTTCGGCCATCTTTTGGACCGTTTTGGGTCGCACCACAGTTCTCCCTCCAACGAGCTCGCTTCCCGACCTATACCTCCGGAAAACGTGTCAGGGAGCATGCCAGGAGTGTGGGTTGAAGTCCTCGGAGCACGAGACCCGAAGATCGAAAGACTTATGACCAATACGGAGCAAAGGGAAGAAATCGTCGGGGGACCGCTTTTTACCCCAGGACGAGAAAACTGAGTCCGGGGCATTCCCGCTCGCGTTTTCTTGGGACGAGCACCGGAAGTCCTCGAGCTCGGCCCGTTTCCTTCGCTGCAAGTGCATTTCCAGTGGTTTCTGACACCGGACGAGCGTTCGCCACTCGTTGGAAGCTTTGGCCATCTTTTGGACCGTTTTCGGTCGCACCACAGTTCTCCCTCCAACGAGCTCGCTTCCCAACCTATACCTCCGGAAAACGTGTCAGGGAGCATGCCAGGAGTGTGGGTTGAAGTCCTCGGAGCACGAGACCCGAAGATCGAAAGACTTATGACCAATACGGAGCAAAGGGAAGAAACCGTCGGGGGACCGCTTTTTACCCCAGGACGAGAAAACTGAGTCCGGGGCATTCCCGCTCGCGTTTTCTTGGGACGAGCACCGGAAGTCCTCGAGCTCGGCCCATTTCCTTCGCTGCAAGTGCATTTCCAATGGTTTCTGACACCGGACGAGCGTTCGCCACTCGTTGGAAGCTTCGGCCATCTTTTGGACCGTTTTGGGTCGCACCACAGTTCTCCCTCCAACGAGCTCGCTTCCCGACCTATACCTCCGGAAAACGTGTCAGGGAGCATGCCAGGAGTGTGGGTTGAAGTCCTCGGAGCACGAGACCCGAAGATCGAAAGACTTATGACCAATACGGAGCAAAGGGAAGAAACCGTCGGGGGACCGCTTTTTACCCCAGGACGAGAAAACTGAGTCCGGGGCATTCCCGCTCGCGTTTTCTTGGGACGAGCACCGGAAGTCCTCGAGCTCGGCCCGTTTCCTTCGCTGCAAGTGCATTTCCAGTGGTTTCTGACACCGGACGAGCGTTCGCCACTCGTTGGAAGCTTCGGCCATCTTTTGGACCGTTTTGGGTCGCACCACAGTTCTCCCTCCAACGAGCTCGCTTCCCGACCTATACCTCCGGAAAACGTGTCAGGGAGCATGCCAGGAGTGTGGGTTGAAGTCCTCGGAGCACGAGACCCGAAGATCGAAAGACTTATGACCAATACGGAGCAAAGGGAAGAAACCGTCGGGGGACCGCTTTTTACCCCAGGACGAGAAAACTGAGTCCGGGGCATTCCCGCTCGCGTTTTCTTGGGACGAGCACCGGAAGTCCTCGAGCTCGGTCCGTCTCCTTCGCTGCAAGTGCATTTCCAGTTGTTTCTGACACCGGACGAGCGTTCGCCACTCGTTGGAAGCTTCGGCCATCTTTTGGACCGTTTTGGGTCGCACCACAGTTCTCCCTCCAACGAGCTCGCTTCCCGACCTATACCTCCGGAAAACGTGTCAGGGAGCATGCCAGGAGTGTGGGTTGAAGTCCTCGGAGCACGAGACCCGAAGATCGAAAGACTTATGACCAATACGGAGCAAAGGGAAGAAACCGTCGGGGGACCGCTTTTTACCCCAGGACGAGAAAACTGAGTCCGGGGCATTCCCGCTCGCGTTTTCTTGGGACGAGCACCGGAAGTCCTCGAGCTCGGCCCGTTTCCTTCGCTGCAAGTGCATTTCCAGTGGTTTCTGACACCGGACGAGCGTTCGCCACTCGTTGGAAGCTTCGGCCATCTTTTGGACCGTTTTGGGTCGCACCACAGTTCTCCCTCCAACGAGCTCGCTTCGCGACCTATACCTCCGGAAAACGTGTCAGGGAGCATGCCAGGAGTGTGGGTTGAAGTCCTCGGAGCACGAGACCCGAAGATCGAAAGACTTATGACCAATACGGAGCAAAGGGAAGAAACCGTCGGGGGACCGCTTTTTACCCCAGGACGAGAAAACTGAGTCCGGGGCATTCCCGCTCGCGTTTTCTTGGGACGAGCACCGGAAGTCCTCGAGCTCAGCCCGTTTCCTTCGCTGCAAGTGAATTTCCAGTGGTTTCTGACACCGGACGAGCGTTCGCCACTCGTTGGAAGCTTCGGCCATCTTTTGGACTGTTTTGGGTCGCACCACAGTTCTCCCTCCAACGAGCTCGCTTCCCGACCTATACCTCAGGAAAACGTGTCAGGGAGCATGCAAGGAGTGTGGGTTGAAGTCCTCGGAGCACGAGACCCGAAGATCGAAAGACTTATGACCAATACGGAGCAAAGGGAAGAAACCGTCGGGGGACCGCTTTTTACCCCAGGACGAGAAAACTGAGTCCGGGGCATTCCCGCTCGCGTTTTCTTGGGACGAGCACCGGAAGTCCTCGAGCTCAGCCCGTTTCCTTTGCTGCAAGTGTATTTCCAGTGGTTTCTGACACCGGACGAGCGTTCGCCACTCGTTGGAAGCTTCGGCCATCTTTTGGACCGTTTTGGGTCGCACCACAGTTCTCCCTCCAACGAGCTCGCTTCCCGACCTATACCTCCGGAAAACGTGTCAGGGAGCATGCCAGGAGTGTGGGTTGAAGTCCTCGGAGCACGAGACCCGAAGATCGAAAGACTTATGACCAATACGGAGCAAAGGGAAGAAACCGTCGGGGGACCGCTTTTTACCCCAGGACGAGAAAACTGAGTCCGGGGCATTCCCGCTCGCGTTTTCTTGGGACGAGCACCGGAAGTCCTCGAGCTCCGCCCGTTTCCTTCGCTGCAAGTGCATTTCCAGTGGTTTCTGACACCGGACGAGCGTTCGCCACTCGTTGGAAGCTTCGGCCATCTTTTGGACCGTTTTGGGTCGCACCACAGTTCTCCCTCCAACGAGCTCGCTTCCCGACCTATACCTCCGGAAAACGTGTCAGAGAGCATGCCAGGAGTGTGGGTTGAAGTCCTCGGAGCACGAGACCCGAAGATCGAAAGACTTATGACCAATACGGAGCAAAGGGAAGAAACCGTCGGGGGACCGCTTTTTACCCCAGGACGAGAAAACTGAGTCCGGGGCATTCCCGCTCGCGTTTTCTTGGGACGAGCACCGGAAGTCCTCGATCTCAGCCCGTTTCCTTCGCTGCAAGTGCATTTCCAGTGGTTTCTGACACCGGACGAGCGTTCGCCACTCGTTGGAAGCTTCGGCCATCTTTTGGACCGTTTTGGGTCGCACCACAGTTCTCCCACCAACGAGCTCGCTTCCCGACCTATACCTCCGGAAAACGTGTCAGGGAGCATGCCAGGAGTGTGGGTTGAAGTCCTCGGAGCACGAGACCCGAAGATCGAAAGACTTATGACCAATACGGAGCAAAGGGAAGAAACCGTCGGGGGACCGCTTTTTACCCCAGGACGAGAAAGCTGAGTCCGGGGCATTCCCGCTCGCGTTTTCTTGGGACGAGCACCGGAAGTCCTCGAGCTCAGCCCGTTTCCTTCGCTGCAAGTGCATTTCCAGTGGTTTCTGACACCGGACGAGCGTTCGCCACTCGTTGGAAGCTTCGGCCATCTTTTGGACCGTTTTGGGTCGCACCACAGTTCTCCCTCCAACGAGCTCGCTTCCCGACCTATACCTCAGGAAAACGTGTCAGGGAGCATGCCAGGAGTGTGGGTTGAAGTCCTCGGAGCACGAGACCCGAAGATCGAAAGACTTATGACCAATACGGAGCAAAGGGAAGAAACCGTCGGGGGACCGCTTTTTACCCCAGGACGAGAAAACTGAGTCCGGGGCATTCCCGCTTGCGTTTTCTTGGGACGAGCACCGGAAGTCCTCGAGCTCAGCCCGTTTCCTTCGCTGCAAGTGCATTTCCAGTGGTTTCTGACACCGGACGAGCGTTCGCCACTCGTTGGAAGCTTCGGCCATCTTTTGGACCGTTTTGGGTCGCACCACAGTTCTCCCTCCAACGAGCTCGCTTCCCGACCTATACCTCCGGAAAACGTGTCCGGGAGCATGCCAGGAGTGTGGGTTGAAGTCCTCGGAGCACGAGACCCGAAGATCGAAAGACTTATGACCAATACGGAGCAAAGGGAAGAAACCGTCGGGGGACCGATTTTTACCCCAGGACGAGAAAACTGAGTCCGGGGCATTCCCGCTCGCGTTTTCTTGGGACGAGCACCGGAAGTCCTCGATCTCAGCCCGTTTCCTTCGCTGCAAGTGCATTTCCAGTGGTTTCTGACACCGGACGAGCGTTCGCCACTCGTTGGAAGCTTCGGCCATCTTTTGGACCGTTTTGGGTCGCACCACAGTTCTCCCTCCAACGAGCTCGCTTCCCGACCTATACCTCCGGAAAACGTGTCAGGGAGCATGCCAGGAGTGTGGGTTGAAGTCCTCGGAGCACGAGACCCGAAGATCGAAAGACTTATGACCAATACGGAGCAAAGGGAAGAAACCGTCGGGGGACCGCTTTTTACCCCAGGACGAGAAAACTGAGTCCGGGGCATTCCCGCTCGCGTTTTCATGGGACGAGCACCGGAAGTCCTCGAGCTCAGCCCGTTTCCTTCGCTGCAAGTGCATTTCCAGTGGTTTCTGACACCGGACGAGCGTTCGCCACTCGTTGGAAGCTTCGGCCATCTTTTGGACCGTTTTGGGTCGCACCACAGTTCTCCCTCCAACGAGCTCGCTTCCCGACCTATACCTCCGGAAAACGTGTCAGGGAGCATGCCAGGAGTGTGGGTTGAAGTCCTCGGAGCACGAGACCCGAAGATCGAAAGACTTATGACCAATACGGAGCAAAGGGAAGAAACCGTCGGGGGACCGCTTTTTACCCCAGGACGAGAAAACTGAGTCCGGGGCATTCCCGCTCGCGTTTTCTTGGGACGAGCACCGGAAGTCCTCGAGCTCAGCCCGTTTCCTTCGCTGCAAGTGCATTTCCAGTGGTTTCTGACACCGGACGAGCGTTCGCCACTCGTTGGAAGCTTCGGCCATCTTTTGGACCGTTTTGGGTCGCACCACAGTTCTCCCTCCAACGAGCTCGCTTCCCGATCTATACCTCCGGAAAACGTGTCAGGGAGCATGCCAGGAGTGTGGGTTGAAGTCCTCGGAGCACGAGACCCGAAGATCGAAAGACTTATGACCAATACGGAGCAAAGGGAAGAAACCGTCGGGGGACCGCTTTTTACCCCAGGACGAGAAAACTGAGTCCGGGGCATTCCCGCTCGCGTTTTCTTGGGACGAGCACCGGAAGTCCTCGAGCTCGGCCCGTTTCCTTCGCTGCAAGTGCATTTCCAGTGGTTTCTGACACCGGACGTGCGTTCGCCACTCGTTGGAAGCTTCGGCCATCTTTTGGACCGTTTTGGGTCGCACCACAGTTCTTCCTCCAACGAGCTCGCTTCCCGACCTATACCTCCGGAAAACGTGTCAGGGAGCATGCCAGGAGTGTGGGTTAACGTCCTCGGAGCACGAGACCCGAAGATCGAAAGACTTATGACCAATACGGAGCAAAGGGAAGAAACCGTCGGGGGACCGCTTTTTACCCCAGGACGAGAAAACTGAGTCCGGGGCATTCCCGCCCGCGTTTTCTTGGGACGAGCACCGGAAGTCCTCGAGCTCGGCCCGTTTCCTTCGCTGCAAGTGCATTTCCAGTGGTTTCTGACACCGGACGAGCGTTCGCCACTCGTTGGAAGCTTCGGCCATCTTTTGGACCGTTTTGGGTCGCACCACAGTTCTCCCTCCAACGAGCTCGCTTCCCGACCTATACCTCCGGAAAACGTGTCAGGGAGCATGCCAGGAGTGTGGGTTGAAGTCCTCGGAGCACGAGACCCTAAGATCGAAAGACTTATGACCAATACGGAGCAAAGGGAAGAAACCGTCGGGGGACCGCTTTTTACCCCAGGACAAGAAAACTGAGTCCGGGGCATTCCCGCTCGCGTTTTCTTGGGACGAGCACCGGAAGTCCTCGAGCTCGGCCCGTTTCCTTCGCTGCAAGTGCATTTCCAGTGGTTTCTGACACCGGACGAGCGTTCGCCACTCGTTGGAAGCTTCGGCCATCTTTTGGACCGTTTTGGGTCGCACCACAGTTCTCCCTCCAACGAGCTCGCTTCCCGATCTATACCTCCGGAAAACGTGTCAGGGAGCATGCCAGGAGTGTGGGTTGAAGTCCTCGGAGCACGAGACCCGAAGATCGAAAGACTTATGACCAATACGGAGCAAAGGGAAGAAACCGTCGGGGGACCGCTTTTTACCCCAGGACGAGAAAACTGAGTCCGGGGCATTCCCGCGCGCGTTTTCTTGGGACGAGCACCGGAAGTCCTCGAGCTCGGCCCGTTTCCTTCGCTGCAAGTGCATTTCCAGTGGTTTCTGACACCGGACGAGCGTTCGCCACTCGTTGGAAGCTTCGGCCATCTTTTGGACCGTTTTGGGTCGCACCACAGTTCTCCCTCCAACGAGCTCGCTTCCCGACCTATACCTCCGGAAAACGTGTCAGGGAGCATGCCAGGAGTGTGGGTTGAAGTCCTCGGAGCACGAGACCCGAAGATCGAAAGACTTATGACCAATACGGAGCAAAGGGAAGAAACCGTCGGGCGACCGCTTTTTACCCCAGGACGAGAAAACTGAGTCCGGGGTATTCCCGCCCGCGTTTTCTTGGGACGAGCACCGGAAGTCCTCGAGCTCGGCCCGTTTCCTTCGCTGCAAGTGCATTTCCAGTGGTTTCTGACACCGGACGAGCGTTCGCCACTCGTTGGAAGCTTCGGCCATCTTTTGGACCGTTTTGGGTCGCACCACAGTTCTCCCTCCAACGAGCTCGCTTCCCGACCTATACCTCCGGAAAACGTGTCAGGGAGCATGCCAGGAGTGTGGGTTGAAGTCCTCGGAGCACGAGACCCGATGATCGAAAGACTTATGACCAATACGGAGCAAAGGGAAGAAACCGTCGGGGGACCGCTTTTTACCCCAGGACGAGAAAACTGAGTCCGGGGCATTCCCGCTCGCGTTTTCTTGGGACGAGCACCGGAAGTCCTCGAGGTCGGCCCGTTTCCTTCGCTGCAAGTGCATTTCCAGTGGTTTCTGACACCGGACGAGCGTTCGCCACTCGTTGGAAGCTTCGGCCATCTTTTGGACCGTTTTGGGTCGCACCACAGTTCTCCCTCCAACGAGCTCGCTTCCCGACCTATACCTCTGGAAAACGTGTCAGGGAGCATGCCAGGAGTGTGGGTTAACGTCCTCGGAGCACGAGACCCGAAGATCGAAAGACTTATGACCAATACGGAGCAAAGGGAAGAAACCGTCGGGGGACCGCTTTTTACCCCAGGACGAGAAAACTGAGTCCGGGGCATTCCCGCCCGCGTTTTCTTGGGACGAGCACCGGAAGTCCTCGAGCTCGGCCCGTTTCCTTCGCTGCAAGTGCATTTCCAGTGGTTTCTGACACCGGACGAGCGTTCGCCACTCGTTGGAAGCTTCGGCCATCTTTTGGACCGTTTTGGGTCGCAACACAGTTCTCCCTCCAACGAGCTCGCTTCCCGACCTATACCTCCGGAAAACGTGTCAGGGAGCATGCCAGGAGTGTGGGTTGAAGTCCTCGGAGCACGAGACCCGAAGATCGAAAGACTTATGACCAATACGGAGCAAAGGGAAGAAACCGTCGGGGGACCGCTTTTTACCCCAGGACGAGAAAACTGAGTCCGGGGCATTCCCGCTCGCGTTTTCTTGGGACGAGCACCGGAAGTCCTCGAGCTCGGCCCGTTACCTTCGCTGCAAGTGCATTTCCAGTGGTTTCTGACACCGGACGAGCGTTCGCCACTCGTTGGAAGCTTCGGCCATCTTTTGGACCGTTTTGGGTCGCACCACAGTTCTCCCTCCAACGAGCTCGCTTCCCGACCTATACCTCCGGAAAACGTGTCAGGGAGCATGCCAGGAGTGTGGGTTGAAGTCCTCGGAGCACGAGACCCGAAGATCGAAAGACTTATGACCAATACGGAGCAAAGGGAAGAAACCGTCGGGGGACCGCTTTTTACCCCAGGACGAGAAAACTGAGTCCGGGGCATTCCCGCTCGCGTTTTCTTGGGACGAGCACCGGAAGTCCTCGAGCTCGGCCCGTTTCCTTCGCTGCAAGTGCATTTCCAGTGGTTTCTGACACCGGACGAGCGTTCGCCACTCGTTGGAAGCTTCGGCCATCTTTTGGACCGTTTTGGGTCGCACCACAGTTCTCCCTCCAACGAGCTCGCTTCCCGACCTATACCTCCGGAAAACGTGTCAGGGAGCATGCCAGGAGTGTGGGTTAACGTCCTCGGAGCACGAGACCCGAAGATCGAAAGACTTATGACCAATACGGAGCAAAGGGAAGAAACCGTCGGGGGACCGCTTTTTACCCCAGGACGAGAAAACTGAGTCCGGGGCATTCCCGCCCGCGTTTTCTTGGGACGAGCACCGGAAGTCCTCGAGCTCGGCCCGTTTCCTTCGCTGCAAGTGCATTTCCAGTGGTTTCTGACACCGGACGAGCGTTCGCCACTCGTTGGAAGCTTCGGCCATCTTTTGGACCGTTTTGGGTCGCACCACAGTTCTCCCTCCAACGAGCTCGCTTCCCGACCTATACCTCCGGAAAACGTGTCAGGGAGCATGCCAGGAGTGTGGGTTGAAGTCCTCGGAGCACGAGACCCGAAGATCGAAAGACTTATGACCAATACGGAGCAAAGGGAAGAAACCGTCGGGGGACCGCTTTTTACCCCAGGACGAGAAAACTGAGTCCGGGGCATTCCCGCTCGCGTTTTCTTGGGACGAGCACCGGAAGTCCTCGAGCTCGGCCCGTTTCCTTCGCTGCAAGTGCATTTCCAGTGGTTTCTGACACCGGACGAGCGTTCGCCACTCGTTGGAAGCTTCGGCCATCTTTTGGACCGTTTTGGGTCGCACCACAGTTCTCCCTCCAACGAGCTCGCTTCCCGACCTATACCTCCGGAAAACGTGTCAGGGAGCATGCCAGGAGTGTGGGTTGAAGTCCTCGGAGCACGAGACCCGAAGATCGAAAGACTTATGACCAATACGGAGCAAAGGGAAGAAACCGTCGGGGGACCGCTTTTTACCCCAGGACGAGAAAACTGAGTCCGGGGCATTCCCGCTCGCGTTTTCTTGGGACGAGCACCGGAAGTCCTCGAGCTCGGCCCGTTTCCTTCGCTGCAAGTGCATTTCCAGTGGTTTCTGACACCGGACGAGCGTTCGCCACTCGTTGGAAGCTTCGGCCATCTTTTGGACCGTTTTGGGTCGCACCACAGTTCTCCCTCCAACCTGCTCGCTTCCCGACCTATACCTCCGGAAAACGTGTCAGGGAGCATGCCAGGAGTGTGGGTTGAAGTCCTCGGAGCACGAGACCCGAAGATCGAAAGACTTATGACCAATACGGAGCAAAGGGAAGAAACCGTCGGGCGACCGCTTTTTACCCCAGGACGAGAAAACTGAGTCCGGGGCATTCCCGCCCGCGTTTTCTTGGGACGAGCACCGGAAGTCCTCGAGCTCGGCCCGTTTCCTTCGCTGCAAGTGCATTTCCAGTGGTTTCTGACACCGGACGAGCGTTCGCCACTCGTTGGAAGCTTCGGCCATCTTTTGGACCGTTTTGGGTCGCACCACAGTTCTCCCTCCAACGAGCTCGCTTCCCGACCTATACCTCCGGAAAACGTGTCAGGGAGCATGCCAGGAGTGTGGGTTGAAGTCCTCGGAGCACGAGACCCGAAGATCGAAAGACTTATGACCAATACGGAGCAAAGGGAAGAAACCGTCGGGGGACCGCTTTTTACCCCAGGACGAGAAAACTGAGTCCGGGCATTCCCGCCCGCGTTTTCTTGGGACGAGCACCGGAAGTCCTCGAGCTCGGCCCGTTTCCTTCGCTGCAAGTGCATTTCCAGTGGTTTCTGACACCGGACGAGCGTTCGCCACTCGTTGGAAGCTTCGGCCATCTTTTGGACCGTTTTGGGTCGCACCACAGTTCTCCCTCCAACGAGCTCGCTTCCCGACCTATACCTCCGGAAAACGTGTCAGGGAGCATGCCAGGAGTGTGGGTTGAAGTCCTCGGAGCACGAGACCCGAAGATCGAAAGACTTATGACCAATACGGAGCAAAGGGAAGAAACCGTCGGGGGACCGCTTTTTACCCCAGGACGAGAAAACTGAGTTCGGGGCATTCCCGCCCGCGTTTTCTTGGGACGAGCACCGGAAGTCCTCGAGCTCGGCCCGTTTCCTTCGCTGCAAGTGCATTTCCAGTGGTTTCTGACACCGGACGAGCGTTCGCCACTCGTTGGAAGCTTCGGCCATCTTTTGGACCGTTTTGGGTCGCACCACAGTTCTCCCTCCAACGAGCTCGCTTCCCGACCTATACCTCCGGAAAACGTGTCAGGGAGCATGCCAGGAGTGTGGGTTGAAGTCCTCGGAGCACGAGACCCGAAGATCGAAAGACTTATGACCAATACGGAGCAAAGGGAAGAAACCGTCGGGGGACCGCTTTTTACCCCAGGACGAGAAAACTGAGTCCGGGGCATTCCCGCTCGCGTTTTCTTGGGACGAGCACCGGAAGTCCTCGAGCTCGGCCCGTTTCCTTCGCTGCAAGTGCATTTCCAGTGGTTTCTGACACCGGACGAGCGTTCGCCACTCGTTGGAAGCTTCGGCCATCTTTTGGACCGTTTTGGGTCGCACCACAGTTCTCCCTCCAACGAGCTCGCTTCCCGACCTATACCTCCGGAAAACGTGTCAGGGAGCATGCCAGGAGTGTGGGTTGAAGTCCTCGGAGCACGAGACCCGAAGATCGAAAGACTTATGACCAATACGGAGCAAAGGGAAGAAACCGTCGGGGGACCGCTTTTTACCCCAGGACGAGAAAACTGAGTCCGGGGCATTCCCGCCCGCGTTTTCTTGGGACGAGCACCGGAAGTCCTCGAGCTCGGCCCGTTTCCTTCGCTGCAAGTGCATTTCCAGTGGTTTCTGACACCGGACGAGCGTTCGCCACTCGTTGGAAGCTTCGGCCATCTTTTGGACCGTTTTGGGTCGCACCACAGTTCTCCCTCCAACGAGCTCGCTTCCCGACCTATACCTCCGGAAAACGTGTCAGGGAGCATGCCAGGAGTGTGGGTTGAAGTCCTCGGAGCACGAGACCCGAAGATCGAAAGACTTATGACCAATACGGAGCAAAGGGAAGAAACCGTCGGGGGACCGCTTTTTACCCCAGGACGAGAAAACTGAGTCCGGGGCATTCCCGCCCGCGTTTTCTTGGGACGAGCACCGGAAGTCCTCGAGCTCGGCCCGTTTCCTTCGCTGCAAGTGCATTTCCAGTGGTTTCTGACACCGGACGAGCGTTCGCCACTCGTTGGAAGCTTCGGCCATCTTTTGGACCGTTTTGGGTCGCACCACAGTTCTCCCTCCAACGAGCTCGCTTCCCGACCTATACCTCCGGAAAACGTGTCAGGGAGCATGCCAGGAGTGTGGGTTGAAGTCCTCGGAGCACGAGACCCGAAGATCGAAAGACTTATGACCAATACGGAGCAAAGGGAAGAAACCGTCGGGGGACCGCTTTTTACCCCAGGACGAGAAAACTGAGTCCGGGGCATTCCCGCTCGCGTTTTCTTGGGACGAGCACCGGAAGTCCTCGAGCTCGGCCCGTTTCCTTCGCTGCAAGTGCATTTCCAGTGGTTTCTGACACCGGACGAGCGTTCGCCACTCGTTGGAAGCTTCGGCCATCTTTTGGACCGTTTTGGGTCGCACCACAGTTCTCCCTCCAACGAGCTCGCTTCCCGACCTATACCTCCGGAAAACGTGTCAGGGAGCATGCCAGGAGTGTGGGTTGAAGTCCTCGGAGCACGAGACCCGAAGATCGAAAGACTTATGACCAATACGGAGCAAAGGGAAGAAACCGTCGGGGGACCGCTTTTTACCCCAGGACGAGAAAACTGAGTCCGGGGCATTCCCGCTCGCGTTTTCTTGGGACGAGCACCGGAAGTCCTCGAGCTCGGCCCGTTTCCTTCGCTGCAAGTGCATTTCCAGTGGTTTCTGACACCGGACGAGCGTTCGCCACTCGTTGGAAGCTTCGGCCATCTTTTGGACCGTTTTGGGTCGCACCACAGTTCTCCCTCCAACGAGCTCGCTTCCCGACCTATACCTCCGGAAAACGTGTCAGGGAGCATGCCAGGAGTGTGGGTTGAAGTCCTCGGAGCACGAGACCCGAAGATCGAAAGACTTATGACCAATACGGAGCAAAGGGAAGAAACCGTCGGGGGACCGCTTTTTACCCCAGGACGAGAAAACTGAGTCCGGGGCATTCCCGCTCGCGTTTTCTTGGGACGAGCACCGGAAGTCCTCGAGCTCGGCCCGTTTCCTTCGCTGCAAGTGCATTTCCAGTGGTTTCTGACACCGGACGAGCGTTCGCCACTCGTTGGAAGCTTCGGCCATCTTTTGGACCGTTTTGGGTCGCACCACAGTTCTCCCTCCAACGAGCTCGCTTCCCGACCTATACCTCCGGAAAACGTGTCAGGGAGCATGCCAGGAGTGTGGGTTGAAGTCCTCGGAGCACGAGACCCGAAGATCGAAAGACTTATGACCAATACGGAGCAAAGGGAAGAAACCGTCGGGGGACCGCTTTTTACCCCAGGACGAGAAAACTGAGTCCGGGGCATTCCCGCCCGCGTTTTCTTGGGACGAGCACCGGAAGTCCTCGAGCTCGGCCCGTTTCCTTCGCTGCAAGTGCATTTCCAGTGGTTTCTGACACCGGACGAGCGTTCGCCACTCGTTGGAAGCTTCGGCCATCTTTTGGACCGTTTTGGGTCGCACCACAGTTCTCCCTCCAACCTGCTCGCTTCCCGACCTATACCTCCGGAAAACGTGTCAGGGAGCATGCCAGGAGTGTGGGTTGAAGTCCTCGGAGCACGAGACCCGAAGATCGAAAGACTTATGACCAATACGGAGCAAAGGGAAGAAACCGTCGGGGGACCGCTTTTTACCCCAGGACGAGAAAACTGAGTCCGGGGCATTCCCGCTCGCGTTTTCTTGGGACGAGCACCGGAAGTCCTCGAGCTCGGCCCGTTTCCTTCGCTGCAAGTGCATTTCCAGTGGTTTCTGACACCGGACGAGCGTTCGCCACTCGTTGGAAGCTTCGGCCATCTTTTGGACCGTTTTGGGTCGCACCACAGTTCTCCCTCCAACGAGCTCGCTTCCCGACCTATACCTCCGGAAAACGTGTCAGGGAGCATGCCAGGAGTGTGGGTTGAAGTCCTCGGAGCACGAGACCCGAAGATCGAAAGACTTATGACCAATACGGAGCAAAGGGAAGAAACCGTCGGGGGACCGCTTTTTACCCCAGGACGAGAAAACTGAGTCCGGGGCATTCCCGCTCGCGTTTTCTTGGGACGAGCACCGGAAGTCCTCGAGCTCGGCCCGTTTCCTTCGCTGCAAGTGCATTTCCAGTGGTTTCTGACACCGGACGAGCGTTCGCCACTCGTTGGAAGCTTCGGCCATCTTTTGGACCGTTTTGGGTCGCACCACAGTTCTCCCTCCAACGAGCTCGCTTCCCGACCTATACCTCCGGAAAACGTGTCAGGGAGCATGCCAGGAGTGTGGGTTGAAGTCCTCGGAGCACGAGACCCGAAGATCGAAAGACTTATGACCAATACGGAGCAAAGGGAAGAAACCGTCGGGGGACCGCTTTTTACCCCAGGACGAGAAAACTGAGTCCGGGGCATTCCCGCTCGCGTTTTCTTGGGACGAGCACCGGAAGTCCTCGAGCTCGGCCCGTTTCCTTCGCTGCAAGTGCATTTCCAGTGGTTTCTGACACCGGACGAGCGTTCGCCACTCGTTGGAAGCTTCGGCCATCTTTTGGACCGTTTTGGGTCGCACCACAGTTCTCCCTCCAACGAGCTCGCTTCCCGACCTATACCTCCGGAAAACGTGTCAGGGAGCATGCCAGGAGTGTGGGTTGAAGTCCTCGGAGCACGAGACCCGAAGATCGAAAGACTTATGACCAATACGGAGCAAAGGGAAGAAACCGTCGGGGGACCGCTTTTTACCCCAGGACGAGAAAACTGAGTCCGGGGCATTCCCGCCCGCGTTTTCTTGGGACGAGCACCGGAAGTCCTCGAGCTCGGCCCGTTTCCTTCGCTGCAAGTGCATTTCCAGTGGTTTCTGACACCGGACGAGCGTTCGCCACTCGTTGGAAGCTTCGGCCATCTTTTGGACCGTTTTGGGTCGCACCACAGTTCTCCCTCCAACGAGCTCGCTTCCCGACCTATACCTCCGGAAAACGTGTCAGGGAGCATGCCAGGAGTGTGGGTTGAAGTCCTCGGAGCACGAGACCCGAAGATCGAAAGACTTATGACCAATACGGAGCAAAGGGAAGAAACCGTCGGGGGACCGCTTTTTACCCCAGGACGAGAAAACTGAGTCCGGGGCATTCCCGCCCGCGTTTTCTTGGGACGAGCACCGGAAGTCCTCGAGCTCGGCCCGTTTCCTTCGCTGCAAGTGCATTTCCAGTGGTTTCTGACACCGGACGAGCGTTCGCCACTCGTTGGAAGCTTCGGCCATCTTTTGGACCGTTTTGGGTCGCACCACAGTTCTCCCTCCAACCTGCTCGCTTCCCGACCTATACCTCCGGAAAACGTGTCAGGGAGCATGCCAGGAGTGTGGGTTGAAGTCCTCGGAGCACGAGACCCGAAGATCGAAAGACTTATGACCAATACGGAGCAAAGGGAAGAAACCGTCGGGGGACCGCTTTTTACCCCAGGACGAGAAAACTGAGTCCGGGGCATTCCCGCTCGCGTTTTCTTGGGACGAGCACCGGAAGTCCTCGAGCTCGGCCCGTTTCCTTCGCTGCAAGTGCATTTCCAGTGGTTTCTGACACCGAACGAGCGTTCGCCACTCGTTGGAAGCTTCGGCCATCTTTTGGACCGTTTTGGGTCGCACCACAGTTCTCCCTCCAACGAGCTCGCTTCCCGACCTATACCTCCGGAAAACGTGTCAGGGAGCATGCCAGGAGTGTGGGTTGAAGTCCTCGGAGCACGAGACCCGAAGATCGAAAGACTTATGACCAATACGGAGCAAAGGGAAGAAACCGTCGGGGGGACCGCTTTTTACCCCAGGACGAGAAAACTGAGTCCGGGGCATTCCCGCTCGCGTTTTCTTGGGACGAGCACCGGAAGTCCTCGAGCTCGGCCCGTTTCCTTCGCTGCAAGTGCATTTCCAGTGGTTTCTGACACCGGACGAGCGTTCGCCACTCGTTGGAAGCTTCGGCCATCTTTTGGACCGTTTTGGGTCGCACCACAGTTCTCCCTCCAACGAGCTCGCTTCCCGACCTATACCTCCGGAAAACGTGTCAGGGAGCATGCCAGGAGTGTGGGTTGAAGTCCTCGGAGCACGAGACCCGAAGATCGAAAGACTTATGACCAATACGGAGCAAAGGGAAGAAACCGTCGGGGGACCGCTTTTTACCCCAGGACGAGAAAACTGAGTCCGGGGCATTCCCGCTCGCGTTTTCTTGGGACGAGCACCGGAAGTCCTCGAGCTCGGCCCGTTTCCTTCGCTGCAAGTGCATTTCCAGTGGTTTCTGACACCGGACGAGCGTTCGCCACTCGTTGGAAGCTTCGGCCATCTTTTGGACCGTTTTGGGTCGCACCACAGTTCTCCCTCCAACGAGCTCGCTTCCCGACCTATACCTCCGGAAAACGTGTCAGGGAGCATGCCAGGAGTGTGGGTTAACGTCCTCGGAGCACGAGACCCGAAGATCGAAAGACTTATGACCAATACGGAGCAAAGGGAAGAAACCGTCGGGGGACCGCTTTTTACCCCAGGACGAGAAAACTGAGTCCGGGGCATTCCCGCCCGCGTTTTCTTGGGACGAGCACCGGAAGTCCTCGAGCTCGGCCCGTTTCCTTCGCTGCAAGTGCATTTCCAGTGGTTTCTGACACCGGACGAGCGTTCGCCACTCGTTGGAAGCTTCGGCCATCTTTTGGACCGTTTTGGGTCGCACCACAGTTCTCCCTCCAACGAGCTCGCTTCCCGACCTATACCTCCGGAAAACGTGTCAGGGAGCATGCCAGGAGTGTGGGTTGAAGTCCTCGGAGCACGAGACCCGAAGATCGAAAGACTTATGACCAATACGGAGCAAAGGGAAGAAACCGTCGGGCGACCGCTTTTTACCCCAGGACGAGAAAACTGAGTCCGGGGCATTCCCGCTCGCGTTTTCTTGGGACGAGCACCGGAAGTCCTCGAGCTCGGCCCGTTTCCTTCGCTGCAAGTGCATTTCCAGTGGTTTCTGACACCGGACGAGCGTTCGCCACTCGTTGGAAGCTTCGGCCATCTTTTGGACCGTTTTGGGTCGCACCACAGTTCTCCCTCCAACGAGCTCGCTTCCCGACCTATACCTCCGGAAAACGTGTCAGGGAGCATGCCAGGAGTGTGGGTTGAAGTCCTCGGAGCACGAGACCCGAAGATCGAAAGACTTATGACCAATACGGAGCAAAGGGAAGAAACCGTCGGGGGGACCGCTTTTTACCCCAGGACGAGAAAACTGAGTCCGGGGCATTCCCGCTCGCGTTTTCTTGGGACGAGCACCGGAAGTCCTCGAGCTCGGCCCGTTTCCTTCGCTGCAAGTGCATTTCCAGTGGTTTCTGACACCGGACGAGCGTTCGCCACTCGTTGGAAGCTTCGGCCATCTTTTGGACCGTTTTGGGTCGCACCACAGTTCTCCCTCCAACGAGCTCGCTTCCCGACCTATACCTCCAGAAAACGTGTCAGGGAGCATGCCAGGAGTGTGGGTTGAAGTCCTCGGAGCACGAGACCCGAAGATCGAAAGACTTATGACCAATACGGAGCAAAGGGAAGAAACCGTCGGGGGACCGCTTTTTACCCCAGGACGAGAAAACTGAGTCCGGGGCATTCCCGCTCGCGTTTTCTTGGGACGAGCACCGGAAGTCCTCGAGCTCGGCCCGTTTCCTTCGCTGCAAGTGCATTTCCAGTGGTTTCTGACACCGGACGAGCGTTCGCCACTCGTTGGAAGCTTCGGCCATCTTTTGGACCGTTTTGGGTCGCACCACAGTTCTCCCTCCAACGAGCTCGCTTCCCGACCTATACCTCCGGAAAACGTGTCAGGGAGCATGCCAGGAGTGTGGGTTGAAGTCCTCGGAGCACGAGACCCGAAGATCGAAAGACTTATGACCAATACGGAGCAAAGGGAAGAAACCGTCGGGGGACCGCTTTTTACCCCAGGACGAGAAAACTGAGTCTGGGGCATTCCCGCTCGCGTTTTCTTGGGACGAGCATCGGAAGTCCTCGAGCTCGGCCCGTTTCCTTCGCTGCAAGTGCATTTCCAGTGGTTTCTGACACCGGACGAGCGTTCGCCACTCGTTGGAAGCTTCGGCCATCTTTTGGACCGTTTTGGGTCGCACCACAGTTCTCCCTCCAACGAGCTCGCTTCCCGACCTATACCTCCGGAAAACGTGTCAGGGAGCATGCCAGGAGTGTGGGTTAACGTCCTCGGAGCACGAGACCCGAAGATCGAAAGACTTATGACCAATACGGAGCAAAGGGAAGAAACCGTCGGGGGACCGCTTTTTACCCCAGGACGAGAAAACTGAGTCCGGGGCATTCCCGCCCGCGTTTTCTTGGGACGAGCACCGGAAGTCCTCGAGCTCGGCCCGTTTCCTTCGCTGCAAGTGCATTTCCAGTGGTTTCTGACACCGGACGAGCGTTCGCCACTCGTTGGAAGCTTCGGCCATCTTTTGGACCGTTTTGGGTCGCACCACAGTTCTCCCTCCAACGAGCTCGCTTCCCGACCTATACCTCCGGAAAACGTGTCAGGGAGCATGCCAGGAGTGTGGGTTGAAGTCCTCGGAGCACGAGACCCGAAGATCGAAAGACTTATGACCAATACGGAGCAAAGGGAAGAAACCGTCGGGGGACCGCTTTTTACCGCAGGACGAGAAAACTGAGTCCGGGGCATTCCCGCTCGCGTTTTCTTGGGACGAGCACCGGAAGTCCTCGAGCTCGGCCCGTTTCCTTCGCTGCAAGTGCATTTCCAGTGGTTTCTGACACCGGACGAGCGTTCGCCACTCGTTGGAAGCTTCGGCCATCTTTTGGACCGTTTTGGGTCGCACCACAGTTCTCCCTCCAACGAGCTCGCTTCCCGACCTATACCTCCGGAAAACGTGTCAGGGAGCATGCCAGGAGTGTGGGTTGAAGTCCTCGGAGCACGAGACCCGAAGATCGAAAGACTTATGACCAATACGGAGCAAAGGGAAGAAACCGTCGGGGGACCGCTTTTTACCCCAGGACGAGAAAACTGAGTCCGGGGCATTCCCGCTCGCGTTTTCTTGGGACGAGCACCGGAAGTCCTCGAGCTCGGCCCGTTTCCTTCGCTGCAAGTGCATTTCCAGTGGTTTCTGACACCGGACGAGCGTTCGCCACTCGTTGGAAGCTTCGGCCATCTTTTGGACCGTTTTGGGTCGCACCACAGTTCTCCCTCCAACGAGCTCGCTTCCCGACCTATACCTCCGGAAAACGTGTCAGGGAGCATGCCAGGAGTGTGGGTTGAAGTCCTCGGAGCACGAGACCCGAAGATCGAAAGACTTATGACCAATACGGAGCAAAGGGAAGAAACCGTCGGGGGACCGCTTTTTACCCCAGGACGAGAAAACTGAGTCCGGGGCATTCCCGCTCGCGTTTTCTTGGGACGAGCACCGGAAGTCCTCGAGCTCGGCCCGTTTCCTTCGCTGCAAGTGCATTTCCAGTGGTTTCTGACACCGGACGAGCGTTCGCCACTCGTTGGAAGCTTCGGCCATCTTTTGGACCGTTTTGGGTCGCACCACAGTTCTCCCTCCAACGAGCTCGCTTCCCGACCTATACCTCCGGAAAACGTGTCAGGGAGCATGCCAGGAGTGTGGGTTGAAGTCCTCGGAGCACGAGACCCGAAGATCGAAAGACTTATGACCAATACGGAGCAAAGGGAAGAAACCGTCGGGGGACCGCTTTTTACCCCAGGACGAGAAAACTGAGTCCGGGGCATTCCCGCTCGCGTTTTCTTGGGACGAGCACCGGAAGTCCTCGAGCTCGGCCCGTTTCCTTCGCTGCAAGTGCATTTCCAGTGGTTTCTGACACCGGACGAGCGTTCGCCACTCGTTGGAAGCTTCGGCCATCTTTTGGACCGTTTTGGGTCGCACCACAGTTCTCCCTCCAACGTGCTCGCTTCCCGACCTATACCTCCGGAAAACGTGTCAGGGAGCATGCCAGGAGTGTGGGTTGAAGTCCTCGGAGCACGAGACCCGAAGATCGAAAGACTTATGACCAATACGGAGCAAAGGGAAGAAACCGTCGGGGGACCGCTTTTTACCCCAGGACGAGAAAACTGAGTCCGGGGCATTCCCGCTCGCGTTTTCTTGGGACGAGCACCGGAAGTCCTCGAGCTCGGCCCGTTTCCTTCGCTGCAAGTGCATTTCCAGTGGTTTCTGACACCGGACGAGCGTTCGCCACTCGTTGGAAGCTTCGGCCATCTTTTGGACCGTTTTGGGTCGCACCACAGTTCTCCCTCCAACGAGCTCGCTTCCCGACCTATACCTCCGGAAAACGTGTCAGGGAGCATGCCAGGAGTGTGGGTTGAAGTCCTCGGAGCACGAGACCCGAAGATCGAAAGACTTATGACCAATACGGAGCAAAGGGAAGAAACCGTCGGGGGACCGCTTTTTACCCCAGGACGAGAAAACTGAGTCCGGGGCATTCCCGCTCGCGTTTTCTTGGGACGAGCACCGGAAGTCCTCGAGCTCGGCCCGTTTCCTTCGCTGCAAGTGCATTTCCAGTGGTTTCTGACACCGGACGAGCGTTCGCCACTCGTTGGAAGCTTCGGCCATCTTTTGGACCGTTTTGGGTCGCACCACAGTTCTCCCTCCAACGAGCTCGCTTCCCGACCTATACCTCCGGAAAACGTGTCAGGGAGCATGCCAGGAGTGTGGGTTGAAGTCCTCGGAGCACGAGACCCGAAGATCGAAAGACTTATGACCAATACGGAGCAAAGGGAAGAAACCGTCGGGGGACCGCTTTTTACCCCAGGACGAGAAAACTGAGTCTGGGGCATTCCCGCTCGCGTTTTCTTGGGACGAGCATCGGAAGTCCTCGAGCTCGGCCCGTTTCCTTCGCTGCAAGTGCATTTCCAGTGGTTTCTGACACCGGACGAGCGTTCGCCACTCGTTGGAAGCTTCGGCCATCTTTTGGACCGTTTTGGGTCGCACCACAGTTCTCCCTCCAACGAGCTCGCTTCCCGACCTATACCTCCGGAAAACGTGTCAGGGAGCATGCCAGGAGTGTGGGTTAACGTCCTCGGAGCACGAGACCCGAAGATCGAAAGACTTATGACCAATACGGAGCAAAGGGAAGAAACCGTCGGGGGACCGCTTTTTACCCCAGGACGAGAAAACTGAGTCCGGGGCATTCCCGCCCGCGTTTTCTTGGGACGAGCACCGGAAGTCCTCGAGCTCGGCCCGTTTCCTTCGCTGCAAGTGCATTTCCAGTGGTTTCTGACACCGGACGAGCGTTCGCCACTCGTTGGAAGCTTCGGCCATCTTTTGGACCGTTTTGGGTCGCACCACAGTTCTCCCTCCAACGAGCTCGCTTCCCGACCTATACCTCCGGAAAACGTGTCAGGGAGCATGCCAGGAGTGTGGGTTGAAGTCCTCGGAGCACGAGACCCGAAGATCGAAAGACTTATGACCAATACGGAGCAAAGGGAAGAAACCGTCGGGGGACCGCTTTTTACCGCAGGACGAGAAAACTGAGTCCGGGGCATTCCCGCTCGCGTTTTCTTGGGACGAGCACCGGAAGTCCTCGAGCTCGGCCCGTTTCCTTCGCTGCAAGTGCATTTCCAGTGGTTTCTGACACCGGACGAGCGTTCGCCACTCGTTGGAAGCTTCGGCCATCTTTTGGACCGTTTTGGGTCGCACCACAGTTCTCCCTCCAACGAGCTCGCTTCCCGACCTATACCTCCGGAAAACGTGTCAGGGAGCATGCCAGGAGTGTGGGTTGAAGTCCTCGGAGCACGAGACCCGAAGATCGAAAGACTTATGACCAATACGGAGCAAAGGGAAGAAACCGTCGGGGGACCGCTTTTTACCCCAGGACGAGAAAACTGAGTCCGGGGCATTCCCGCTCGCGTTTTCTTGGGACGAGCACCGGAAGTCCTCGAGCTCGGCCCGTTTCCTTCGCTGCAAGTGCATTTCCAGTGGTTTCTGACACCGGACGAGCGTTCGCCACTCGTTGGAAGCTTCGGCCATCTTTTGGACCGTTTTGGGTCGCACCACAGTTCTCCCTCCAACGAGCTCGCTTCCCGACCTATACCTCCGGAAAACGTGTCAGGGAGCATGCCAGGAGTGTGGGTTGAAGTCCTCGGAGCACGAGACCCGAAGATCGAAAGACTTATGACCAATACGGAGCAAAGGGAAGAAACCGTCGGGGGACCGCTTTTTACCCCAGGACGAGAAAACTGAGTCCGGGGCATTCCCGCTCGCGTTTTCTTGGGACGAGCACCGGAAGTCCTCGAGCTCGGCCCGTTTCCTTCGCTGCAAGTGCATTTCCAGTGGTTTCTGACACCGGACGAGCGTTCGCCACTCGTTGGAAGCTTCGGCCATCTTTTGGACCGTTTTGGGTCGCACCACAGTTCTCCCTCCAACGAGCTCGCTTCCCGACCTATACCTCCGGAAAACGTGTCAGGGAGCATGCCAGGAGTGTGGGTTGAAGTCCTCGGAGCACGAGACCCGAAGATCGAAAGACTTATGACCAATACGGAGCAAAGGGAAGAAACCGTCGGGGGACCGCTTTTTACCCCAGGACGAGAAAACTGAGTCCGGGGCATTCCCGCTCGCGTTTTCTTGGGACGAGCACCGGAAGTCCTCGAGCTCGGCCCGTTTCCTTCGCTGCAAGTGCATTTCCAGTGGTTTCTGACACCGGACGAGCGTTCGCCACTCGTTGGAAGCTTCGGCCATCTTTTGGACCGTTTTGGGTCGCACCACAGTTCTCCCTCCAACGTGCTCGCTTCCCGACCTATACCTCCGGAAAACGTGTCAGGGAGCATGCCAGGAGTGTGGGTTGAAGTCCTCGGAGCACGAGACCCGAAGATCGAAAGACTTATGACCAATACGGAGCAAAGGGAAGAAACCGTCGGGGGACCGCTTTTTACCCCAGGACGAGAAAACTGAGTCCGGGGCATTCCCGCTCGCGTTTTCTTGGGACGAGCACCGGAAGTCCTCGAGCTCGGCCCGTTTCCTTCGCTGCAAGTGCATTTCCAGTGGTTTCTGACACCGGACGAGCGTTCGCCACTCGTTGGAAGCTTCGGCCATCTTTTGGACCGTTTTGGGTCGCACCACAGTTCTCCCTCCAACGAGCTCGCTTCCCGACCTATACCTCCGGAAAACGTGTCAGGGAGCATGCCAGGAGTGTGGGTTGAAGTCCTCGGAGCACGAGACCCGAAGATCGAAAGACTTATGACCAATACGGAGCAAAGGGAAGAAACCGTCGGGGGACCGCTTTTTACCCCAGGACGAGAAAACTGAGTCCGGGGCATTCCCGCTCGCGTTTTCTTGGGACGAGCACCGGAAGTCCTCGAGCTCGGCCCGTTTCCTTCGCTGCAAGTGCATTTCCAGTGGTTTCTGACACCGGACGAGCGTTCGCCACTCGTTGGAAGCTTCGGCCATCTTTTGGACCGTTTTGGGTCGCACCACAGTTCTCCCTCCAACGAGCTCGCTTCCCGACCTATACCTCCGGAAAACGTGTCAGGGAGCATGCCAGGAGTGTGGGTTAACGTCCTCGGAGCACGAGACCCGAAGATCGAAAGACTTATGACCAATACGGAGCAAAGGGAAGAAACCGTCGGGGGACCGCTTTTTACCCCAGGACGAGAAAACTGAGTCCGGGGCATTCCCGCCCGCGTTTTCTTGGGACGAGCACCGGAAGTCCTCGAGCTCGGCCCGTTTCCTTCGCTGCAAGTGCATTTCCAGTGGTTTCTGACACCGGACGAGCGTTCGCCACTCGTTGGAAGCTTCGGCCATCTTTTGGACCGTTTTGGGTCGCACCACAGTTCTCCCTCCAACGAGCTCGCTTCCCGACCTATACCTCCGGAAAACGTGTCAGGGAGCATGCCAGGAGTGTGGGTTGAAGTCCTCGGAGCACGAGACCCGAAGATCGAAAGACTTATGACCAATACGGAGCAAAGGGAAGAAACCGTCGGGGGACCGCTTTTTACCCCAGGACGAGAAAACTGAGTCCGGGGCATTCCCGCCCGCGTTTTCTTGGGACGAGCACCGGAAGTCCTCGAGCTCGGCCCGTTTCCTTCGCTGCAAGTGCATTTCCAGTGGTTTCTGACACCGGACGAGCGTTCGCCACTCGTTGGAAGCTTCGGCCATCTTTTGGACCGTTTTGGGTCGCACCACAGTTCTCCCTCCAACGAGCTCGCTTCCCGACCTATACCTCCGGAAAACGTGTCAGGGAGCATGCCAGGAGTGTGGGTTGAAGTCCTCGGAGCACGAGACCCGAAGATCGAAAGACTTATGACCAATACGGAGCAAAGGGAAGAAACCGTCGGGGGACCGCTTTTTACCCCAGGACGAGATAACTGAGTCCGGGGCATTCCCGCCCGCGTTTTCTTGGGACGAGCACCGGAAGTCCTCGAGCTCGGCCCGTTTCCTTCGCTGCAAGTGCATTTCCAGTGGTTTCTGACACCGGACGAGCGTTCGCCACTCGTTGGAAGCTTCGGCCATCTTTTGGACCGTTTTGGGTCGCACCACAGTTCTCCCTCCAACGAGCTCGCTTCCCGACCTATACCTCCGGAAAACGTGTCAGGGAGCATGCCAGGAGTGTGGGTTGAAGTCCTCGGAGCACGAGACCCGAAGATCGAAGGACTTATGACCAATACGGAGCAAAGGGAAGAAACCGTCGGGGGACCGCTTTTTACCCCAGGACGAGAAAACTGAGTCCGGGGCATTCCCGCCCGCGTTTTCTTGGGACGAGCACCGGAAGTCCTCGAGCTCGGCCCGTTTCCTTCGCTGCAAGTGCATTTCCAGTGGTTTCTGACACCGGACGAGCGTTCGCCACTCGTTGGAAGCTTCGGCCATCTTTTGGACCGTTTTGGGTCGCACCACAGTTCTCCCTCCAACGAGCTCGCTTCCCGACCTATACCTCCGGAAAACGTGTCAGGGAGCATGCCAGGAGTGTGGGTTGAAGTCCTCGGAGCACGAGACCCGAAGATCGAAAGACTTATGACCAATACGGAGCAAAGGGAAGAAACCGTCGGGGGACCGCTTTTTACCCCAGGACGAGAAAACTGAGTCCGGGGCATTCCCGCTCGCGTTTTCTTGGGACGAGCACCGGAAGTCCTCGAGCTCGGCCCGTTTCCTTCGCTGCAAGTGCATTTCCAGTGGTTTCTGACACCGGACGAGCGTTCGCCACTCGTTGGAAGCTTCGGCCATCTTTTGGACCGTTTTGGGTCGCACCACAGTTCTCCCTCCAACGAGCTCGCTTCCCGACCTATACCTCCGGAAAACGTGTCAGGGAGCATGCCAGGAGTGTGGGTTGAAGTCCTCGGAGCACGAGACCCGAAGATCGAAAGACTTATGACCAATACGGAGCAAAGGGAAGAAACCGTCGGGGGACCGCTTTTTACCCCAGGACGAGAAAACTGAGTCCGGGGCATTCCTGCTCGCGTTTTCTTGGGACGAGCACTGGAAGTCCTCGAGCTCGGCCCGTTTCCTTCGCTGCAAGTGCATTTCCAGTGGTTTCTGACACCGGACGAGCGTTCGCCACTCGTTGGAAGCTTCGGCCATCTTTTGGACCGTTTTGGGTCGCACCACAGTTCTCCCTCCAACGAGCTCGCTTCCCGACCTATACCTCCGGAAAACGTGTCAGGGAGCATGCCAGGAGTGTGGGTTGAAGTCCTCGGAGCACGAGACCCGAAGATCGAAAGACTTATGACCAATACGGAGCAAAGGGAAGAAACCGTCGGGGGACCGCTTTTTACCCCAGGACGAGAAAACTGAGTCCGGGGCATTCCCGCTCGCGTTTTCTTGGGACGAGCACCGGAAGTCCTCGAGCTCGGCCCGTTTCCTTCGCTGCAAGTGCATTTCCAGTGGTTTCTGACACCGGACGAGCGTTCGCCACTCGTTGGAAGCTTCGGCCATCTTTTGGACCGTTTTGGGTCGCACCACAGTTCTCCCTCCAACGAGCTCGCTTCCCGACCTATACCTCCGGAAAACGTGTCAGGGAGCATGCCAGGAGTGTGGGTTGAAGTCCTCGGAGCACGAGACCCGAAGATCGAAAGACTTATGACCAATACGGAGCAAAGGGAAGAAACCGTCGGGGGACCGCTTTTTACCCCAGGACGAGAAAACTGAGTCCGGGGCATTCCTGCTCGCGTTTTCTTGGGACGAGCACTGGAAGTCCTCGAGCTCGGCCCGTTTCCTTCGCTGCAAGTGCATTTCCAGTGGTTTCTGACACCGGACGAGCGTTCGCCACTCGTTGGAAGCTTCGGCCATCTTTTGGACCGTTTTGGGTCGCACCACAGTTCTCCCTCCAACGAGCTCGCTTCCCGACCTATACCTCCGGAAAACGTGTCAGGGAGCATGCCAGGAGTGTGGGTTGAAGTCCTCGGAGCACGAGACCCGAAGATCGAAAGACTTATGACCAATACGGAGCAAAGGGAAGAAACCGTCGGGGGACCGCTTTTTACCCCAGGACGAGAAAACTGAGTCCGGGGCATTCCCGCTCGCGTTTTCTTGGGACGAGCACCGGAAGTCCTCGAGCTCGGCCCGTTTCCTTCGCTGCAAGTGCATTTCCAGTGGTTTCTCACACCGGACGAGCGTTCGCCACTCGTTGGAAGCTTCGGCCATCTTTTGGACCGTTTTGGGTCGCACCACAGTTCTCCCTCCAACGAGCTCGCTTCCCGACCTATACCTCCGGAAAACGTGTCAGGGAGCATGCCAGAAGTGTGGGTTGAAGTCCTCGGAGCACGAGACCCGAAGATCGAAAGACTTATGACCAATACGGAGCAAAGGGAAGAAACCGTCGGGGGACCGCTTTTTACCCCAGGACGAGAAAACTGAGTCCGGGGCATTCCCGCTCGCGTTTTCTTGGGACGAGCACTGGAAGTCCTCGAGCTCGGCCCGTTTCCTTCGCTGCAAGTGCATTTCCAGTGGTTTCTGACACCGGACGAGCGTTCGCCACTCGTTGGAAGCTTCGGCCATCTTTTGGACCGTTTTGGGTCGCACCACAGTTCTCCCTCCAACGAGCTCGCTTCCCGACCTATACCTCCGGAAAACGTGTCAGGGAGCATGCCAGGAGTGTGGGTTGAAGTCCTCGGAGCACGAGACCCGAAGATCGAAAGACTTATGACCAATACGGAGCAAAGGGAAGAAACCGTCGGGGGACCGCTTTTTACCCCAGGACGAGAAAACAGAGTCCGGGGCATTCCCGCTCGCGTTTTCTTGGGACGAGCACCGGAAGTCCTCGAGCTCGGCCCGTTTCCTTCGCTGCAAGTGCATTTCCAGTGGTTTCTGACACCGGACGAGCGTTCGCCACTCGTTGGAAGCTTCGGCCATCTTTTGGACCGTTTTGGGTCGCACCACAGTTCTCCCTCCAACGAGCTCGCTTCCCGACCTATACCTCCGGAAAACGTGTCAGGGAGTATGCCAGGAGTGTGGGTTGAAGTCCTCGGAGCACGAGACCCGAAGATCGAAAGACTTATGACCAATACGGAGCAAAGGGAAGAAACCGTCGGGTGACCGCTTTTTACCCCAGGACGAGAAAACTGAGTCCGGGGCATTCCCGCTCGCGTTTTCTTGGGACGAGCACCGAAAGTCCTCGAGCTCGGCCCGTTTCCTTCGCTGCAAGTGCATTTCCAGTGGTTTCTGACACCGGACGAGCGTTCGCCACTCGTTGGAAGCTTCGGCCATCTTTTGGACCGTTTTGGGTCGCACCACAGTTCTCCCTCCAACGAGCTCGCTTCCCGACCTATACCTCCGGAAAACGTGTCAGGGAGTATGCCAGGAGTGTGGGTTGAAGTCCTCGGAGCACGAGACCCGAAGATCGAAAGACTTATGACCAATACGGAGCAAAGGGAAGAAACCGTCGGGTGACCGCTTTTTACCCCAGGACGAGAAAACTGAGTCCGGGGCATTCCTGCTCGCGTTTTCTTGGGACGAGCACTGGAAGTCCTCGAGCTCGGCCCGTTTCCTTCGCTGCAAGTGCATTTCCAGTGGTTTCTGACACCGGACGAGCGTTCGCCACTCGTTGGAAGCTTCGGCCATCTTTTGGACCGTTTTGGGTCGCACCACAGTTCTCCCTCCAACGAGCTCGCTTCCCGACCTATACCTCCGGAAAACGTGTCAGGGAGCATGCCAGGAGTGTGGGTTGAAGTCCTCGGAGCACGAGACCCGAAGATCGAAAGACTTATGACCAATACGGAGCAAAGGGAAGAAACCGTCGGGGGACCGCTTTTTACCCCAGGACGAATAAACTGAGTCCGGGGCATTCCCGCTCGCGTTTTCTTGGGACGAGCACCGGAAGTCCTCGAGCTCGGCCCGTTTCCTTCGCTGCAAGTGCATTTCCAGTGGTTTCTGACACCGGACGAGCGTTCGCCACTCGTTGGAAGCTTCGGCCATCTTTTGGACCGTTTTGGGTCGCACCACAGTTCTCCCTCCAACGAGCTCGCTTCCCGACCTATACCTCCGGAAAACGTGTCAGGGAGCATGCCAGGAGTGTGGGTTGAAGTCCTCGGAGCACGAGACCCGAAGATCGAAAGACTTATGACCAATACGGAGCAAAGGGAAGAAACCGTCGGGGGACCGCTTTTTACCCCAGGACGAGAAAATTGAGTCCGGGGCATTCCCGCTCGCGTTTTCTTGGGACGAGCACCGGAAGTCCTCGAGCTCGGCCTGTTTCCTTCGCTGCAAGTGCATTTCCAGTGGTTTCTGACACCGGACGAGCGTTAGCCACTCGTTGGAAGCTTCGGCCATCTTTTGGACCGTTTTGGGTCGCACCACAGTTCTCCCTCCAACGAGCTCGCTTCCCGACCTATACCTCCGGAAAACGTGTCAGGGAGCATGCCAGGAGTGTGGGTTGAAGTCCTCGGAGCACGAGACCCGAAGATCGAAAGACTTATGACCAATACGGAGCAAAGGGAAGAAACCGTCGGGGGACCGCTTTTTACCCCAGGACGAGAAAACTGAGTCCGGGGCATTCCCGCTCGCGTTTTCTTGGGACGAGCACCGGAAGTCCTCGAGCTCGGCCCGTTTCCTTCGCTGCAAGTGCATTTCCAGTGGTTTCTGACACCGGACGAGCGTTCGCCACTCGTTGGAAGCTTCGGCCATCTTTTGGACCGTTTTGGGTCGCCCCACAGTTCTCCCTCCAACGAGCTCGCTTCCCGACCTATACCTCCGGAAAACGTGTCAGGGAGCATGCCAGGAGTGTGGGTTGAAGTCCTCGGAGCACGAGACCCGAAGATCGAAAGACTTATGACCAATACGGAGCAAAGGGAAGAAACCGTCGGGGGACCGCTTTTTACCCCAGGACGAGAAAACTGAGTCCGGGGCATTCCCGCTCGCGTTTTCTTGGGACGAGCACCGGAAGTCCTCGAGCTCGGCCCGTTTCCTTCGCTGCAAGTGCATTTCCAGTGGTTTCTGACACCGGACGAGCGTTCGCCACTCGTTGGAAGCTTCGGCCATCTTTTGGACCGTTTTGGGTCGCACCACAGTTCTCCCTCCAACGAGCTCGCTTCCCGACCTATACCTCCGGAAAACGTGTCAGGGAGCATGCCAGGAGTGTGGGTTGAAGTCCTCGGAGCACGAGACCCGAAGATCGAAAGACTTATGACCAATACGGAGCAAAGGGAAGAAACCGTCGGGGGACCGCTTTTTACCCCAGGACGAGAAAACTGAGTCCGGGGCATTCCCGCTCGCGTTTTCTTGGGACGAGCACCGGAAGTCCTCGAGCTCGGCCCGTTTCCTTCGCTGCAAGTGCATTTCCAGTGGTTTCTGACACCGGACGAGCGTTCGCCACTCGTTGGAAGCTTCGGCCATCTTTTGGACCGTTTTGGGTCGCACCACAGTTCTCCCTCCAACGAGCTCGCTTCCCGACCTATACCTCCGGAAAACGTGTCAGGGAGCATGCCAGGAGTGTGGGTTGAAGTCCTCGGAGCACGAGACCCGAAGATCGAAAGACTTATGACCAATACGGAGCAAAGGGAAGAAACCGTCGGGGGACCGCTTTTTACCCCAGGACGAGAAAACAGAGTCCGGGGCATTCCCGCTCGCGTTTTCTTGGGACGAGCACCGGAAGTCCTCGAGCTCGGCCCGTTTCCTTCGCTGCAAGTGCATTTCCAGTGGTTTCTGACACCGGACGAGCGTTCGCCACTCGTTGGAAGCTTCGGCCATCTTTTGGACCGTTTTGGGTCGCACCACAGTTCTCCCTCCAACGAGCTCGCTTCCCGACCTATACCTCCGGAAAACGTGTCAGGGAGCATGCCAGGAGTGTGGGTTGAAGTCCTCGGAGCACGAGACCCGAAGATCGAAAGACTTATGACCAATACGGAGCAAAGGGAAGAAACCGTCGGGGGACCGCTTTTTACCCCAGGACGAGAAAACTGAGTCCGGGGCATTCCCGCTCGCGTTTTCTTGGGACGAGCACCGGAAGTCCTCGAGCTCGGCCCGTTTCCTTCGCTGCAAGTGCATTTCCAGTGGTTTCTGACACCGGACGAGCGTTCGCCACTCGTTGGAAGCTTCGGCCATCTTTTGGACCGTTTTGGGTCGCACCACAGTTCTCCCTCCAACGAGCTCGCTTCCCGACCTATACCTCCGGAAAACGTGTCAGGGAGCATGCCAGGAGTGTGGGTTGAAGTCCTCGGAGCACGAGACCCGAAGATCGAAAGACTTATGACCAATACGGAGCAAAGGGAAGAAACCGTCGGGGGACCGCTTTTTACCCCAGGACGAGAAAACTGAGTCCGGGGCATTCCCGCTCGCGTTTTCTTGGGACGAGCACCGGAAGTCCTCGAGCTCGGCCCGTTTCCTTCGCTGCAAGTGCATTTCCAGTGGTTTCTGACACCGGACGAGCGTTCGCCACTCGTTGGAAGCTTCGGCCATCTTTTGGACCGTTTTGGGTCGCACCACAGTTCTCCCTCCAACGAGCTCGCTTCCCGACCTATACCTTCGGAAAACGTGTCAGGGAGCATGCCAGGAGTGTGGGTTGAAGTCCTCGGAGCACGAGACCCGAAGATCGAAAGACTTATGACCAATACGGAGCAAAGGGAAGAAACCGTCGGGGGACCGCTTTTTACCCCAGGACGAGAAAACTGAGTCCGGGGCATTCCCGCTCGCGTTTTCTTGGGACGAGCACCGGAAGTCCTCGAGCTCGGCCCGTTTCCTTCGCTGCAAGTGCATTTCCAGTGGTTTCTGACACCGGACGAGCGTTCGCCACTCGTTGGAAGCTTCGGCCATCTTTTGGACCGTTTTGGGTCGCACCACAGTTCTCCCTCCAACGAGCTCGCTTCCCGACCTATACCTCCGGAAAACGTGTCAGGGAGCATGCCAGGAGTGTGGGTTGAAGTCCTCGGAGCACGAGACCCGAAGATCGAAAGACTTATGACCAATACGGAGCAAAGGGAAGAAACCGTCGGGGGACCGCTTTTTACCCCAGGACGAGAAAACTGAGTCCGGGGCATTCCCGCTCGCGTTTTCTTGGGACGAGCACCGGAAGTCCTCGAGCTCGGCCCGTTTCCTTCGCTGCAAGTGCATTTCCAGTGGTTTCTGACACCGGACGAGCGTTCGCCACTCGTTGGAAGCTTCGGCCATCTTTTGGACCGTTTTGGGTCGCACCACAGTTCTCCCTCCAACGAGCTCGCTTCCCGACCTATACCTCCGGAAAACGTGTCAGGGAGCATGCCAGGAGTGTGGGTTGAAGTCCTCGGAGCACGAGACCCGAAGATCGAAAGACTTATGACCAATACGGAGCAAAGGGAAGAAACCGTCGGGGGACCGCTTTTTACCCCAGGACGAGAAAACTGAGTCCGGGGCATTCCCGCTCGCGTTTTCTTGGGACGAGCACCGGAAGTCCTCGAGCTCGGCCCGTTTCCTTCGCTGCAAGTGCATTTCCAGTGGTTTCTGACACCGGACGAGCGTTCGCCACTCGTTGGAAGCTTCGGCCATCTTTTGGACCGTTTTGGGTCGCACCACAGTTCTCCCTCCAACGAGCTCGCTTCCCGACCTATACCTCCGGAAAACGTGTCAGGGAGCATGCCAGGAGTGTGGGTTGAAGTCCTCGGAGCACGAGACCCGAAGATCGAAAGACTTAAGACCAATACGGAGCAAAGGGAAGAAACCGTCGGGGGACCGCTTTTTACCCCAGGACGAGAAAACTGAGTCCGGGGCATTCCCGCTCGCGTTTTCTTGGGACGAGCACCGGAAGTCCTCGAGCTCGGCCCGTTTCCTTCGCTGCAAGTGCATTTCCAGTGGTTTCTGACACCGGACGAGCGTTCGCCACTCGTTGGAAGCTTCGGCCATCTTTTGGACCGTTTTGGGTCGCACCACAGTTCTCCCTCCAACGAGCTCGCTTCCCGACCTATACCTCCGGAAAACGTGTCAGGGAGCATGCCAGGAGTGTGGGTTGAAGTCCTCGGAGCACGAGACCCGAAGATCGAAAGACTTATGACCAATACGGAGCAAAGGGAAGAAACCGTCGGGTGACCGCTTTTTACCCCAGGACGAGAAAACTGAGTCCGGGGCATTCCCGCTCGCGTTTTCTTGGGACGAGCACCGGAAGTCCTCAAGCTCTGCCCGTTTCCTTCGCTGCAAGTGCATTTCCAGTGGTTTCTGACACCGGACGAGCGTTCGCCACTCGTTGGAAGCTTCGGCCATCTTTTGGACCGTTTTGGGTCGCACCACAGTTCTCCCTCCAACGAGCTCGCTTCCCGACCTATACCTCCGGAAAACGTGTCAGGGAGCATGCCAGGAGTGTGGGTTGAAGTCCTCGGAGCACGAGACCCGAAGATCGAAAGACTTATGACCAATACGGAGCAAAGGGAAGAAACCGTCGGGGGACCGCTTTTTACCCCAGGACGAATAAACTGAGTCCGGGGCATTCCCGCTCGCGTTTTCTTGGGACGAGCACCGGAAGTCCTCGAGCTCGGCCCGTTTCCTTCGCTGCAAGTGCATTTCCAGTGGTTTCTGACACCGGACGAGCGTTCGCCACTCGTTGGAAGCTTCGGCCATCTTTTGGACCGTTTTGGGTCGCACCACAGTTCTCCCTCCAACGAGCTCGCTTCCCGACCTATACCTCCGGAAAACGTGTCAGGGAGCAGGCCAGGAGTGTGGGTTGAAGTCCTCGGAGCACGAGACCCGAAGATCGAAAGACTTATGACCAATACGGAGCAAAGGGAAGAAACCGTCGGGGGACCGCTTTTTACCCCAGGACGAGAAAACTGAGTCCGGGGCATTCCCGCTCGCGTTTTCTTGGGACGAGCACCGGAAGTCCTCGAGCTCGGCCCGTTTCCTTCGCTGCAAGTGCATTTCCAGTGGTTTCTGACACCGGACGAGCGTTCGCCACTCGTTGGAAGCTTCGGCCATCTTTTGGACCGTTTTGGGTCGCACCACAGTTCTCCCTCCAACGAGCTCGCTTCCCGACCTATACCTCCGGAAAACGTGTCAGGGAGCATGCCAGGAGTGTGGGTTGAAGTCCTCGGAGCACGAGACCCGAAGATCGAAAGACTTATGACCAATACGGAGCAAAGGGAAGAAACCGTCGGGGGACCGCTTTTTACCCCAGGACGAGAAAACTGAGTCCGGGGCATTCCCGCCCGCGTTTTCTTGGGACGAGCACCGGAAGTCCTCGAGCTCGGCCCGTTTCCTTCGCTGCAAGTGCATTTCCAGTGGTTTCTGACACCGGACGAGCGTTCGCCACTCGTTGGAAGCTTCGGCCATCTTTTGGACCGTTTTGGGTCGCACCACAGTTCTCCCTCCAACGAGCTCGCTTCCCGACCTATACCTCCGGAAAACGTGTCAGGGAGCATGCCAGGAGTGTGGGTTGAAGTCCTCGGAGCACGAGACCCGAAGATCGAAAGACTTATGACCAATACGGAGCAAAGGGAAGAAACCGTCGGGGGACCGCTTTTTACCCCAGGACGAGAAAACTGAGTCCGGGGCATTCCCGCTCGCGTTTTCTTGGGACGAGCACCGGAAGTCCTCGAGCTCGGCCCGTTTCCTTCGCTGCAAGTGCATTTCCAGTGGTTTCTGACACCGGACGAGCGTTCGCCACTCGTTGGAAGCTTCGGCCATCTTTTGGACCGTTTTGGGTCGCACCACAATTCTCCCTCCAACGAGCTCGCTTCCCGACCTATACCTCCGGAAAACGTGTCAGGGAGCATGCCAGGAGTGTGGGTTGAAGTCCTCGGAGCACGAGACCCGAAGATCGAAAGACTTATGACCAATACGGAGCAAAGGGAAGAAACCGTCGGGGGACCGCTTTTTACCCCAGGACGAGAAAACTGAGTCCGGGGCATTCCCGCTCGCGTTTTCTTGGGACGAGCACCGGAAGTCCTCGAGCTCGGCCCGTTTCCTTCGCTGCAAGTGCATTTCCAGTGGTTTCTGACACCGGACGAGCGTTCGCCACTCGTTGGAAGCTTCGGCCATCTTTTGGACCGTTTTGGGTCGCACCACAGTTCTCCCTCCAACGAGCTCGCTTCCCGACCTATACCTCCGGAAAACGTGTCAGGGAGCATGCCAGGAGTGTGGGTTGAAGTCCTCGGAGCACGAGACCCGAAGATCGAAAGACTTATGACCAATACGGAGCAAAGGGAAGAAACCGTCGGGGGACCGCTTTTTACCCCAGGACGAGAAAACTGAGTCCGGGGCATTCCCGCTCGCGTTTTCTTGGGACGAGCACCGGAAGTCCTCGAGCTCGGCCCGTTTCCTTCGCTGCAAGTGCATTTCCAGTGGTTTCTGACACCGTACGAGCGTTCGCCACTCGTTGGAAGCTTCGGCCATCTTTTGGACCGTTTTGGGTCGCACCACAGTTCTCCCTCCAACGAGCTCGCTTCCCGACCTATACCTCCGGAAAACGTGTCAGGGAGCATGCCAGGAGTGTGGGTTGAAGTCCTCGGAGCACGAGACCCGAAGATCGAAAGACTTATGACCAATACGGAGCAAAGGGAAGAAACCGTCGGGGGACCGCTTTTTACCCCAGGACGAGAAAACTGAGTCCGGGGCATTCCCGCTCGCGTTTTCTTGGGACGAGCACCGGAAGTCCTCGAGCTCGGCCCGTTTCCTTCGCTGCAAGTGCATTTCCAGTGGTTTCTGACACCGGACGAGCGTTCGCCACTCGTTGGAAGCTTCGGCCATCTTTTGGACCGTTTTGGGTCGCACCACAGTTCTCCCTCCAACGTGCTCGCTTCCCGACCTATACCTCCGGAAAACGTGTCAGGGAGCATGCCAGGAGTGTGGGTTGAAGTCCTTGGAGCACGAGACCCGAAGATCGAAAGACTTATGACCAATACGGAGCAAAGGGAAGAAACCGTCGGGGGACCGCTTTTTACCCCAGGACGAGAAAACTGAGTCCGGGGCCTTCCCGCTCGCGTTTTCTTGGGACGAGCACCGGAAGTCCTCGAGCTCGGCCCGTTTCCTTCGCTGCAAGTGCATTTCCAGTGGTTTCTGACACCGGACGAGCGTTCGCCACTCGTTGGAAGCTTCGGCCATCTTTTGGACCGTTTTGGGTCGCACCACAGTTCTCCCTCCAACGAGCTCGCTTCCCGACCTATACCTCCGGAAAACGTGTCAGGGAGCATGCCAGGAGTGTGGGTTGAAGTCCTCGGAGCACGAGACCCGAAGATCGAAAGACTTATGACCAATACGGAGCAAAGGGAAGAAACCGTCGGGGGACCGCTTTTTACCCCAGGACGAGAAAACTGAGTCCGGGGCATTCCCGCTCGCGTTTTCTTGGGACGAGCACCGGAAGTCCTCGAGCTCGGCCCGTTTCCTTCGCTGCAAGTGCATTTCCAGTGGTTTCTGACACCGGACGAGCGTTCGCCACTCGTTGGAAGCTTCGGCCATCTTTTGGACCGTTTTGGGTCGCACCACAGTTCTCCCTCCAACGAGCTCGCTTCCCGACCTATACCTCCGGAAAACGTGTCAGGGAGCATGCCAGGAGTGTGGGTTGAAGTCCTCGGAGCACGAGACCCGAAGATCGAAAGACTTATGACCAATACGGAGCAAAGGGAAGAAACCGTCGGGGGACCGCTTTTTACCCCAGGACGAGAAAACTGAGTCCGGGGCATTCCCGCTCGCGTTTTCTTGGGACGAGCACCGGAAGTCCTCGAGCTCGGCCCGTTTCCTTCGCTGCAAGTGCATTTCCAGTGGTTTCTGACACCGGACGAGCGTTCGCCACTCGTTGGAAGCTTCGGCCATCTTTTGGACCGTTTTGGGTCGCACCACAGTTCTCCCTCCAACGTGCTCGCTTCCCGACCTATACCTCCGGAAAACGTGTCAGGGAGCATGCCAGGAGTGTGGGTTGAAGTCCTCGGAGCACGAGACCCGAAGATCGAAAGACTTATGACCAATACGGAGCAAAGGGAAGAAACCGTCGGGGGACCGCTTTTTACCCCAGGACGAGAAAACTGAGTCCGGGGCATTCCCGCTCGCGTTTTCTTGGGACGAGCACCGGAAGTCCTCGAGCTCGGCCCGTTTCCTTCGCTGCAAGTGCATTTCCAGTGGATTCTGACACCGGACGAGCGTTCGCCACTCGTTGGAAGCTTCGGCCATCTTTTGGACCGTTTTGGGTCGCACCACAGTTCTCCCTCCAACGAGCTCGCTTCCCGACCTATACCTCCGGAAATCGTGTCAGGGAGCATGCCAGGAGTGTGGGTTGAAGTCCTCGGAGCACGAGACCCGAAGATCGAAAGACTTATGACCAATACGGAGCAAAGGGAAGAAACCGTCGGGGGACCGCTTTTTACCCCAGGACGAGAAAACTGAGTCCGGGGCATTCCCGCTCGCGTTTTCTTGGGACGAGCACCGGAAGTCCTCGAGGTCGGCCCGTTTCCTTCGCTGCAAGTGCATTTCCAGTGGTTTCTGACACCGGACGAGCGTTCGCCACTCGTTGGAAGCTTCGGCCATCTTTTGGACCGTTTTGGGTCGCACCACAGTTCTCCCTCCAACGAGCTCGCTTCCCGACCTATACCTCCGGAAAACGTGTCAGGGAGCATGCCAGGAGTGTGGGTTAACGTCCTCGGAGCACGAGACCCGAAGATCGAAACACTTATGACCAATACGGAGCAAAGGGAAGAAACCGTCGGGGGACCGCTTTTTACCCCAGGACGAGAAAACTGAGTCCGGGGCATTCCCGCCCGCGTTTTCTTGGGACGAGCACCGGAAGTCCTCGAGCTCGGCCCGTTTCCTTCGCTGCAAGTGCATTTCCAGTGGTTTCTGACACCGGACGAGCGTTCGCCACTCGTTGGAAGCTTCGGCCATCTTTTGGACCGTTTTGGGTCGCACCACAGTTCTCCCTCCAACGAGCTCGCTTCCCGACCTATACCTCCGGAAAACGTGTCAGGGAGCATGCCAGGAGTGTGGGTTGAAGTCCTCGGAGCACGAGACCCGAAGATCGAAAGACTTATGACCAATACGGAGCAAAGGGAAGAAACCGTCGGGGGACCGCTTTTTACCCCAGGACGAGAAAACTGAGTCCGGGGCATTCCCGCCCGCGTTTTCTTGGGACGAGCACCGGAAGTCCTCGAGCTCGGCCCGTTTCCTTCGCTGCAAGTGCATTTCCAGTGGTTTCTGACACCGGACGAGCGTTCGCCACTCGTTGGAAGCTTCGGCCATCTTTTGGACCGTTTTGGGTCGCACCACAGTTCTCCCTCCAACGAGCTCGCTTCCCGACCTATACCTCCGGAAAACGTGTCAGGGAGCATGCCAGGAGTGTGGGTTGAAGTCCTCGGAGCACGAGACCCGAAGATCGAAAGACTTATGACCAATACGGAGCAAAGGGAAGAAACCGTCGGGGGACTGCTTTTTACCCCAGGACGAGAAAACTGAGTCCGGGGCATTCCCGCTCGCGTTTTCTTGGGACGAGCACCGGAAGTCCTCGAGCTCGGCCCGTTTCCTTCGCTGCAAGTGCATTTCCAGTGGTTTCTGACACCGGACGAGCGTTCGCCACTCGTTGGAAGCTTCGGCCATCTTTTGGACCGTTTTGGGTCGCACCACAGTTCTCCCTCCAACGAGCTCGCTTCCCGACCTATACCTCCGGAAAACGTGTCAGGGAGCATGCCAGGAGTGTGGGTTAACGTCCTCGGAGCACGAGACCCGAAGATCGAAAGACTTATGACCAATACGGAGCAAAGGGAAGAAACCGTCGGGGGACCGCTTTTTACCCCAGGACGAGAAAACTGAGTCCGGGGCATTCCCGCCCGCGTTTTCTTGGGACGAGCACCGGAAGTCCTCGAGCTCGGCCCGTTTCCTTCGCTGCAAGTGCATTTCCAGTGGTTTCTGACACCGGACGAGCGTTCGCCACTCGTTGGAAGCTTCGGCCATCTTTTGGACCGTTTTGGGTCGCACCACAGTTCTCCCTCCAACGAGCTCGCTTCCCGACCTATACCTCCGGAAAACGTGTCAGGGAGCATGCCAGGAGTGTGGGTTGAAGTCCTCGGAGCACGAGACCCGAAGATCGAAAGACTTATGACCAATACGGAGCAAAGGGAAGAAACCGTCGGGGGACCGCTTTTTACCCCAGGACGAGAAAACTGAGTCCGGGGCATTCCCGCCCGCGTTTTCTTGGGACGAGCACCGGAAGTCCTCGAGCTCGGCCCGTTTCCTTCGCTGCAAGTGCATTTCTAGTGGTTTCTGACACCGGACGAGCGTTCGCCACTCGTTGGAAGCTTCGGCCATCTTTTGGACCGTTTTGGGTCGCACCACAGTTCTCCCTCCAACGAGCTCGCTTCCCGACCTATACCTCCGGAAAACGTGTCAGGGAGCATGCCAGGAGTGTGGGTTGAAGTCCTCGGAGCAAGAGACCCGAAGATCGAAAGACTTATGACCAATACGGAGCAAAGGGAAGAAACCGTCGGGGGACCGCTTTTTACCCCAGGACGAGAAAACTGAGTCCGGGGCATTCCCGCCCGCGTTTTCTTGGGACGAGCACCAGAAGTCCTCGAGCTCGGCCCGTTTCCTTCGCTGCAAGTGCATTTCCAGTGGTTTCTGACACCGGACGAGCGTTCGCCACTCGTTGGAAGCTTCGGCCATCTTTTGGACCGTTTTGGGTCGCACCACAGTTCTCCCTCCAACGAACTCGCTTCCCGACCTATACCTCCGGAAAACGTGTCAGGGAGCATGCCAGGAGTGTGGGTTGAAGTCCTCGGAGCACGAGACCCGAAGATCGAAAGACTTATGACCAATACGGAGCAAAGGGAAGAAACCGTCGGGGGACCGCTTTTTACCCCAGGACGAGAAAACTGAGTCCGGGGCATTCCCGCCCGCGTTTTCTTGGGACGAGCACCGGAAGTCCTCGAGCTCGGCCCGTTTCCTTCGCTGCAAGTGCATTTCCAGTGGTTTCTGACACCGGACGAGCGTTCGCCACTCGTTGGAAGCTTCGGCCATCTTTTGGACCGTTTTGGGTCGCACCACAGTTCTCCCTCCAACGAGCTCGCTTCCCGACCTATACCTCCGGAAAACGTGTCAGGGAGCATGCCAGGAGTGTGGGTTGAAGTCCTCGGAGCACGAGACCCGAAGATCGAAAGACTTATGACCAATACGGAGCAAAGGGAAGAAACCGTCGGGGGACCGCTTTTTACCCCAGGACGAGAAAACTGAGTCCGGGGCATTCCCGCTCGCGTTTTCTTGGGACGAGCACCGGAAGTCCTCGAGCTCGGCCCGTTTCCTTCGCTACAAGTGCATTTCCAGTGGTTTCTGACACCGGACGAGCGTTCGCCACTCATTGGAAGCTTCGGCCATCTTTTGGACCGTTTTGGGTCGCACCACAGTTCTCCCTCCAACGAGCTCGCTTCCCGACCTATACCTCCGGAAAACGTGTCAGGGAGCATGCCAGGAGTGTGGGTTGAAGTCCTCGGAGCACGAGACCCGAAGATCGAAAGACTTATGACCAATACGGAGCAAAGGGAAGAAACCGTCGGAGGACCGCTTTTTACCCCAGGACGAGAAAACTGAGTCCGGGGCATTCCCGCTCGCGTTTTCTTGGGACGAGCACCGGAAGTCCTCGAGCTCGGCCCGTTTCCTTCGCTGCAAGTGCATTTCCAGTGGTTTCTGACACCGGACGAGCGTTCGCCACTCGTTGGAAGCTTCGGCCATCTTTTGGACCGTTTTGGGTCGCACCACAGTTCTCCCTCCAACGAGCTCGCTTCCCGACCTATACCTCCGGAAAACGTGTCAGGGAGCATGCCAGGAGTGTGGGTTGAAGTCCTCGGAGCACGAGACCCGAAGATCGAAAGACTTATGACCAATACGGAGCAAAGGGAAGAAACCGTCGGGGGACCGCTTTTTACCCCAGGACGAGAAAACTGAGTCCGGGGCATTCCCGCTCGCGTTTTCTTGGGACGAGCACCGGAAGTCCTCGAGCTCGGCCCGTTTCCTTCGCTGCAAGTGCATTTCCAGTGGTTTCTGACACCGGACGAGCGTTCGCCACTCGTTGGAAGCTTCGGCCATCTTTTGGACCGTTTTGGGTCGCACCACAGTTCTCCCTCCAACGAGCTCGCTTCCCGACCTATACCTCCGGAAAACGTGTCAGGGAGCATGCCAGGAGTGTGGGTTGAAGTCCTCGGAGCACGAGACCCGAAGATCGAAAGACTTATGACCAATACGGAGCAAAGGGAAGAAACCGTCGGGGGACCGCTTTTTACCCCAGGACGAGAAAACTGAGTCCGGGGCATTCCCGCTCGCGTTTTCTTGGGACGAGCACCGGAAGTCCTCGAGCTCGGCCCGTTTCCTTCGCTGCAAGTGCATTTCCAGTGGTTTCTGACACCGGACGAGCGTTCGCCACTCGTTGGAAGCTTCGGCCATCTTTTGGACCGTTTTGGGTCGCACCACAGTTCTCCCTCCAACGAGCTCGCTTCCCGACCTATACCTCCGGAAAACGTGTCAGGGAGCATGCCAGGAGTGTGGGTTGAAGTCCTCGGAGCACGAGCCCTGAAGATCGAAAGACTTATGAGCAATACGGAGCAAAGGGAAGAAACCGTCGGAGGACCGCTTTTTACCCCAGGACGAGAAAATTGAGTCCGGGGCATTCCCGCTCGCGTTTTCTTGGGACGAGCACCGGAAGTCCTCGAGCTCGGCCCGTTTCCTTCGCTGCAAGTGCATTTCCAGTGGTTTCTGACACCGGACGAGCGTTCGCCACTCGTTGGAAGCTTCGGCCATCTTTTGGACCGTTTTGGGTCGCACCACAGTTCTCCCTCCAACGAGCTCGCTTCCCGACCTATACCTCCGGAAAACGTGTCAGGGAGCATGCCAGGAGTGTGGGTTGAAGTCCTCGGAGCACGAGACCCGAAGATCGAAAGACTTATGACCAATACGGAGCAAAGGGAAGAAACCGTCGGGGGACCGCTTTTTACCCCAGGACGAGAAAACTGAGTCCGGGGCATTCCCGCTCGCGTTTTCTTGGGACGACCACCGGAAGTCCTCGAGCTCGGCCCGTTTCCTTTGCTGCAAGTGCATTTCCAGTGGTTTCTGACACCGGACGAGCGTTCGCCACTCGTTGGAAGCTTCGGCCATCTTTTGGACCGTTTTGGGTCGCACCACAGTTCTCCCTCCAACGAGCTCGCTTCCCGACCTATACCTCCGGAAAACGTGTCAGGGAGCATGCCAGGAGTGTGGGTTGAAGTCCTCGGAGCACGAGACCCGAAGATCGAAAGACTTATGACCAATACGGAGCAAAGGGAAGAAACCGTCGGGGGACCGCTTTTTACCCCAGGACGAGAAAACTGAGTCCGGGGCATTCCCGCTCGCGTTTTCTTGGGACGAGCACCGGAAGTCCTCGAGCTCGGCCCGTTTCCTTCGCTGCAAGTGCATTTCCAGTGGTTTCTGACACCGGACGAGCGTTCGCCACTCGTTGGAAGCTTCGGCCATCTTTTGGACCGTTTTGGGTCGCACCACAGTTCTCCCTCCAACGAGCTCGCTTCCCGACCTATACCTCCGGAAAACGTGTCAGGGAGCATGCCAGGAGTGTGGGTTGAAGTCCTCGGAGCACGAGACCCGAAGATCGAAAGACTTATGACCAATACGGAGCAAAGGGAAGAAACCGTCGGGGGACCGCTTTTTACCCCAGGACGAGAAAACTGAGTCCGGGGCATTCCCGCCCGCGTTTTCTTGGGACGAGCACCAGAAGTCCTCGAGCTCGGCCCGTTTCCTTCGCTGCAAGTGCATTTCCAGTGGTTTCTGACACCGGACGAGCGTTCGCCACTCGTTGGAAGCTTCGGCCATCTTTTGGACCGTTTTGGGTCGCACCACAGTTCTCCCTCCAACGAGCTCGCTTCCCGACCTATACCTCCGGAAAACGTGTCAGGGAGCATGCCAGGAGTGTGGGTTGAAGTCCTCGGAGCACGAGACCCGAAGATCGAAAGACTTATGACCAATACGGAGCAAAGGGAAGAAACCGTCGGGGGACCGCTTTTTACCCCAGGACGAGAAAACTGAGTCCGGGGCATTCCCGCCCGCGTTTTCTTGGGACGAGCACCGGAAGTCCTCGAGCTCGGCCCGTTTCCTTCGCTGCAAGTGCATTTCCAGTGGTTTCTGACACCGGACGAGCGTTCGCCACTCGTTGGAAGCTTCGGCCATCTTTTGGACCGTTTTGGGTCGCACCACAGTTCTCCCTCCAACGAGCTCGCTTCCCGACCTATACCTCCGGAAAACGTGTCAGGGAGCATGCCAGGAGTGTGGGTTGAAGTCCTCGGAGCACGAGACCCGAAGATCGAAAGACTTATGACCAATACGGAGCAAAGGGAAGAAACCGTCGGGGGACCGCTTTTTACCCCAGGACGAGAAAACTGAGTCCGGGGCATTCCCGCTCGCGTTTTCTTGGGACGAGCACCGGAAGTCCTCGAGCTCGGCCCGTTTCCTTCGCTACAAGTGCATTTCCAGTGGTTTCTGACACCGGACGAGCGTTCGCCACTCATTGGAAGCTTCGGCCATCTTTTGGACCGTTTTGGGTCGCACCACAGTTCTCCCTCCAACGAGCTCGCTTCCCGACCTATACCTCCGGAAAACGTGTCAGGGAGCATGCCAGGAGTGTGGGTTGAAGTCCTCGGAGCACGAGACCCGAAGATCGAAAGACTTATGACCAATACGGAGCAAAGGGAAGAAACCGTCGGAGGACCGCTTTTTACCCCAGGACGAGAAAACTGAGTCCGGGGCATTCCCGCTCGCGTTTTCTTGGGACGAGCACCGGAAGTCCTCGAGCTCGGCCCGTTTCCTTCGCTGCAAGTGCATTTCCAGTGGTTTCTGACACCGGACGAGCGTTCGCCACTCGTTGGAAGCTTCGGCCATCTTTTGGACCGTTTTGGGTCGCACCACAGTTCTCCCTCCAACGAGCTCGCTTCCCGACCTATACCTCCGGAAAACGTGTCAGGGAGCATGCCAGGAGTGTGGGTTGAAGTCCTCGGAGCACGAGACCCGAAGATCGAAAGACTTATGACCAATACGGAGCAAAGGGAAGAAACCGTCGGGGGACCGCTTTTTACCCCAGGACGAGAAAACTGAGTCCGGGGCATTCCCGCTCGCGTTTTCTTGGGACGAGCACCGGAAGTCCTCGAGCTCGGCCCGTTTCCTTCGCTGCAAGTGCATTTCCAGTGGTTTCTGACACCGGACGAGCGTTCGCCACTCGTTGGAAGCTTCGGCCATCTTTTGGACCGTTTTGGGTCGCACCACAGTTCTCCCTCCAACGAGCTCGCTTCCCGACCTATACCTCCGGAAAACGTGTCAGGGAGCATGCCAGGAGTGTGGGTTGAAGTCCTCGGAGCACGAGACCCGAAGATCGAAAGACTTATGACCAATACGGAGCAAAGGGAAGAAACCGTCGGGGGACCGCTTTTTACCCCAGGACGAGAAAACTGAGTCCGGGGCATTCCCGCTCGCGTTTTCTTGGGACGAGCACCGGAAGTCCTCGAGCTCGGCCCGTTTCCTTCGCTGCAAGTGCATTTCCAGTGGTTTCTGACACCGGACGAGCGTTCGCCACTCGTTGGAAGCTTCGGCCATCTTTTGGACCGTTTTGGGTCGCACCACAGTTCTCCCTCCAACGAGCTCGCTTCCCGACCTATACCTCCGGAAAACGTGTCAGGGAGCATGCCAGGAGTGTGGGTTGAAGTCCTCGGAGCACGAGCCCTGAAGATCGAAAGACTTATGAGCAATACGGAGCAAAGGGAAGAAACCGTCGGAGGACCGCTTTTTACCCCAGGACGAGAAAATTGAGTCCGGGGCATTCCCGCTCGCGTTTTCTTGGGACGAGCACCGGAAGTCCTCGAGCTCGGCCCGTTTCCTTCGCTGCAAGTGCATTTCCAGTGGTTTCTGACACCGGACGAGCGTTCGCCACTCGTTGGAAGCTTCGGCCATCTTTTGGACCGTTTTGGGTCGCACCACAGTTCTCCCTCCAACGAGCTCGCTTCCCGACCTATACCTCCGGAAAACGTGTCAGGGAGCATGCCAGGAGTGTGGGTTGAAGTCCTCGGAGCACGAGACCCGAAGATCGAAAGACTTATGACCAATACGGAGCAAAGGGAAGAAACCGTCGGGGGACCGCTTTTTACCCCAGGACGAGAAAACTGAGTCCGGGGCATTCCCGCTCGCGTTTTCTTGGGACGACCACCGGAAGTCCTCGAGCTCGGCCCGTTTCCTTTGCTGCAAGTGCATTTCCAGTGGTTTCTGACACCGGACGAGCGTTCGCCACTCGTTGGAAGCTTCGGCCATCTTTTGGACCGTTTTGGGTCGCACCACAGTTCTCCCTCCAACGAGCTCGCTTCCCGACCTATACCTCCGGAAAACGTGTCAGGGAGCATGCCAGGAGTGTGGGTTGAAGTCCTCGGAGCACGAGACCCGAAGATCGAAAGACTTATGACCAATACGGAGCAAAGGGAAGAAACCGTCGGGGGACCGCTTTTTACCCCAGGACGAGAAAATTGAGTCCGGGGCATTCCCGCTCGCGTTTTCTTGGGACGAGCACCGGAAGTCCTCGAGCTCGGCCCGTTTCCTTCGCTGCAAGTGCATTTCCAGTGGTTTCTGACACCGGACGAGCGTTCGCCACTCGTTGGAAGCTTCGGCCATCTTTTGGACCGTTTTGGGTCGCACCACAGTTCTCCCTCCAACGAGCTCGCTTCCCGACCTATACCTCCGGAAAACGTGTCAGGGAGCATGCCAGGAGTGTGGGTTGAAGTCCTCGGAGCACGAGACCCGAAGATCGAAAGACTTATGACCAATACGGAGCAAAGGGAAGAAACCGTCGGGGGACCGCTTTTTACCCCAGGACGAGAAAACTGAGTCCGGGGCATTCCCGCTCGTGTTTTCTTGGGACGAGCACCGGAAGTCCTCGAGCTCGGCCCGTTTCCTTCGCTGCAAGTGCATTTCCAGTGGTTTCTGACACCGGACGAGCGTTCGCCACTCGTTGGAAGCTTCGGCCATCTTTTGGACCGTTTTGGGTCGCACCACAGTTCTCCCTCCAACGAGCTCGCTTCCCGACCTATACCTCCGGAAAACGTGTCAGGGAGCATGCCAGGAGTGTGGGTTGAAGTCCTCGGAGCACGAGACCCGAAGATCGAAAGACTTATGACCAATACGGAGCAAAGGGAAGAAACCGTCGGGGGACCGCTTTTTACCCCAGGACGAGAAAATTGAGTCCGGGGAAATCCCGCTCGCGTTTTCTTGGGACGAGCACCGGAAGTCCTCGAGCTCGGCCCGTTTCCTTCGCTGCAAGTGCATTTCCAGTGGTTTCTGACACCGGACGAGCGTTCGCCACTCGTTGGAAGCTTCGGCCATCTTTTGGACCGTTTTGGGTCGCACCACAGTTCTCCCTCCAACGAGCTCGCTTCCCGACCTATACCTCCGGAAAACGTGTCAGGGAGCATGCCAGGAGTGTGGGTTGAAGTCCTCGGAGCACGAGACCAGAAGATCGAAAGACTTATGACCAATACGGAGCAAAGGGAAGAAACCGTCGGGGGACCGCTTTTTACCCCAGGACGAGAAAACTGAGTCCGGGGCATTCCCGCTCGTGTTTTCTTGGGACGAGCACCGGAAGTCCTCGAGCTCGGCCCGTTTCCTTCGCTGCAAGTGCATTTCCAGTGGTTTCTGACACCGGACGAGCGTTCGCCACTCGTTGGAAGCTTCGGCCATCTTTTGGACCGTTTTGGGTCGCACCACAGTTCTCCCTCCAACGAGCTCGCTTCCCGACCTATACCTCCGGAAAACGTGTCAGGGAGCATGCCAGGAGTGTGGGTTGAAGTCCTCGGAGCACGAGACCCGAAGATCGAAAGACTTATGACCAATACGGAGCAAAGGGAAGAAACCGTCGGGGGACCGCTTTTTACCCCAGGACGAGAAAACTGAGTCCGGGGCATTCCCGCTCGCGTTTTCTTGGGACGAGCACCGGAAGTCCTCGAGCTCGGCCCGTTTCCTTCGCTGCAAGTGCATTTCCAGTGGTTTCTGACACCGGACGAGCGTTCGCCACTCGTTGGAAGCTTCGGCCATCTTTTGGACCGTTTTGGGTCGCACCACAGTTCTCCCTCCAACGAGCTCGCTTCCCGACCTATACCTCCGGAAAACGTGTCAGGGAGCATGCCAGGAGTGTGGGTTGAAGTCCTCGGAGCACGAGACCCGAAGATCGAAAGACTTATGACCAATACGGAGCAAAGGGAAGAAACCGTCGGGGGACCGCTTTTTACCCCAGGACGAGAAAACTGAGTCCGGGGCATTCCCGCTCGCGTTTTCTTGGGACGAGCACCGGAAGTCCTCGAGCTCGGCCCGTTTCCTTCGCTGCAAGTGCATTTCCAGTGGTTTCTGACACCGGACGAGCGTTCGCCACTCGTTGGAAGCTTCGGCCATCTTTTGGACCGTTTTGGGTCGCACCACAGTTCTCCCTCCAACGAGCTCGCTTCCCGACCTATACCTCCGGAAAACGTGTCAGGGAGCATGCCAGGAGTGTGGGTTGAAGTCCTCGGAGCACGAGACCCGAAGATCGAAAGACTTATGACCAATACGGAGCAAAGGGAAGAAACCGTCGGGGGACCGCTTTTTACCCCAGGACGAGAAAACTGAGTCCGGGGCATTCCCGCTCGCGTTTTCTTGGGACGAGCACCGGAAGTCCTCGAGCTCGGCCCGTTTCCTTCGCTGCAAGTGCATTTCCAGTGGTTTCTGACACCGGACGAGCGTTCGCCACTCGTTGGAAGCTTCGGCCATCTTTTGGACCGTTTTGGGTCGCACCACAGTTCTCCCTCCAACGAGCTCGCTTCCCGACCTATACCTCCGGAAAACGTGTCAGGGAGCATGCCAGGAGTGTGGGTTGAAGTCCTCGGAGCACGAGACCAGAAGATCGAAAGACTTATGACCAATACGGAGCAAAGGGAAGAAACCGTCGGGGGACCGCTTTTTACCCCAGGACGAGAAAACTGAGTCCGGGGCATTCCCGCTCGTGTTTTCTTGGGACGAGCACCGGAAGTCCTCGAGCTCGGCCCGTTTCCTTCGCTGCAAGTGCATTTCCAGTGGTTTCTGACACCGGACGAGCGTTCGCCACTCGTTGGAAGCTTCGGCCATCTTTTGGACCGTTTTGGGTCGCACCACAGTTCTCCCTCCAACGAGCTCGCTTCCCGACCTATACCTCCGGAAAACGTGTCAGGGAGCATGCCAGGAGTGTGGGTTGAAGTCCTCGGAGCACGAGACCCGAAGATCGAAAGACTTATGACCAATACGGAGCAAAGGGAAGAAACCGTCGGGGGACCGCTTTTTACCCCAGGACGAGAAAACTGAGTCCGGGGCATTCCCGCTCGCGTTTTCTTGGGACGAGCACCGGAAGTCCTCGAGCTCGGCCCGTTTCCTTCGCTGCAAGTGCATTTCCAGTGGTTTCTGACACCGGACGAGCGTTCGCCACTCGTTGGAAGCTTCGGCCATCTTTTGGACCGTTTTGGGTCGCACCACAGTTCTCCCTCCAACGAGCTCGCTTCCCGACCTATACCTCCGGAAAACGTGTCAGGGAGCATGCCAGGAGTGTGGGTTGAAGTCCTCGGAGCACGAGACCCGAAGATCGAAAGACTTATGACCAATACGGAGCAAAGGGAAGAAACCGTCGGGGGACCGCTTTTTACCCCAGGACGAGAAAACTGAGTCCGGGGCATTCCCGCCCGCGTTTTCTTGGGACGAGCACCGGAAGTCCTCGAGCTCGGCCCGTTTCCTTCGCTGCAAGTGCATTTCCAGTGGTTTCTGACACCGGACGAGCGTTCGCCACTCGTTGGAAGCTTCGGCCATCTTTTGGACCGTTTTGGGTCGCACCACAGTTCTCCCTCCAACGAGCTCGCTTCCCGACCTATACCTCCGGAAAACGTGTCAGGGAGCATGCCAGGAGTGTGGGTTGAAGTCCTCGGAGCACGAGACCCGAAGATCGAAAGACTTATGACCAATACGGAGCAAAGGGAAGAAACCGTCGGGGGACCGCTTTTTACCCCAGGACGAGAAAACTGAGTCCGGGGCATTCCCGCTCGCGTTTTCTTGGGACGAGCACCGGAAGTCCTCGAGCTCGGCCCGTTTCCTTCGCTGCAAGTGCATTTCCAGTGGTTTCTGACACCGGACGAGCGTTCGCCACTCGTTGGAAGCTTCGGCCATCTTTTGGACCGTTTTGGGTCGCACCACAGTTCTCCCTCCAACGAGCTCGCTTCCCGACCTATACCTCCGGAAAACGTGTCAGGGAGCATGCCAGGAGTGTGGGTTGAAGTCCTCGGAGCACGAGACCCGAAGATCGAAAGACTTATGACCAATACGGAGCAAAGGGAAGAAACCGTCGGGGGACCGCTTTTTACCCCAGGACGAGAAAACTGAGTCCGGGGCATTCCCGCTCGCGTTTTCTTGGGACGAGCACCGGAAGTCCTCGAGCTCGGCCCGTTTCCTTCGCTGCAAGTGCATTTCCAGTGGTTTCTGACACCGGACGAGCGTTCGCCACTCGTTGGAAGCTTCGGCCATCTTTTGGACCGTTTTGGGTCGCACCACAGTTCTCCCTCCAACGAGCTCGCTTCCCGACCTATACCTCCGGAAAACGTGTCAGGGAGCATGCCAGGAGTGTGGGTTGAAGTCCTCGGAGCACGAGACCCGAAGATCGAAAGACTTATGACCAATACGGAGCAAAGGGAAGAAACCGTCGGGGGACCGCTTTTTACCCCAGGACGAGAAAACTGAGTCTGGGGCATTCCCGCCCGCGTTTTCTTGGGACGAGCACCGGAAGTCCTCGAGCTCGGCCCGTTTCCTTCGCTGCAAGTGCATTTCCAGTGGTTTCTGACACCGGACGAGCGTTCGCCACTCGTTGGAAGCTTCGGCCATCTTTTGGACCGTTTTGGGTCGCACCACAGTTCTCCCTCCAACGAGCTCGCTTCCCGACCTATACCTCCGGAAAACGTGTCAGGGAGCATGCCAGGAGTGTGGGTTGAAGTCCTCGGAGCACGAGACCCGAAGATCGAAAGACTTATGACCAATACGGAGCAAAGGGAAGAAACCGTCGGGGGACCGCTTTTTACCCCAGGACGAGAAAACTGAGTCCGGGGCATTCCCGCTCGCGTTTTCTTGGGACGAGCACCGGAAGTCCTCGAGCTCGGCCCGTTTCCTTCGCTGCAAGTGCATTTCCAGTGGTTTCTGACACCGGACGAGCGTTCGCCACTCGTTGGAAGCTTCGGCCATCTTTTGGACCGTTTTGGGTCGCACCACAGTTCTCCCTCCAACGAGCTCGCTTCCCGACCTATACCTCCGGAAAACGTGTCAGGGAGCATGCCAGGAGTGTGGGTTGAAGTCCTCGGAGCACGAGACCCGAAGATCGAAAGACTTATGACCAATACGGAGCAAAGGGAAGAAACCGTCGGGGGACCGCTTTTTACCCCAGGACGAGAAAACTGAGTCCGGGGCATTCCCGCTCGCGTTTTCTTGGGACGAGCACCGGAAGTCCTCGAGCTCGGCCCGTTTCCTTCGCTGCAAGTGCATTTCCAGTGGTTTCTGACACCGGACGAGCGTTCGCCACTCGTTGGAAGCTTCGGCCATCTTTTGGACCGTTTTGGGTCGCACCACAGTTCTCCCTCCAACGAGCTCGCTTCCCGACCTATACCTCCGGAAAACGTGTCAGGGAGCATGCCAGGAGTGTGGGTTGAAGTCCTCGGAGCACGAGACCCGAAGATCGAAAGACTTATGACCAATACGGAGCAAAGGGAAGAAACCGTCGGGGGACCGCTTTTTACCCCAGGACGAGAAAACTGAGTCCGGGGCATTCCCGCTCGCGTTTTCTTGGGACGAGCACCGGAAGTCCTCGAGCTCGGCCCGTTTCCTTCGCTGCAAGTGCATTTCCAGTGGTTTCTGACACCGGACGAGCGTTCGCCACTCGTTGGAAGCTTCGGCCATCTTTTGGACCGTTTTGGGTCGCACCACAGTTCTCCCTCCAACGAGCTCGCTTCCCGACCTATACCTCCGGAAAACGTGTCAGGGAGCATGCCAGGAGTGTGGGTTGAAGTCCTCGGAGCACGAGACCCGAAGATCGAAAGACTTATGACCAATACGGAGCAAAGGGAAGAAACCGTCGGGGGACCGCTTTTTACCCCAGGACGAGAAAACTGAGTCCGGGGCATTCCCGCCCGCGTTTTCTTGGGACGAGCACCGGAAGTCCTCGAGCTCGGCCCGTTTCCTTCGCTGCAAGTGCATTTCCAGTGGTTTCTGACACCGGACGAGCGTTCGCCACTCGTTGGAAGCTTCGGCCATCTTTTGGACCGTTTTGGGTCGCACCACAGTTCTCCCTCCAACGAGCTCGCTTCCCGACCTATACCTCCGGAAAACGTGTCAGGGAGCATGCCAGGAGTGTGGGTTGAAGTCCTCGGAGCACGAGACCCGAAGATCGAAAGACTTATGACCAATACGGAGCAAAGGGAAGAAACCGTCGGGGGACCGCTTTTTACCCCAGGACGAGAAAACTGAGTCCGGGGCATTCCCGCTCGCGTTTTCTTGGGACGAGCACCGGAAGTCCTCGAGCTCGGCCCGTTTCCTTCGCTGCAAGTGCATTTCCAGTGGTTTCTGACACCGGACGAGCGTTCGCCACTCGTTGGAAGCTTCGGCCATCTTTTGGACCGTTTTGGGTCGCACCACAGTTCTCCCTCCAACGAGCTCGCTTCCCGACCTATACCTCCGGAAAACGTGTCAGGGAGCATGCCAGGAGTGTGGGTTGAAGTCCTCGGAGCACGAGACCTGAAGATCGAAAGACTTATGACCAATACGGAGCAAAGGGAAGAAACCGTCGGGGGACCGCTTTTTACCCCAGGACGAGAAAACTGAGTCCGGGGCATTCCCGCTCGCGTTTTCTTGGGACGAGCACCGGAAGTCCTCGAGCTCGGCCCGTTTCCTTCGCTGCAAGTGCATTTCCAGTGGTTTCTGACACCGGACGAGCGTTCGCCACTCGTTGGAAGCTTCGGCCATCTTTTGGACCGTTTTGGGTCGCACCACAGTTCTCCCTCCAACGAGCTCGCTTCCCGACCTATACCTCCGGAAAACGTGTCAGGGAGCATGCCAGGAGTGTGGGTTGAAGTCCTCGGAGCACGAGACCCGAAGATCGAAAGACTTATGACCAATACGGAGCAAAGGGAAGAAACCGTCGGGGGACCGCTTTTTACCCCAGGACGAGAAAACTGAGTCCGGGGCATTCCCGCTCGCGTTTTCTTGGGACGAGCACCGGAAGTCCTCGAGCTCGGCCCGTTTCCTTCGCTGCAAGTGCATTTCCAGTGGTTTCTGACACCGGACGAGCGTTCGCCACTCGTTGGAAGCTTCGGCCATCTTTTGGACCGTTTTGGGTCGCACCACAGTTCTCCCTCCAACGAGCTCGCTTCCCGACCTATACCTCCGGAAAACGTGTCAGGGAGCATGCCAGGAGTGTGGGTTGAAGTCCTCGGAGCACGAGACCCGAAGATCGAAAGACTTATGACCAATACGGAGCAAAGGGAAGAAACCGTCGGGGGACCGCTTTTTACCCCAGGACGAGAAAACTGAGTCCGGGGCATTCCCGCTCGCGTTTTCTTGGGACGAGCACCGGAAGTCCTCGAGCTCGGCCCGTTTCCTTCGCTGCAAGTGCATTTCCAGTGGTTTCTGACACCGGACGAGCGTTCGCCACTCGTTGGAAGCTTCGGCCATCTTTTGGACCGTTTTGGGTCGTACCACAGTTCTCCCTCCAACGAGCTCGCTTCCCGACCTATACCTCCGGAAAACGTGTCAGGGAGCATGCCAGGAGTGTGGGTTGAAGTCCTCGGAGCACGAGACCCGAAGATCGAAAGACTTATGACCAATACGGAGCAAAGGGAAGAAACCGTCGGGGGACCGCTTTTTACCCCAGGACGAGAAAACTGAGTCCGGGGCATTCCCGCTCGCGTTTTCTTGGGACGAGCACCGGAAGTCCTCGAGCTCGGCCCGTTTCCTTCGCTGCAAGTGCATTTCCAGTGGTTTCTGACACCGGACGAGCGTTCGCCACTCGTTGGAAGCTTCGGCCATCTTTTGGACCGTTTTGGGTCGCACCACAGTTCTCCCTCCAACGAGCTCGCTTCCCGACCTATACCTCCGGAAAACGTGTCAGGGAGCATGCCAGGAGTGTGGGTTGAAGTCCTCGGAGCACGAGACCCGAAGATCGAAAGACTTATGACCAATACGGAGCAAAGGGAAGAAACCGTCGGGGGACCGCTTTTTACCCCAGGACGAGAAAACTGAGTCCGGGGCATTCCCGCTCGCGTTTTCTTGGGACGAGCACCGGAAGTCCTCGAGCTCGGCCCGTTTCCTTCGCTGCAAGTGCATTTCCAGTGGTTTCTGACACCGGACGAGCGTTCGCCACTCGTTGGAAGCTTCGGCCATCTTTTGGACCGTTTTGGGTCGCACCACAGTTCTCCCTCCAACGAGCTCGCTTCCCGACCTATACCTCCGGAAAACGTGTCAGGGAGCATGCCAGGAGTGTGGGTTGAAGTCCTCGGAGCACGAGACCCGAAGATCGAAAGACTTATGACCAATACGGAGCAAAGGGAAGAAACCGTCGGGGGACCGCTTTTTACCCCAGGACGAGAAAACTGAGTCCGGGGCATTCCCGCTCGCGTTTTCTTGGGACGAGCACCGGAAGTCCTCGAGCTCGGCCCGTTTCCTTCGCTGCAAGTGCATTTCCAGTGGTTTCTGACACCGGACGAGCGTTCGCCACTCGTTGGAAGCTTCGGCCATCTTTTGGACCGTTTTGGGTCGCACCACAGTTCTCCCTCCGACGAGCTCGCTTCCCGACCTATACCTCCGGAAAACGTGTCAGGGAGCATGCCAGGAGTGTGGGTTGAAGTCCTCGGAGCACGAGACCCGAAGATCGAAAGACTTATGACCAATACGGAGCAAAGGGAAGAAACCGTCGGGGGACCGCTTTTTACCCCAGGACGAGAAAACTGAGTCCGGGGCATTCCCGCTCGCGTTTTCTTGGGACGAGCACCGGAAGTCCTCGAGCTCGGCCCGTTTCCTTCGCTGCAAGTGCATTTCCAGTGGTTTCTGACACCGGACGAGCGTTCGCCACTCGTTGGAAGCTTCGGCCATCTTTTGGACCGTTTTGGGTCGCACCACAGTTCTCCCTCCAACGAGCTCGCTTCCCGACCTATACCTCCGGAAAACGTGTCAGGGAGCATGCCAGGAGTGTGGGTTGAAGTCCTCGGAGCACGAGACCCGAAGATCGAAAGACTTATGACCAATACGGAGCAAAGGGAAGAAACCGTCGGGGGACCGCTTTTTACCCCAGGACGAGAAAACTGAGTCCGGGGCATTCCCGCTCGCGTTTTCTTGGGACGAGCACCGGAAGTCCTCGAGCTCGGCCCGTTTCCTTCGCTGCAAGTGCATTTCCAGTGGTTTCTGACACCGGACGTTCGCCACTCGTTGGAAGCTTCGGCCATCTTTTGGACCGTTTTGGGTCGCACCACAGTTCTCCCTCCAACGAGCTCGCTTCCCGACCTATACCTCCGGAAAACGTGTCAGGGAGCATGCCAGGAGTGTGGGTTGAAGTCCTCGGAGCACGAGACCCGAAGATCGAAAGACTTATGACCAATACGGAGCAAAGGGAAGAAACCGTCGGGGGACCGCTTTTTACCCCAGGACGAGAAAACTGAGTCCGGGGCATTCCCGCTCGCGTTTTCTTGGGACGAGCACCGGAAGTCCTCGAGCTCGGCCCGTTTCCTTCGCTGCAAGTGCATTTCCAGTGGTTTCTGACACCGGACGAGCGTTCGCCACTCGTTGGAAGCTTCGGCCATCTTTTGGACCGTTTTGGGTCGCACCACAGTTCTCCCTCCAACGAGCTCGCTTCCCGACCTATACCTCCGGAAAACGTGTCAGGGAGCATGCCAGGAGTGTGGGTTGAAGTCCTCGGAGCACGAGACCCGAAGATCGAAAGACTTATGACCAATACGGAGCAAAGGGAAGAAACCGTCGGGGGACCGCTTTTTACCCCAGGACGAGAAAACTGAGTCCGGGGCATTCCCGCTCGCGTTTTCTTGGGACGAGCACCGGAAGTCCTCGAGCTCGGCCCGTTTCCTTCGCTGCAAGTGCATTTCCAGTGGTTTCTGACACCGGACGAGCGTTTGCCACTCGTTGGAAGCTTCGGCCATCTTTTGGACCGTTTTGGGTCGCACCACAGTTCTCCCTCCAACGAGCTCGCTTCCCGACCTATACCTCCGGAAAACGTGTCAGGGAGCATGCCAGGAGTGTGGGTTGAAGTCCTCGGAGCACGAGACCCGAAGATCGAAAGACTTATGACCAATACGGAGCAAAGGGAAGAAACCGTCGGGGGACCGCTTTTTACCCCAGGACGAGAAAACTGAGTCCGGGGCATTCCCGCTCGCGTTTTCTTGGGACGAGCACCGGAAGTCCTCGAGCTCGGCCCGTTTCCTTCGCTGCAAGTGCATTTCCAGTGGTTTCTGACACCGGACGAGCGTTCGCCACTCGTTGGAAGCTTCGGCCATCTTTTGGACCGTTTTGGGTCGCACCACAGTTCTCCCTCCAACGAGCTCGCTTCCCGACCTATACCTCCGGAAAACGTGTCAGGGAGCATGCCAGGAGTGTGGGTTGAAGTCCTCGGAGCACGAGACCCGAAGATCGAAAGACTTATGACCAATACGGAGCAAAGGGAAGAAACCGTCGGGGGACCGCTTTTTACCCCAGGACGAGAAAACTGAGTCCGGGGCATTCCCGCTCGCGTTTTCTTGGGACGAGCACCGGAAGTCCTCGAGCTCGGCCCGTTTCCTTCGCTGCAAGTGCATTTCCAGTGGTTTCTGACACCGGACGAGCGTTCGCCACTCGTTGGAAGCTTCGGCCTTCTTTTGGACCGTTTTGGGTCGCACCACAGTTCTCCCTCCAACGAGCTCGCTTCCCGACCTATACCTCCGGAAAACGTGTCAGGGAGCATGCCAGGAGTGTGGGTTGAAGTCCTCGGAGCACGAGACCCGAAGATCGAAAGACTTATGACCAATACGGAGCAAAGGGAAGAAACCGTCGGGGGACCGCTTTTTACCCCAGGACGAGAAAACTGAGTCCGGGGCATTCCCGCTCGCGTTTTCTTGGGACGAGCACCGGAAGTCCTCGAGCTCGGCCCGTTTCCTTCGCTGCAAGTGCATTTCCAGTGGTTTCTGACACCGGACGAGCGTTCGCCACTCGTTGGAAGCTTCGGCCATCTTTTGGACCGTTTTGGGTCGCACCACAGTTCTCCCTCCAACGAGCTCGCTTCCCGACCTATACCTCCGGAAAACGTGTCAGGGAGCATGCCAGGAGTGTGGGTTGAAGTCCTCGGAGCACGAGACCCGAAGATCGAAAGACTTATGACCAATACGGAGCAAAGGGAAGAAACCGTCGGGGGACCGCTTTTTACCCCAGGACGAGAAAACTGAGTCCGGGGCATTCCCGCTCGCGTTTTCTTGGGACGAGCACCGGAAGTCCTCGAGCTCGGCCCGTTTCCTTCGCTGCAAGTGCATTTCCAGTGGTTTCTGACACCGGACGAGCGTTCGCCACTCGTTGGAAGCTTCGGCCATCTTTTGGACCGTTTTGGGTCGCACCACAGTTCTCCCTCCAACGAGCTCGCTTCCCGACCTATACCTCCGGAAAACGTGTCAGGGAGCATGCCAGGAGTGTGGGTTGAAGTCCTCGGAGCACGAGACCCGAAGATCGAAAGACTTATGACCAATACGGAGCAAAGGGAAGAAACCGTCGGGGGACCGCTTTTTACCCCAGGACGAGAAAACTGAGTCCGGGGCATTCCCGCTCGCGTTTTCTTGGGACGAGCACCGGAAGTCCTCGAGCTCGGCCCGTTTCCTTCGCTGCAAGTGCATTTCCAGTGGTTTCTGACACCGGACGAGCGTTTGCCACTCGTTGGAAGCTTCGGCCATCTTTTGGACCGTTTTGGGTCGCACCACAGTTCTCCCTCCAACGAGCTCGCTTCCCGACCTATACCTCCGGAAAACGTGTCAGGGAGCATGCCAGGAGTGTGGGTTGAAGTCCTCGGAGCACGAGACCCGAAGATCGAAAGACTTATGACCAATACGGAGCAAAGGGAAGAAACCGTCGGGGGACCGCTTTTTACCCCAGGACGAGAAAACTGAGTCCGGGGCATTCCCGCTCGCGTTTTCTTGGGACGAGCACCGGAAGTCCTCGAGCTCGGCCCGTTTCCTTCGCTGCAAGTGCATTTCCAGTGGTTTCTGACACCGGACGAGCGTTCGCCACTCGTTGGAAGCTTCGGCCATCTTTTGGACCGTTTTGGGTCGCACCACAGTTCTCCCTCCAACGAGCTCGCTTCCCGACCTATACCTCCGGAAAACGTGTCAGGGAGCATGCCAGGAGTGTGGGTTGAAGTCCTCGGAGCACGAGACCCGAAGATCGAAAGACTTATGACCAATACGGAGCAAAGGGAAGAAACCGTCGGGGGACCGCTTTTTACCCCAGGACGAGAAAACTGAGTCCGGGGCATTCCCGCTCGCGTTTTCTTGGGACGAGCACCGGAAGTCCTCGAGCTCGGCCCGTTTCCTTCGCTGCAAGTGCATTTCCAGTGGTTTCTGACACCGGACGAGCGTTCGCCACTCGTTGGAAGCTTCGGCCATCTTTTGGACCGTTTTGGGTCGCACCACAGTTCTCCCTCCAACGAGCTCGCTTCCCGACCTATACCTCCGGAAAACGTGTCAGGGAGCATGCCAGGAGTGTGGGTTGAAGTCCTCGGAGCACGAGACCCGAAGATCGAAAGACTTATGACCAATACGGAGCAAAGGGAAGAAACCGTCGGGGGACCGCTTTTTACCCCAGGACGAGAAAACTGAGTCCGGGGCATTCCCGCTCGCGTTTTCTTGGGACGAGCACCGGAAGTCCTCGAGCTCGGCCCGTTTCCTTCGCTGCAAGTGCATTTCCAGTGGTTTCTGACACCGGACGAGCGTTCGCCACTCGTTGGAAGCTTCGGCCATCTTTTGGACCGTTTTGGGTCGCACCACAGTTCTCCCTCCAACGAGCTCGCTTCCCGACCTATACCTCCGGAAAACGTGTCAGGGAGCATGCCAGGAGTGTGGGTTGAAGTCCTCGGAGCACGAGACCCGAAGATCGAAAGACTTATGACCAATACGGAGCAAAGGGAAGAAACCGTCGGGGGACCGCTTTTTACCCCAGGACGAGAAAACTGAGTCCGGGGCATTCCCGCTCGCGTTTTCTTGGGACGAGCACCGGAAGTCCTCGAGCTCGGCCCGTTTCCTTCGCTGCAAGTGCATTTCCAGTGGTTTCTGACACCGGACGAGCGTTCGCCACTCGTTGGAAGCTTCGGCCATCTTTTGGACCGTTTTGGGTCGCACCACAGTTCTCCCTCCAACGAGCTCGCTTCCCGACCTATACCTCCGGAAAACGTGTCAGGGAGCATGCCAGGAGTGTGGGTTGAAGTCCTCGGAGCACGAGACCCGAAGATCGAAAGACTTATGACCAATACGGAGCAAAGGGAAGAAACCGTCGGGGGACCGCTTTTTACCCCAGGACGAGAAAACTGAGTCCGGGGCATTCCCGCTCGCGTTTTCTTGGGACGAGCACCGGAAGTCCTCGAGCTCGGCCCGTTTCCTTCGCTGCAAGTGCATTTCCAGTGGTTTCTGACACCGGACGAGCGTTCGCCACTCGTTGGAAGCTTCGGCCATCTTTTGGACCGTTTTGGGTCGCACCACAGTTCTCCCTCCAACGAGCTCGCTTCCCGACCTATACCTCCGGAAAACGTGTCAGGGAGCATGCCAGGAGTGTGGGTTGAAGTCCTCGGAGCACGAGACCCGAAGATCGAAAGACTTATGACCAATACGGAGCAAAGGGAAGAAACCGTCGGGGGACCGCTTTTTACCCCAGGACGAGAAAACTGAGTCCGGGGCATTCCCGCTCGCGTTTTCTTGGGACGAGCACCGGAAGTCCTCGAGCTCGGCCCGTTTCCTTCGCTGCAAGTGCATTTCCAGTGGTTTCTGACACCGGACGAGCGTTCGCCACTCGTTGGAAGCTTCGGCCATCTTTTGGACCGTTTTGGGTCGCACCACAGTTCTCCCTCCAACGAGCTCGCTTCCCGACCTATACCTCCGGAAAACGTGTCAGGGAGCATGCCAGGAGTGTGGGTTGAAGTCCTCGGAGCACGAGACCCGAAGATCGAAAGACTTATGACCAATACGGAGCAAAGGGAAGAAACCGTCGGGGGACCGCTTTTTACCCCAGGACGAGAAAACTGAGTCCGGGGCATTCCCGCTCGCGTTTTCTTGGGACGAGCACCGGAAGTCCTCGAGCTCGGCCCGTTTCCTTCGCTGCAAGTGCATTTCCAGTGGTTTCTGACACCGGACGAGCGTTCGCCACTCGTTGGAAGCTTCGGCCATCTTTTGGACCGTTTTGGGTCGCACCACAGTTCTCCCTCCAACGAGCTCGCTTCCCGACCTATACCTCCGGAAAACGTGTCAGGGAGCATGCCAGGAGTGTGGGTTGAAGTCCTCGGAGCACGAGACCCGAAGATCGAAAGACTTATGACCAATACGGAGCAAAGGGAAGAAACCGTCGGGGGACCGCTTTTTACCCCAGGACGAGAAAACTGAGTCCGGGGCATTCCCGCTCGCGTTTTCTTGGGACGAGCACCGGAAGTCCTCGAGCTCGGCCCGTTTCCTTCGCTGCAAGTGCATTTCCAGTGGTTTCTGACACCGGACGAGCGTTCGCCACTCGTTGGAAGCTTCGGCCATCTTTTGGACCGTTTTGGGTCGCACCACAGTTCTCCCTCCAACGAGCTCGCTTCCCGACCTATACCTCCGGAAAACGTGTCAGGGAGCATGCCAGGAGTGTGGGTTGAAGTCCTCGGAGCACGAGACCCGAAGATCGAAAGACTTATGACCAATACGGAGCAAAGGGAAGAAACCGTCGGGGGACCGCTTTTTACCCCAGGACGAGAAAACTGAGTCCGGGGCATTCCCGCTCGCGTTTTCTTGGGACGAGCACCGGAAGTCCTCGAGCTCGGCCCGTTTCCTTCGCTGCAAGTGCATTTCCAGTGGTTTCTGACACCGGACGAGCGTTCGCCACTCGTTGGAAGCTTCGGCCATCTTTTGGACCGTTTTGGGTCGCACCACAGTTCTCCCTCCAACGAGCTCGCTTCCCGACCTATACCTCCGGAAAACGTGTCAGGGAGCATGCCAGGAGTGTGGGTTGAAGTCCTCGGAGCACGAGACCCGAAGATCGAAAGACTTATGACCAATACGGAGCAAAGGGAAGAAACCGTCGGGGGACCGCTTTTTACCCCAGGACGAGAAAACTGAGTCCGGGGCATTCCCGCTCGCGTTTTCTTGGGACGAGCACCGGAAGTCCTCGAGCTCGGCCCGTTTCCTTCGCTGCAAGTGCATTTCCAGTGGTTTCTGACACCGGACGAGCGTTCGCCACTCGTTGGAAGCTTCGGCCATCTTTTGGACCGTTTTGGGTCGCACCACAGTTCTCCCTCCAACGAGCTCGCTTCCCGACCTATACCTCCGGAAAACGTGTCAGGGAGCATGCCAGGAGTGTGGGTTGAAGTCCTCGGAGCACGAGACCCGAAGATCGAAAGACTTATGACCAATACGGAGCAAAGGGAAGAAACCGTCGGGGGACCGCTTTTTACCCCAGGACGAGAAAACTGAGTCCGGGGCATTCCCGCTCGCGTTTTCTTGGGACGAGCACCGGAAGTCCTCGAGCTCGGCCCGTTTCCTTCGCTGCAAGTGCATTTCCAGTGGTTTCTGACACCGGACGAGCGTTCGCCACTCGTTGGAAGCTTCGGCCATCTTTTGGACCGTTTTGGGTCGCACCACAGTTCTCCCTCCAACGAGCTCGCTTCCCGACCTATACCTCCGGAAAACGTGTCAGGGAGCATGCCAGGAGTGTGGGTTGAAGTCCTCGGAGCACGAGACCCGAAGATCGAAAGACTTATGACCAATACGGAGCAAAGGGAAGAAACCGTCGGGGGACCGCTTTTTACCCCAGGACGAGAAAACTGAGTCCGGGGCATTCCCGCTCGCGTTTTCTTGGGACGAGCACCGGAAGTCCTCGAGCTCGGCCCGTTTCCTTCGCTGCAAGTGCATTTCCAGTGGTTTCTGACACCGGACGAGCGTTCGCCACTCGTTGGAAGCTTCGGCCATCTTTTGGACCGTTTTGGGTCGCACCACAGTTCTCCCTCCAACGAGCTCGCTTCCCGACCTATACCTCCGGAAAACGTGTCAGGGAGCATGCCAGGAGTGTGGGTTGAAGTCCTCGGAGCACGAGACCCGAAGATCGAAAGACTTATGACCAATACGGAGCAAAGGGAAGAAACCGTCGGGGGACCGCTTTTTACCCCAGGACGAGAAAACTGAGTCCGGGGCATTCCCGCTCGCGTTTTCTTGGGACGAGCACCGGAAGTCCTCGAGCTCGGCCCGTTTCCTTCGCTGCAAGTGCATTTCCAGTGGTTTCTGACACCGGACGAGCGTTCGCCACTCGTTGGAAGCTTCGGCCATCTTTTGGACCGTTTTGGGTCGCACCACAGTTCTCCCTCCAACGAGCTCGCTTCCCGACCTATACCTCCGAAAAACGTGTCAGGGAGCATGCCAGGAGTGTGGGTTGAAGTCCTCGGAGCACGAGACCCGAAGATCGAAAGACTTATGACCAATACGGAGCAAAGGGAAGAAACCGTCGGGGGACCGCTTTTTACCCCAGGACGAGAAAACTGAGTCCGGGGCATTCCCGCTCGCGTTTTCTTGGGACGAGCACCGGAAGTCCTCGAGCTCGGCCCGTTTCCTTCGCTGCAAGTGCATTTCCAGTGGTTTCTGACACCGGACGAGCGTTCGCCACTCGTTGGAAGCTTCGGCCATCTTTTGGACCGTTTTGGGTCGCACCACAGTTCTCCCTCCAACGAGCTCGCTTCCCGACCTATACCTCCGGAAAACGTGTCAGGGAGCATGCCAGGAGTGTGGGTTGAAGTCCTCGGAGCACGAGACCCGAAGATCGAAAGACTTATGACCAATACGGAGCAAAGGGAAGAAACCGTCGGGGGACCGCTTTTTACCCCAGGACGAGAAAACTGAGTCCGGGGCATTCCCGCTCGCGTTTTCTTGGGACGAGCACCGGAAGTCCTCGAGCTCGGCCCGTTTCCTTCGCTGCAAGTGCATTTCCAGTGGTTTCTGACACCGGACGAGCGTTCGCCACTCGTTGGAAGCTTCGGCCATCTTTTGGACCGTTTTGGGTCGCACCACAGTTCTCCCTCCAACGAGCTCGCTTCCCGACCTATACCTCCGGAAAACGTGTCAGGGAGCATGCCAGGAGTGTGGGTTGAAGTCCTCGGAGCACGAGACCCGAAGATCGAAAGACTTATGACCAATACGGAGCAAAGGGAAGAAACCGTCGGGGGACCGCTTTTTACCCCAGGACGAGAAAACTGAGTCCGGGGCATTCTCGCTCGCGTTTTCTTGGGACGAGCACCAGAAGTCCTCGAGCTCGGCCCGTTTCCTTCGCTGCAAGTGCATTTCCAGTGGTTTCTGACACCGGACGAGCGTTCGCCACTCGTTGGAAGCTTCGGCCATCTTTTGGACCGTTTTGGGTCGCACCACAGTTCTCCCTCCAACGAGCTCGCTTCCCGACCTATACCTCCGGAAAACGTGTTAGGGAGCATGCCAGGAGTGTGGGTTGAAGTCCTCGGAGCACGAGACCCGAAGATCGAAAGACTTATGACCAATACGGAGCAAAGGGAAGAAACCGTCGGGGGACCGCTTTTTACCCCAGGACGAGAAAACTGAGTCCGGGGCATTCCCGCTCGCGTTTTCTTGGGACGAGCACCGGAAGTCCTCGAGCTCGGCCCGTTTCCTTCGCTGCAAGTGCATTTCCAGTGGTTTCTGACACCGGACGAGCGTTCGCCACTCGTTGGAAGCTTCGGCCATCTTTTGGACCGTTTTGGGTCGCACCACAGTTCTCCCTCCAACGAGCTCGCTTCCCGACCTATACCTCCGGAAAACGTGTCAGGGAGCATGCCAGGAGTGTGGGTTGAAGTCCTCGGAGCACGAGACCCGAAGATCGAAAGACTTATGACCAATACGGAGCAAAGGGAAGAAACCGTCGGGGGACCGCTTTTTACCCCAGGACGAGAAAACTGAGTCCGAGGCATTCCCGCTCGCGTTTTCTTGGGACGAGCACCGGAAGTCCTCGAGCTCGGCCCGTTTCCTTCGCTGCAAGTGCATTTCCAGTGGTTTCTGACACCGGACGAGCGTTCGCCACTCGTTGGAAGCTTCGGCCATCTTTTGGACCGTTTTGGGTCGCACCACAGTTCTCCCTCCAACGAGCTCGCTTCCCGACCTATACCTCCGGAAAACGTGTCAGGGAGCATGCCAGGAGTGTGGGTTGAAGTCCTCGGAGCACGAGACCCGAAGATCGAAAGACTTATGACCAATACGGAGCAAAGGGAAGAAACCGTCGGGGGACCGCTTTTTACCCAGGACGAGAAAACTGAGTCCGGGGCATTCCCGCTCGCGTTTTCTTGGGACGAGCACCGGAAGTCCTCGAGCTCGGCCCGTTTCCTTCGCTGCAAGTGCATTTCCAGTGGTTTCTGACACCGGACGAGCGTTCGCCACTCGTTGGAAGCTTCGGCCATCTTTTGGACCGTTTTGGGTCGCACCACAGTTCTCCCTCCAACGAGCTCGCTTCCCGACCTATACCTCCGGAAAACGTGTCAGGGAGCATGCCAGGAGTGTGGGTTGAAGTCCTCGGAGCACGAGACCCGAAGATCAAAAGACTTATGACCAATACGGAGCAAAGGGAAGAAACCGTCGGGGGACCGCTTTTTACCCCAGGACGAGAAAACTGAGTCCGGGGCATTCTCGCTCGCGTTTTCTTGGGACGAGCACCGGAAGTCCTCGAGCTCGGCCCGTTTCCTTCGCTGCAAGTGCATTTCCAGTGGTTTCTGACACCGGACGAGCGTTCGCCACTCGTTGGAAGCTTCGGCCATCTTTTGGACCGTTTTGGGTCGCACCACAGTTCTCCCTCCAACGAGCTCGCTTCCCGACCTATACCTCCGGAAAACGTGTCAGGGAGCATGCCAGGAGTGTGGGTTGAAGTCCTCGGAGCACGAGACCCGAAGATCGAAAGACTTATGACCAATACGGAGCAAAGGGAAGAAACCGTCGGGGGACCGCTTTTTACCCCAGGACGAGAAAACTGAGTCCGGGGCATTCCCGCTCGCGTTTTCTTGGGACGAGCACCGGAAGTCCTCGAGCTCGGCCCGTTTCCTTCGCTGCAAGTGCATTTCCAGTGGTTTCTGACACCGGACGAGCGTTCGCCACTCGTTGGAAGCTTCGGCCATCTTTTGGACCGTTTTGGGTCGCACCACAGTTCTCCCTCCAACGAGCTCGCTTCCCGACCTATACCTCCGGAAAACGTGTCAGGGAGCATGCCAGGAGTGTGGGTTGAAGTCCTCGGAGCACGAGACCCGAAGATCGAAAGACTTATGACCAATACGGAGCAAAGGGAAGAAACCGTCGGGGGACCGCTTTTTACCCCAGGACGAGAAAACTGAGTCCGGGGCATTCCCGCTCGCGTTTTCTTGGGACGAGCACCGGAAGTCCTCGAGCTCGGCCCGTTTCCTTCGCTGCAAGTGCATTTCCAGTGGTTTCTGACACCGGACGAGCGTTCGCCACTCGTTGGAAGCTTCGGCCATCTTTTGGACCGTTTTGGGTCGCACCACAGTTCTCCCTCCAACGAGCTCGCTTCCCGACCTATACCTCCGGAAAACGTGTCAGGGAGCATGCCAGGAGTGTGGGTTGAAGTCCTCGGAGCACGAGACCCGAAGATCGAAAGACTTATGACCAATACGGAGCAGAGGGAAGAAGCCGTCGGGGGACCGCTTTTTACCCCAGGACGAGAAAACTGAGTCCGGGGCATTCCCGCTCGCGTTTTCTTGGGACGAGCACCGGAAGTCCTCGAGCTCGGCCCGTTTCCTTCGCTGCAAGTGCATTTCCAGTGGTTTCTGACACCGGACGAGCGTTCGCCACTCGTTGGAAGCTTCGGCCATCTTTTGGACCGTTTTGGGTCGCACCACAGTTCTCCCTCCAACGAGCTCGCTTCCCGACCTATACCTCCGGAAAACGTGTCAGGGAGCATGCCAGGAGTGTGGGTTGAAGTCCTCGGAGCACGAGACCCGAAGATCGAAAGACTTATGACCAATACGGAGCAGAGGGATGAAGCCGTCGGGGGACCGCTTTTTACCCCAGGACGAGAAAACTGAGTCCGGGGCATTCCCGCTCGAGTTTTCTTGGGACGAGCACCGGAAGTCCTCGAGCTCAGCCCGTTTCCTTCGCTGCAAGTGCATTTCCAGTGGTTTCTGACACCGGACGAGCGTTCGCCACTCGTTGGAAGCTTCGGCCATCTTTTGGACCGTTTTGGGTCGCACCACAGTTCTCCCTCCAACGAGCTCGCTTCCCGACCTATACCTCCGGAAAACGTGTCAGGGAGCATGCCAGGAGTGTGGGTTGAAGTCCTCGGAGCACGAGACCCGAAGATCGAAAGACTTATGACCAATACGGAGCAAAGGGAAGAAACCGTCGGGGGACCGCTTTTTACCCCAGGACGAGAAAACTGAGTCCGGGGCATTCCCGCTCGCGTTTTCTTGGGACGAGCACCGGAAGTCCTCGAGCTCGGCCCGTTTCCTTCGCTGCAAGTGCATTTCCAGTGGTTTCTGACACCGGACGAGCGTTCGCCACTCGTTGGAAGCTTCGGCCATCTTTTGGACCGTTTTGGGTCGCACCACAGTTCTCCCTCCAACGAGCTCGCTTCCCGACCTATACCTCCGGAAAACGTGTCAGGGAGCATGCCAGGAGTGTGGGTTGAAGTCCTCGGAGCACGAGACCCGAAGATCGAAAGACTTATGACCAATACGGAGCAAAGGGAAGAAACCGTCGGGGGACCGCTTTTTACCCCAGGACGAGAAAACTGAGTCCGGGGCATTCCCGCTCGCGTTTTCTTGGGACGAGCACCGGAAGTCCTCGAGCTCGGCCCGTTTCCTTCGCTGCAAGTGCATTTCCAGTGGTTTCTGACACCGGACGAGCGTTCGCCACTCGTTGGAAGCTTCGGCCATCTTTTGGACCGTTTTGGGTCGCACCACAGTTCTCCCTCCAACGAGCTCGCTTCCCGACCTATACCTCCGGAAAACGTGTCAGGGAGCATGCCAGGAGTGTGGGTTGAAGTCCTCGGAGCACGAGACCCGAAGATCGAAAGACTTATGACCAATAAGGAGCAAAGGGAAGAAACCGTCGGGGGACCGCTTTTTACCCCAGGACGAGAAAACTGAGTCCGGGGCATTCCCGCTCGCGTTTTCTTGGGACGAGCACCGGAAGTCCTCGAGCTCGGCCCGTTTCCTTCGCTGCAAGTGCATTTCCAGTGGTTTCTGACACCGGACGAGCGTTCGCCACTCGTTGGAAGCTTCGGCCATCTTTTGGACCGTTTTGGGTCGCACCACAGTTCTCCCTCCAACGAGCTCGCTTCCCGACCTATACCTCCGGAAAACGTGTCAGGGAGCATGCCAGGAGTGTGGGTTGAAGTCCTCGGAGCACGAGACCCGAAGATCGAAAGACTTATGACCAATACGGAGCAGAGGGATGAAGCCGTCGGGGGACCGCTTTTTACCCCAGGACGAGAAAACTGAGTCCGGGGCATTCCCGCTCGAGTTTTCTTGGGACGAGCACCGGAAGTCCTCGAGCTCAGCCCGTTTCCTTCGCTGCAAGTGCATTTCCAGTGGTTTCTGACACCGGACGAGCGTTCGCCACTCGTTGGAAGCTTCGGCCATCTTTTGGACCGTTTTGGGTCGCACCACAGTTCTCCCTCCAACGAGCTCGCTTCCCGACCTATACCTCCGGAAAACGTGTCAGGGAGCATGCCAGGAGTGTGGGTTGAAGTCCTCGGAGCACGAGACCCGAAGATCGAAAGACTTATGACCAATACGGAGCAAAGGGAAGAAACCGTCGGGGGACCGCTTTTTACCCCAGGACGAGAAAACTGAGTCCGGGGCATTCCCGCTCGCGTTTTCTTGGGACGAGCACCGGAAGTCCTCGAGCTCGGCCCGTTTCCTTCGCTGCAAGTGCATTTCCAGTGGTTTCTGACACCGGACGAGCGTTCGCCACTCGTTGGAAGCTTCGGCCATCTTTTGGACCGTTTTGGGTCGCACCACAGTTCTCCCTCCAACGAGCTCGCTTCCCGACCTATACCTCCGGAAAACGTGTCAGGGAGCATGCCAGGAGTGTGGGTTGAAGTCCTCGGAGCACGAGACCCGAAGATCGAAAGACTTATGACCAATACGGAGCAAAGGGAAGAAACCGTCGGGGGACCGCTTTTTACCCCAGGACGAGAAAACTGAGTCCGGGGCATTCCCGCTCGCGTTTTCTTGGGACGAGCACCGGAAGTCCTCGAGCTCGGCCCGTTTCCTTCGCTGCAAGTGCATTTCCAGTGGTTTCTGACACCGGACGAGCGTTCGCCACTCGTTGGAAGCTTCGGCCATCTTTTGGACCGTTTTGGGTCGCACCACAGTTCTCCCTCCAACGAGCTCGCTTCCCGACCTATACCTCCGGAAAACGTGTCAGGGAGCATGCCAGGAGTGTGGGTTGAAGTCCTCGGAGCACGAGACCCGAAGATCGAAAGACTTATGACCAATACGGAGCAAAGGGAAGAAACCGTCGGGGGACCGCTTTTTACCCCAGGACGAGAAAACTGAGTCCGGGGCATTCCCGCTCGCGTTTTCTTGGGACGAGCACCGGAAGTCCTCGAGCTCGGCCCGTTTCCTTCGCTGCAAGTGCATTTCCAGTGGTTTCTGACACCGGACGAGCGTTCGCCACTCGTTGGAAGCTTCGGCCATCTTTTGGACCGTTTTGGGTCGCACCACAGTTCTCCCTCCAACGAGCTCGCTTCCCGACCTATACCTCCGGAAAACGTGTCAGGGAGCATGCCAGGAGTGTGGGTTGAAGTCCTCGGAGCACGAGACCCGAAGATCGAAAGACTTATGACCAATACGGAGCAAAGGGAAGAAACCGTCGGGGGACCGCTTTTTACCCCAGGACGAGAAAACTGAGTCCGGGGCATTCCCGCTCGCGTTTTCTTGGGACGAGCACCGGAAGTCCTCGAGCTCGGCCCGTTTCCTTCGCTGCAAGTGCATTTCCAGTGGTTTCTGACACCGGACGAGCGTTCGCCACTCGTTGGAAGCTTCGGCCATCTTTTGGACCGTTTTGGGTCGCACCACAGTTCTCCCTCCAACGAGCTCGCTTCCCGACCTATACCTCCGGAAAACGTGTCAGGGAGCATGCCAGGAGTGTGGGTTGAAGTCCTCGGAGCACGAGACCCGAAGATCGAAAGACTTATGACCAATAAGGAGCAAAGGGAAGAAACCGTCGGGGGACCGCTTTTTACCCCAGGACGAGAAAACTGAGTCCGGGGCATTCCCGCTCGCGTTTTCTTGGGACGAGCACCGGAAGTCCTCGAGCTCGGCCCGTTTCCTTCGCTGCAAGTGCATTTCCAGTGGTTTCTGACACCGGACGAGCGTTCGCCACTCGTTGGAAGCTTCGGCCATCTTTTGGACCGTTTTGGGTCGCACCACAGTTCTCCCTCCAACGAGCTCGCTTCCCGACCTATACCTCCGGAAAACGTGTCAGGGAGCATGCCAGGAGTGTGGGTTGAAGTCCTCGGAGCACGAGACCCGAAGATCGAAAGACTTATGACCAATACGGAGCAAAGGGAAGAAACCGTCGGGGGACCGCTTTTTACCCCAGGACGAGAAAACTGAGTCCGGGGCATTCCCGCTCGCGTTTTCTTGGGACGAGCACCGGAAGTCCTCGAGCTCGGCCCGTTTCCTTCGCTGCAAGTGCATTTCCAGTGGTTTCTGACACCGGACGAGCGTTCGCCACTCGTTGGAAGCTTCGGCCATCTTTTGGACCGTTTTGGGTCGCACCACAGTTCTCCCTCCAACGAGCTCGCTTCCCGACCTATACCTCCGGAAAACGTGTCAGGGAGCATGCCAGGAGTGTGGGTTGAAGTCCTCGGAGCACGAGACCCGAAGATCGAAAGACTTATGACCAATACGGAGCAAAGGGAAGAAACCGTCGGGGGACCGCTTTTTACCCCAGGACGAGAAAACTGAGTCCGGGGCATTCCCGCTCGCGTTTTCTTGGGACGAGCACCGGAAGTCCTCGAGCTCGGCCCGTTTCCTTCGCTGCAAGTGCATTTCCAGTGGTTTCTGACACCGGACGAGCGTTCGCCACTCGTTGGAAGCTTCGGCCATCTTTTGGACCGTTTTGGGTCGCACCACAGTTCTCCCTCCAACGAGCTCGCTTCCCGACCTATACCTCCGGAAAACGTGTCAGGGAGCATGCCAGGAGTGTGGGTTGAAGTCCTCGGAGCACGAGACCCGAAGATCGAAAGACTTATGACCAATACGGAGCAAAGGGAAGAAACCGTCGGGGGACCGCTTTTTACCCCAGGACGAGAAAACTGAGTCCGGGGCATTCCCGCTCGCGTTTTCTTGGGACGAGCACCGGAAGTCCTCGAGCTCGGCCCGTTTCCTTCGCTGCAAGTGCATTTCCAGTGGTTTCTGACACCGGACGAGCGTTCGCCACTCGTTGGAAGCTTCGGCCATCTTTTGGACCGTTTTGGGTCGCACCACAGTTCTCCCTCCAACGAGCTCGCTTCCCGACCTATACCTCCGGAAAACGTGTCAGGGAGCATGCCAGGAGTGTGGGTTGAAGTCCTCGGAGCACGAGACCCGAAGATCGAAAGACTTATGACCAATACGGAGCAAAGGGAAGAAACCGTCGGGGGACCGCTTTTTACCCCAGGACGAGAAAACTGAGTCCGGGGCATTCCCGCTCGCGTTTTCTTGGGACGAGCACCGGAAGTCCTCGAGCTCGGCCCGTTTCCTTCGCTGCAAGTGCATTTCCAGTGGTTTCTGACACCGGACGAGCGTTCGCCACTCGTTGGAAGCTTCGGCCATCTTTTGGACCGTTTTGGGTCGCACCACAGTTCTCCCTCCAACGAGCTCGCTTCCCGACCTATACCTCCGGAAAACGTGTCAGGGAGCATGCCAGGAGTGTGGGTTGAAGTCCTCGGAGCACGAGACCCGAAGATCGAAAGACTTATGACCAATACGGAGCAAAGGGAAGAAACCGTCGGGGGACCGCTTTTTACCCCAGGACGAGAAAACTGAGTCCGGGGCATTCCCGCTCGCGTTTTCTTGGGACGAGCACCGGAAGTCCTCGAGCTCGGCCCGTTTCCTTCGCTGCAAGTGCATTTCCAATGGTTTCTGACACCGGACGAGCGTTCGCCACTCGTTGGAAGCTTCGGCCATCTTTTGGACCGTTTTGGGTCGCACCACAGTTCTCCCTCCAACGAGCTCGCTTCCCGACCTATACCTCCGGAAAACGTGTCAGGGAGCATGCCAGGAGTGTGGGTTGAAGTCCTCGGAACACGAGACCCGAAGATCGAAAGACTTATGACCAATACGGAGCAAAGGGAAGAAACCGTCGGGGGACCGCTTTTTACCCCAGGACGAGAAAACTGAGTCCGGGGCATTCCCGCTCGCGTTTTCTTGGGACGAGCACCGGAAGTCCTCGAGATCAGCCCGTTTCCTTCGTTGCAAGTGCATTTCCAGTGGTTTCTGACACTGGACGAGCGTTCGCCACTCGTTGGAAGCTTCGGCCATCTTTTGGACCGTTTTGGGTCGCACCACAGTTCTCCCTCCAACGAGCTCGCTTCCCGACCTATACCTCCGGAAAACGTGTCAGGGAGCATGCCAGGAGTGTGGGTTGAAGTCCTCGGAGCACGAGACCCGAAGATCGAAAGACTTATGACCAATACGGAGCAAAGGGAAGAAACCGTCGGGGGACCGCTTTTTACCCCAGGACGAGAAAACTGAGTCCGGGGCATTCCCGCTCGCGTTTTCTTGGGACGAGCACCGGAAGTCCTCGAGCTCGGCCCGTTTCCTTCGCTGCAAGTGCATTTCCAGTGGTTTCTGACACCGGACGAGCGTTCGCCACTCGTTGGAAGCTTCGGCCATCTTTTGGACCGTTTTGGGTCGCACCACAGTTCTCCCTCCAACGAGCTCGCTTCCCGACCTATACCTCCGGAAAACGTGTCAGGGAGCATGCCAGGAGTGTGGGTTGAAGTCCTCGGAGCACGAGACCCGAAGATCGAAAGACTTATGACCAATACGGAGCAAAGGGAAGAAACCGTCGGGGGACCGCTTTTTACCCCAGGACGAGAAAACTGAGTCCGGGGCATTCCCGCTCGCGTTTTCTTGGGACGAGCACCGGAAGTCCTCGAGCTCGGCCCGTTTCCTTCGCTGCAAGTGCATTTCCAGTGGTTTCTGACACCGGACGAGCGTTCGCCACTCGTTGGAAGCTTCGGCCATCTTTTGGACCGTTTTGGGTCGCACCACAGTTCTCCCTCCAACGAGCTCGCTTCCCGACCTATACCTCCGGAAAACGTGTCAGGGAGCATGCCAGGAGTGTGGGTTGAAGTCCTCGGAGCACGAGATCCGAAGATCGAAAGACTTATGACCAATACGGAGCAAAGGGAAGAAACCGTCGGGGGACCGCTTTTTACCCCAGGACGAGAAAACTGAGTCCGGGGCATTCCCGCTCGCGTTTTCTTGGGACGAGCACCGAAAGTCCTCGAGCTCAGCCCGTTTCCTTCGCTGCAAGTGCATTTCCAGTGGTTTCTGACACCGGACGAGCGTTCGCCACTCGTTGGAAGCTTCGGCCATCTTTTGGACCGTTTTGGGTCGCACCACAGTTCTCCCTCCAACGAGCTTGCTTCCCGACCTATACCTCCGGAAAACGTGTCAGGGAGCATGCCAGGAGTGTGGGTTGAAGTCCTCGGAGCACGAGACCCGAAGATCGAAAGACTTATGACCAATACGGAGCAAAGGGAAGAAACCGTCGGGGGACCGCTTTTTACCCCAGGACGAGAAAACTGAGTCCGGGGCATTCCCGCTCGCGTTTTCTTGGGACGAGCACCGGAAGTCCTCGAGCTCAGCCCGTTTCCTTCGCTGCAAGTGCAGCTCCAGTGGTTTCTGACACCGGACGAGCGTTCGCCACTCGTTGGAAGCTTCGGCCATCTTTTGGACCGTTTTGGGTCGCACCACAGTTCTCCCTCCAACGAGCTCGCTTCCCGACCTATACCTCCGGAAAACGTGTCAGGGAGCATGCCAGGAGTGTGGGTTGAAGTCCTCGGAGCACGAGACCCGAAGATCGAAAGACTTATGAGAAATACGGAGCAAAGGGAAGAAACCGTCGGGGGACCGCTTTTTACCCCAGGACGAGAAAACTGAGTCCAGGCATTCCCGCTCGCGTTTTCTTGGGACGAGCACCGGAAGTCCTCGAGCTCAGCCCGTTTCCTTCGCTGCAAGTGCATTTCCAGTGGTTTCTGACACCGGACGAGCGTTCGCCACTCGTTGGAAGCTTCGGCCATCTTTTGGACCGTTTTGGGTCGCACCACAGTTCTCCCTCCAACGAGCTCGCTTCCCCACCTATACCTCCGGAAAACGTGTCAGGGAGCATGCCAGGACTGTGGGTTGGAGTCGTCGGAGCACGAGACCCGAAGATCGAAAGACTTATGACCAATGCGGAGCAAAGGGAAGAAACCGTCGGGGGACCGCTTTTTACCCCAGGACGAGAAAACTGAGTCCGGGGCATTCCCGCTCGCGTTTTCTTGGGACGAGCACCGGAAGTCCTCGAGCTCAGCCCGTTTCCTTCGCTTCAAGTGCATTTCCAGTGGTTTCTGACACCGGACGAGCGTTCGCCACTCGTTGGAAGCTTCGGCCATCTTTTGGACCGTTTTGGGTCGCACCACAGTTCTCCCTCCAACGAGCTTGCTTCCCGACCTATACCTCCGGAAAACGTGTCAGGGAGCATGCCAGGAGTGTGGGTTGAAGTCCTCGGAGCACGAGACCCGAAGATCGAAAGACTTATGACCAATACGGAGCAAAGGGAAGAAACCGTCGGGGGACCGCTTTTTACCCCAGGACGAGAAAACTGAGTCCGGGGCATTCCCGCTCGCGTTTTCTTGGGACGAGCACCGGAAGTCCTCGAGCTCAGCCCGTTTCCTTCGCTGCAAGTGCAGCTCCAGTGGTTTCTGACACCGGACGAGCGTTCGCCACTCGTTGGAAGCTTCGGCCATCTTTTGGACCGTTTTGGGTCGCACCACAGTTCTCCCTCCAACGAGCTCGCTTCCCGACCTATACCTCCGGAAAACGTGTCAGGGAGCATGCCAGGAGTGTGGGTTGAAGTCCTCGGAGCACGAGACCCGAAGATCGAAAGACTTATGAGAAATACGGAGCAAAGGGAAGAAACCGTCGGGGGACCGCTTTTTACCCCAGGACGAGAAAACTGAGTCCAGGCATTCCCGCTCGCGTTTTCTTGGGACGAGCACCGGAAGTCCTCGAGCTCAGCCCGTTTCCTTCGCTGCAAGTGCATTTCCAGTGGTTTCTGACACCGGACGAGCGTTCGCCACTCGTTGGAAGCTTCGGCCATCTTTTGGACCGTTTTGGGTCGCAGCACAGTTCTCCCTCCAACGAGCTCGCTTCCCGACCTATACCTCCGGAAAACGTGTCAGGGAGCATGCCAGGAGTGTGGGTTGAAGTCCTCGGAGCACGAGACCCGAAGATCGAAAGACTTATGACCAATACGGAGCAAAGGGAAGAAACCGTCGGGGGACCGCTTTTTACCCCAGGACGAGAAAACTGAGTCCGGGGCATTCCCGCTCGCGTTTTCTTGGGACGAGCACCGGAAGTCCTCGAGCTCGACCCGTTTCCTTCGCTGCAAGTGCATTTCCAGTGGTTTCTGACACCGGACGAGCGTTCGCCACTCGTTGGAAGCTTCGGCCATCTTTTGGACCGTTTTGGGTCGCACCACAGTTCTCCCTCCAACGAGCTCGCTTCCCAACCTATACCTCCGGAAAACGTGTTAGGGAGCATGCCAGGAGTGTGGGTTGAAGTCCTCGGAGCACGAGACCCGAAGATCGAAAGACTTATGACCAATACGGAGCAAAGGGAAGAAACCGTCGGGGGACCGCTTTTTACCCCAGGACGAGAAAACTGAGTCCGGGGCATTCCCGCTCGCGTTTTCTTGGGACGAGCACCGGAAGTCCTCGAGCTCAGCCCGTTTCCTTCGCTGCAAGTGCATCTCCAGTGGTTTCTGACACCGGACGAGCGTTCGCCACTCGTTGGAAGCTTCGGCCATCTTTTGGACCGTTTTGGGTCGCACCACAGTTCTCCCTCCAACGAGCTCGCTTCCCGACCTATACCTCCGGAAAACGTGTCAGGGAGCATGCCAGGAGTGTGGGTTGAAGTCCTCGGAGCACGAGACCCGAAGATCGAAAGACTTATGAGAAATACGGAGCAAAGGGAAGAAACCGTCGGGGGACCGCTTTTTACCCCAGGACGAGAAAACTGAGTCCGGGGCATTCCCGCTCGCGTTTTCTTGGGACGAGCACCGGAAGTCCTCGAGCTCAGCCCGTTTCCTTCGCTGCAAGTGCATTTCCAGTGGTTTCTGACACCGGACGAGCGTTCGCCACTCGTTGGAAGCTTCGGCCATCTTTTGGACCGTTTTGGGTCGCACCACAGTTCTCCCTCCAACGAGCTCGCTTCCTGACCTATACCTCCGGAAAACGTGTCATGGAGCATGCCAGGAGTGTGGGTTGAAGTCCTCGGAGCACGAGACCCGAAGATCGAAAGACTTATGACCAATACGGAGCAAAGGGAAGAAACCGTCGGGGGATCGCTTTTTACCCCATGACGAAAAAACTGAGTCCGGGGCATTCCCGCTCGCGTTTTCTTGGGACGAGCACCGGAAGTCCTCGAGCTCAGCCCATTTCCTTCGCTGCAAGTGCATCTCCAGTGGTTTCTGACACCGGACGAGCGTTCGCCACTCGTTGGAAGCTTCGGCCATCTTTTGGACCGTTTTGGGTCGCACCACAGTTCTCCCTCCAACGAGCTCGTTTCCCGACCTATACCTTCGGAAAACGTGTCAGGGAGCATGCCAGGAGTGTGGGTTGAAGTCCTCGGAGCACGAGACCCGAAGATCGAAAGACTTATGACCAATACGGAGCAAAGGGAAGAAACCGTCGGGGGACCGCTTTTTACCCCAGGACGAGAAAACTGAGTCCGGGGCATTCCCGCTCGCGTTTTCTTGGGACGAGCACCGGAAGTCCTCGAGCTCAGCCCGTTTCCTTCGCTGCAAGTGCATTTCCAGTGGTTTCTGACACCGGACGAGCGTTCGCCACTCGTTGGAAGCTTCGGCCATCTTTTGGACCGTTTTGGGTCGCACCACAGTTCTCCCTCCAACGAGCTCGCTTCCCGACCTATACCTCCGGAAAACGTGTCAGGGAGCATGCCAGGAGTGTGGGTTGAAGTCCTCGGAGCACGAGACCCAAAGATCGAAAGACTTATGACCAATACGGAGCAAAGGGAAGAAACCGTCGGGGGACCGCTTTTTACCCCAGGACGAGAAAACTGAGTCCGGGGCATTCCCGCTCGCGTTTTCTTGGGACGAGCACCGGAAGTCCTCGAGCTCAGCCTGTTTCCTTCGCTGCAAGTGCATTTCCAGTGGTTTCTGACACCGGACGAGCTTCGCCACTCGTTGGAAGCTTCGGCCATCTTTTGGACCGTTTTGGGTCGCACCACAGTTCTCCCTCCAACGAGCTCGCTTCCCCACCTATACCTCCGGAAAACGTGTCAGGGAGCATGCCAGGACTGTGGGTTGGAGTCGTCGGAGCACGAGACCCGAAGATCGAAAGACTTATGACCAATGCGGAGCAAAGGGAAGAAACCGTCGGGGGACCGCTTTTTACCCCAGGACGAGAAAACTGAGTCCGGGGCATTCCCGCTCGCGTTTTCTTGGGACGAGCACCGGAAGTCCTCGAGCTCAGCCCGTTTCCTTCGCTTCAAGTGCATTTCTAGTGGTTTCTGACACCGGACGAGCGTTCGCCACTCGTTGGAAGCTTCGGCCATCTTTTGGACCGTTTTGGGTCGCACCACAGTTCTCCCTCCAACGAGCTCGCTTCCCGACCTATACCTCCGGAAAACGTGTCAGGGAGCATGCCAGGAGTGTGGGTTGAAGTCCTTGGAGCACGAGACCCGAAGATCGAAAGACTTATGACCAATACGGAGCAAAGGGAAGAAACCGTCGGGGGACCGCTTTTTACCCCAGGACGAGAAAACTGAGTCCGGAGCATTCCCGCTCGCGTTTTCTTGGGACGAGCACCGGAAGTCCTCGAGCTCAGCCCGTTTCCTTCGCTGCAAGTGCATTTCCAGTGGTTTCTGACACCGGACGAGCGTTCGCCACTCGTTGGAAGCTTCGGCCATCTTTTGGACCGTTTTGGGTCGCACCACAGTTCTCCCTCCAACGAGCTCGCTTCCCGACCTATACCTCCGGAAAACGTGTCATGGAGCATGCCAGGAGTGTGGGTTGAAGTCCTCGGAGCACGAGACCCGAAGATCGAAAGACTTATGACCAATACGGAGCAAAGGGAAGAAACCGTCGGGGGACCGCTTTTTACCCCATGAATAGAAAACTGAGTCCGGGGCATTCCCGCTCGCGTTTTCTTGGGACGAGCACCGGAAGTCCTCGAGCTCAGCCCGTTTCCTTCGCTGCAAGTGCATTTCCAGTGGTTTCTGACACCGGACGAGCGTTCGCCACTCGTTGGAAGCTTCGGCCATCTTTGGGACTGTTTTGGGTCGCACCACAGTTCTCCCTCCAACGAGCTCGCTTCCCGACCTATACCTCCGGAAAACGTGTCAGGGAGCATGCCAGGAGTGTGGGTTGAAGTCCTCGGAGCACGAGACCCGAAGATCGAAAGACTTATGACCAATACGGAGCAAAGGGAAGAAACCGTCGGGGGACCGCTTTTTACCCCAGGACGAGAAAACTGAGTCCGGGGCATTCCCGCTCGCGTTTTCTTGGGACGAGCACTGGAAGTCCTCGAGCTCCGCCCGTTTCCTTCGATGCAAGTGCATTTCCAGTGGTTTCTGACACCGGACGAGCGTTCGCCACTCGTTGGAAGCTTCGGCCATCTTTTGGACCGTTTTGGGTCGCACCACAGTTCTCCCTCCAACGAGCTCGCTTCCCGACCTATACCTCCGGAAAACGTGTCAGGGAGCATGCCAGGAGTGTGGGTTGAAGTCCTCGGAGCACGAGACCCGAAGATCGAAAGACTTATGACCAATACGGAGCAAAGGGAAGAAGCCGTCGGGGGACCGCTTTTTACCCCAGGACGAGAAAACTGAGTCCGGGGCATTCCCGCTCGCGTTTTCTTGGGACGAGCACCGGAAGTCCTCGAGCTCAGCCCGTTTCCTTCGCTGCAAGTGCATTTCCAGTGGTTTCTGACACCGGACGAGCGTTCGCCACTCGTTGGAAGCTTCGGCCATCTTTTGGACCGTTTTGGGTCGCACCACAGTTCTCCCTCCAACGAGCTCGCTTCCCGACCTATACCTCCAGAAAACGTGTCAGGGAGCATGCCAGGAGTGTGGGTTGAAGTCCTCGGAGCACGAGACCCGAAGATCGAAAGACTTATGACCAATACGGAGCAAAGGGAAGAAACCGTCGGGGGACCGCTTTTTACCCCAGGACGAGAAAACTGAGTCCGGGGCATTCCCGCTCGCGTTTTCTTGGGACGAGCACCGGAAGTCATCGAGCTCAGCCCGTTTCCTTCGCTGCAAGTGCATTTCCAGTGGTTTCTGACACCGGACGAGCGTTCGCCACTCGTTGGAAGCTTCGGCCATCTTTTGGACCGTTTTGGGTCGCACCACAGTTCTCCCTCCAACGAGCTCGCTTCCCGACCTATACCTCCGGAAAACGTGTCAGGGAGCATGCCAGGAGTGTGGGTTGAAGTCCTCGGAGCACGAGACCCGAAGATCGAAAGACTTATGACCAATACGGAGCAAAGGGAAGAAACCGTCGGGGGACCGCTTTTTACCCCAGGACGAGAAAACTGAGTCCGGGGCATTCCCGCTCGCGTTTTCTTGGGACGAGCACCGGAAGTCCTCGAGCTCAGCCCGTTTCCTTCGCTGCAAGTGCATTTCCAGTGGTTTCTGACACCGGACGAGCGTTCGCCACTCGTTGGAAGCTTCGGCCATCTTTTGGACCGTTTTGGGTCGCACCACAGTTCTCCCTCCAACGAGCTCGCTTCCCGACCTATACCTCCGGAAAACGTGTCAGGGAGCATGCCAGGAGTGTGGGTTGAAGTCCTCGGAGCACGAGACCCGAAGATCGAAAGACTTATGACCAATACGGAGCAAAGGGAAGAAACCGTCGGGGGACCGCTTTTTACCCCAGGACGAGAAAACTGAGTCCGGGGCATTCCCGCTCGCGTTTTCTTGGGACGAGCACCGGAAGTCCTCGAGCTCAGCCCGTTTCCTTCGCTGCAAGTGCATTTCCAGTGGTTTCTGACACCGGACGAGCGTTCGCCACTCGTTGGAAGCTTCGGCCATCTTCTGGACCGTTTTGGGTCGCACCACAGTTCTCCCTCCAACGAGCTCGCTTCCCGACCTATACCTCCAGAAAACGTGTCAGGGAGCATGCCAGGAGTGTGGGTTGAAGTCCTCGGAGCACGAGACCCGAAGATCGAAAGACTTATGACCAATACGGAGCAAAGGGAAGAAACCGTCGGGGGACCGCTTTTTACCCCAGGACGAGAAAACTGAGTCCGGGGCATTCCCGCTCGCGTTTTCTTGGGACGAGCACCGGAAGTCCTCGAGCTCAGCCCGTTTCCTTCGCTGCAAGTGCATTTCCAGTGGTTTCTGACACCGGACGAGCGTTCGCCACTCGTTGGAAGCTTCGGCCATCTTTTGGACCGTTTTGGGTCGCACCACAGTTCTCCCTCCAACGAGCTCGCTTCCCGACCTATACCTCCGGAAAACGTGTCAGGGAGCATGCCAGGAGTGTGGGTTGAAGTCCTCGGAGCACGAGACCCGAAGATCGAAAGACTTATGACCAATACGGAGCAAAGGGAAGAAACCGTCGGGGGACCGCTTTTTACCCCAGGACGAGAAAACTGAGTCCGGGGCATTCCCGCTCGTGTTTTCTTGGGACGAGCACCGGAAGTCCTCGAGCTCAGCCCGTTTCCTTCGCTGCAAGTGCATTTCCAGTGGTTTCTGACACCGGACGAGCGTTCGCCACTCGTTGGAAGCTTCGGCCATCTTTTGGACCGTTTTGGGTCGCACCACAGTTCTCCCTCCAACGAGCTCGCTTCCCGACCTATACCTCCGGAAAACGTGTCAGGGAGCATGCCAGGAGTGTGGGTTGAAGTCCTCGGAGCACGAGACCCGAAGATCGAAAGACTTATGACCAATACGGAGCAAAGGGAAGAAACCGTCGGGGGACCGCTTTTTACCCCAGGACGAGAAAACTGAGTCCGGGGCATTCCCGCTCGCGTTTTCTTGGGACGAGCACCGGAAGTCCTCGAGCTCAGCCCGTTTCCTTCGCTGCAAGTGCATTTCCAGTGGTTTCTGACACCGGACGAGCGTTCGCCACACGTTGGAAGCTTCGGCCATCTTTTGGACCGTTTTGGGTCGCACCACAGTTCTCCCTCCAACGAGCTCGCTTCCCGACCTATACCTCCGGAAAACGTGTCAGGGAGCATGCCAGGAGTGTGGGTTGAAGTCCTCGGAGCACGAGACCCGATGATCGAAAGACTTATGACCAATACGGAGCAAAGGGAAGAAACCGTCGGGGGACCGCTTTTTACCCCAGGACGAGAAAACTGAGTCCGGGGCATTCCCGCTCGCGTTTTCTTGGGACGAGCACCGGAAGTCCTCGAGCTCAGCCCGTTTCCTTCGCTGCAAGTGCATTTCCAGTGGTTTCTGACACCGGACGAGCGTTCGCCACTCGTTGGAAGCTTCGGCCATCTTTTGGACCGTTTTGGGTCGCACCACAGTTCTCCCTCCAACGAGCTCGCTTCCCGACCTATACCTCCGGAAAACGTGTCAGGGAGCATGCCAGGAGTGTGGGTTGAAGTCCTCGGAGCACGAGACCCGAAGATCGAAAGACTTATGACCAATACGGAGCAAAGGGAAGAAACCGTCGGGGGACCGCTTTTTACCCCAGGACGAGAAAACTGAGTCCGGGGCATTCCCGCTCGCGTTTTCTTGGGACGAGCACCGGAAGTCCTCGAGCTCAGCCCGTTTCCTTCGCTGCAAGTGCATTTCCCGTGGTTTCTGACACCGGACGAGCGTTCGCCACTCGTTGGAAGCTTCGGCCATCTTTTGGACCGTTTTGGGTCGCACCACAGTTCTCCCTCCAACGAGCTCGCTTCCCGACCTATACCTCCGGAAAACGTGTCAGGGAGCATGCCAGGAGTGTGGGTTGAAGTCCTCGGAGCACGAGACCCGAAGATCGAAAGACTTATGACCAATACGGAGCAAAGGGAAGAAACCGTCGGGGGACCGCTTTTTACCCCAGGACGAGAAAACTGAGTCCGGGGCATTCCCGCTCGCGTTTTCTTGGGACGAGCACCGGAAGTCCTCGAGCTCAGCCCGTTTCCTTCGCTGCAAGTGCATTTCCAGTGGTTTCTGACACCGGACGAGCGTTCGCCACTCGTTGGAAGCTTCGGCCATCTTTTGGACCGTTTTGGGTCGCACCACAGTTCTCCCTCCAACGAGCTCGCTTCCCGACCTATACCTCCGGAAAACGTGTCAGGGAGCATGCCAGGAGTGTGGGTTGAAGTCCTCGGAGCACGAGACCCGAAGATCGAAAGACTTATGACCAATACGGAGCAAAGGGAAGAAACCGTCGGGGGACCGCTTTTTACCCCAGGACGAGAAAACTGAGTCCGGGGCATTCCCGCTCGCGTTTTCTTGGGACGAGCACCGGAAGTCCTCGAGCTCAGCCGGTTTCCTTCGCTGCAAGTGCATTTCCAGTGGTTTCTGACACCGGACGAGCGCTCGCCACTCGTTGGAAGCTTCGGCCATCTTTTGGACCGTTTTGGGTCGCACCACAGTTCTCCCTCCAACGAGCTCGCTTCCCGACCTATACCTCCGGAAAACGTGTCAGGGAGCATGCCAGGAGTGTGGGTTGAAGTCCTCGGAGCACGAGACCCGAAGATCGAAAGACTTATGACCAATACGGAGCAAAGGGAAGAAACCGTCGGGGGACCGCTTTTTACCCCAGGACGAGAAAACTGAGTCCGGGGCATTCCCGCTCGCGTTTTCTTGGGACGAGCACCGGAAGTCCTCGAGCTCAGCCCGTTTCCTTCGCTGCAAGTGCATTTCGAGTGGTTTCTGACACCGGACGAGCGTTCGCCACTCGTTGGAAGCTTCGGCCATCTTTTGGACCGTTTTGGGTCGCACCACAGTTCTCCCTCCAACGAGCTCGCTTCCCGACCTATACCTCCGGAAAACGTGTCAGGGAGCATGCCAGGAGTGTGGGTTGAAGTCCTCGGAGCACGAGACCCGAAGATCGAAAGACTTATGACCAATACGGAGCAAAGGGAAGAAACCGTCGGGGGACCGCTTTTTACCCCAGAACGAGAAAACTGAGTCCGGGGCATTCCCGCTCGCGTTTTCTTGGGACGAGCACCGGAAGTCCTCGAGCTCAGCCCGTTTCCTTCGCTGCAAGTGCATTTCCAGTGGTTTCTGACACCGGACGAGCGTTCGCCACTCGTTGGAAGCTTCGGCCATCTTTTGGACCGTTTTGGGTCGCACCACAATTCTCCCTCCAACGAGCTCGCTTCCCGACCTATACCTCCGGAAAACGTGTCAGGGAGCATGCCAGGAGTGTGGGTTGAAGTCCTCGGAGCACGAGACCCGAAGATCGAAAGACTTATGACCAATACGGAGCAAAGGGAAGAAACCGTCGGGGGACCGCTTTTTACCCCAGGACGAGAAAACTGAGTCCGGGGCATTCCCGCTCGCGTTTTCTTGGGACGAGCACCGGAAGTCCTCGAGCTCAGCCGGTTTCCTTCGCTGCAAGTGCATTTCCAGTGGTTTCTGACACCGGACGAGCGCTCGCCACTCGTTGGAAGCTTCGGCCATCTTTTGGACCGTTTTGGGTCGCACCACAGTTCTCCCTCCAACGAGCTCGCTTCCCGACCTATACCTCCGGAAAACGTGTCAGGGAGCATGCCAGGAGTGTGGGTTGAAGTCCTCGGAGCACGAGACCCGAAGATCGAAAGACTTATGACCAATACGGAGCAAAGGGAAGAAACCGTCGGGGGACCGCTTTTTACCCCAGGACGAGAAAACTGAGTCCGGGGCATTCCCGCTCACGTTTTCTTGGGACGAGCACCGGAAGTCCTCGAGCTCAGCCCCTTTCCTTCGCTGCAAGTGCATTTCCAGTGGTTTCTGACACCGGACGAGCGTTCGCCACTCGTTGGAAGCTTCGGCCATCTTTTGGACTGTTTTGGGTCGCACCACAGTTCTCCCTCCAACGAGCTCGCTTCCCGACCTATACCTCCGGAAAACGTGTCAGGGAGCATGCCAGGAGTGTGGGTTGAAGTCCTCGGAGCACGAGACCCGAAGATCGAAAGACTTATGACCAATACGGAGCAAAGGGAAGAAACCGTCGGGGGACCGCTTTTTACCCCAGGACGAGAAAACTGAGTCCGGGGCATTCCCGCTCGCGTTTTCTTGGGACGAGCACCGGAAGTCCTCGAGCTCAGCCCGTTTCCTTCGCTGCAAGTGCATTTCCAGTGGTTTCTGACACCGGACGAGCGTTCGCCACTCGTTGGAAGCTTCGGCCATCTTTTGGACCGTTTTGGGTCGCACCACAGTTCTCCCACCAACGAGCTCGCTTCCCGACCTATACCTCCGGAAAACGTGTCAGGGAGCATGCCAGGAGTGTGGGTTGAAGTCCTCGGAGCACGAGACCCGAAGATCGAAAGACTTATGACCAATACGGAGCAAAGGGAAGAAACCGTCGGGGGACCGCTTTTTACCCCAGGACGAGAAAACTGAGTCCGGGGCATTCCCGCTCGCGTTTTCTTGGGACGAGCACCGGAAGTCCTCGAGCTCAGCCCGTTTCCTTCGCTGCAAGTGCATTTCCAGTGGTTTCTGACACCGGACGAGCGTTCGCCACTCGTTGGAAGCTTCGGCCATCTTTTGGACCGTTTTGGGTCGCACCACAGTTCTCCCTCCAACGAGCTCACTTCCCGACCTATACCTCCGGAAAATGTGTCAGGGAGCATGCCAGGAGTGTGGGTTGAAGTCCTCGGAGCACGAGACCCGAAGATCGAAAGACTTATGACCAATACGGAGCAAAGGGAAGAAACCGTCGGGGGACCGCTTTTTACCCCAGGACGAGAAAACTGAGTCCGGGGCATTCCCGCTCGCGTTTTCTTGGGACGAGCACCGGAAGTCCTCGAGCTCAGCCCGTTTCCTTCGCTGCAAGTGCATTTCCAGTGGTTTCTGACACCGGACGAGCGTTCGCCACTCGTTGGAAGCTTCGGCCATCTTTTGGACCGTTTTGGGTCGCACCACAGTTCTCCCTCCAACGAGCTCACTTCCCGACCTATACCTCCGGAAAATGTGTCAGGGAGCATGCCAGGAGTGTGGGTTGAAGTCCTCGGAGCACGAGACCCGAAGATCGAAAGACTTATGACCAATACGGAGCAAAGGGAAGAAACCGTCGGGGGACCGCTTTTTACCCCAGGACGAGAAAACTGAGTCCGGGGCATTCCCGCTCGCGTTTTCTTGGGACGAGCACCGGAAGTCCTCGAGCTCAGCCCGTTTTTTTCGCTGCAAGTGCATTTCCAGTGGTTTCTGACACCGGACGAGCGTTCGCCACTCGTTGGAAGCTTCGGCCATCTTTTGGACCGTTTTGGGTCGCACCACAGTTCTCCCTCCAACGAGCTCGCTTCCCGACCTATACCTCCGGAAAACGTGTCAGGGAGCATGCCAGGAGTGTGGGTTGAAGTCCTCGGAGCACGAGACCCGAAGATCGAAAGACTTATGACCAATACGGAGCAAAGGGAAGAAACCGTCGGGGGACCGCTTTTTACCCCAGGACGAGAAAACTGAGTCCGAGGCATTCCCGCTCGCGTTTTCTTGGGACGAGCACCGGAAGTCCTCGAGCTCAGCCCGTTTCCTTCGCTGCAAGTGCATTTCCAGTGGTTTCTGACACCGGACGAGCGTTCGCCACTCGTTGGAAGCTTCGGCCATCTTTTGGACCGTTTTGGGTCGCACCACAGTTCTCCCTCCAACGAGCTCGCTTCCCGACCTATACCTCCGGAAAACGTGTCAGGGAGCATGCCAGGAGTGTGGGTTGAAGTCCTCGGAGCACGAGACCCGAAGATCGAAAGACTTATGACCAATACGGAGCAAAGGGAAGAAACCGTCGGGGGACCGCTTTTTACCCCAGGACGAGAAAACTGAGTCCGGGGCATTCCCGCTCGCGTTTTCTTGGGACGAGCACCGGAAGTCCTCGAGCTCAGCCCGTTTCCTTCGCTGCAAGTGCATTTCCAGTGGTTTCTGACACCGGACGAGCGTTCGCCACTCGTTGGAAGCTTCGGCCATCTTTTGGACCGTTTTGGGTCGCACCACAATTCTCCCTCCAACGAGCTCGCTTCCCGACCTATACCTCCGGAAAACGTGTCAGGGAGCATGCCAGGAGTGTGGGTTGAAGTCCTCGGAGCACGAGACCCGAAGATCGAAAGACTTATGACCAATACGGAGCAAAGGGAAGAAACCGTCGGGGGACCGCTTTTTACCCCAGGACGAGAAAACTGAGTCCGGGGCATTCCCGCTCGCGTTTTCTTGGGACGAGCACCGGAAGTCCTCGAGCTCAGCCGGTTTCCTTCGCTGCAAGTGCATTTCCAGTGGTTTCTGACACCGGACGAGCGCTCGCCACTCGTTGGAAGCTTCGGCAATCTTTTGGACCGTTTTGGGTCGCACCACAGTTCTCCCTCCAACGAGCTCGCTTCCCGACCTATACCTCCGGAAAACGTGTCAGGGAGCATGCCAGGAGTGTGGGTTGAAGTCCTCGGAGCACGAGACCCGAAGATCGAAAGACTTATGACCAATACGGAGCAAAGGGAAGAAACCGTCGGGGGACCGCTTTTTACCCCAGGACGAGAAAACTGAGTCCGGGGCATTCCCGCTCGCGTTTTCTTGGGACGAGCACCGGAAGTCCTCGAGCTCAGCCCGTTTCCTTCGCTGCAAGTGCATTTCCAGTGGTTTCTGACACCGGACGAGCGTTCGCCACTCGTTGGAAGCTTCGGCCATCTTTTGGACCGTTTTGGGTCGCACCACAATTCTCCCTCCAACGAGCTCGCTTCCCGACCTATACCTCCGGAAAACGTGTCAGGGAGCATGCCAGGAGTGTGGGTTGAAGTCCTCGGAGCACGAGACCCGAAGATCGAAAGACTTATGACCAATACGGAGCAAAGGGAAGAAACCGTCGGGGGACCGCTTTTTACCCCAGGACGAGAAAACTGAGTCCGGGGCATTCCCGCTCGGGTTTTCTTGGGACGAGCACCGGAAGTCCTCGAGCTCAGCCCGTTTCCTTCGCTGCAAGTGCATTTCCAGTGGTTTCTGACACCGGACGAGCGTTCGCCACTCGTTGGAAGCTTCGGCCATCTTTTGGACCGTTTTGGGTCGCACCACAGTTCTCCCTCCAACGAGCTCGCTTCCCGACCTATACCTCCGGAAAACGTGTCAGGGAGCATGCCAGGAGTGTGGGTTGAAGTCCTCGGAGCACGAGACCCGAAGATCGAAAGACTTATGACCAATACGGAGCAAAGGGAAGAAACCGTCGGGGGACCGCTTTTTACCCCAGGACGAGAAAACTGAGTCCGGGGCATTCCCGCTCGCGTTTTCTTGGGACGAGCACCGGAAGTCCTCGAGCTCAGCCCGTTTCCTTTGCTGCAAGTGCATTTCCAGTGGTTTCTGACACCGGACGAGCGTTCGCCACTCGTTGGAAGCTTCGGCCATCTTTTGGACCGTTTTGGGTCGCACCACAATTCTCCCTCCAACGAGCTCGCTTCCCGACCTATACCTCCGGAAAACGTGTCAGGGAGCTTGCCAGGAGTGTGGGTTGAAGTCCTCGGAGCACGAGACCCGAAGATCGAAAGACTTATGACCAATACGGAGCAAAGGGAAGAAACCGTCGGGGGACCGCTTTTTACCCCAGGACGAGAAAACTGAGTCCGGGGCATTCCCGCTCGCGTTTTCTTGGGACGAGCACCGGAAGTCCTCGAGCTCAGCCCGTTTCCTTCGCTGCAAGTGCATTTCCAGTGGTTTCTGACACCGGACGAGCGTTCGCCACTCGTTGGAAGCTTCGGCCATCTTTTGGACCGTTTTGGGTCGCACCACAATTCTCCCTCCAACGAGCTCGCTTCCCGACCTATACCTCCGGAAAACGTGTCAGGGAGCATGCCAGGAGTGTGGGTTGAAGTCCTCGGAGCACGAGACCCGAAGATCGAAAGACTTATGACCAATACGGAGCAAAGGGAAGAAACCATCGGGGGACCGCTTTTTACCCCAGGACGAGAAAACTGAGTCCGGGGCATTCCCGCTCGCGTTTTCTTGGGACGAGCACCGGAAGTCCTCGAGCTCAGCCCGTTTCCTTCGCTGCAAGTGCATTTCCAGTGGTTTCTGACACCGGACGAGCGTTCGCCACTCGTTGGAAGCTTCGGCCATCTTTTGGACCGTTTTGGGTCGCACCACAGTTCTCCCTCCAACGAGCTCGCTTCCCGACCTATACCTCCGGAAAACGTGTCAGGGAGCATGCCAGGAGTGTGGGTTGAAGTCCTCGGAGCACGAGACCCGAAGATCGAAAGACTTATGACCAATACGGAGCAAAGGGAAGAAACCGTCGGGGGACCGCTTTTTACCCCAGAACGAGAAAACTGAGTCCGGGGCATTCCCGCTCGCGTTTTCTTGGGACGAGCACCGGAAGTCCTCGAGCTCAGCCCGTTTCCTTCGCTGCAAGTGCATTTCCAGTGGTTTCTGACACCGGACGAGCGTTCGCCACTCGTTGGAAGCTTCGGCCATCTTTTGGACCGTTTTGGGTCGCACCACAGTTCTCCCTCCAACGAGGTCGCTTCCCGACCTATACCTCCGGAAAACGTGTCAGGGAGCATGCCAGGAGTGTGGGTTGAAGTCCTCGGAGCACGAGACCCGAAGATCGAAAGACTTATGACCAATACGGAGCAAAGGGAAGAAACCGTCGGGGGACCGCTTTTTACCCCAGGACGAGAAAACTGAGTCCGGGGCATTCCCGCTCGCGTTTTCTTGGGACGAGCACCGGAAGTCCTCGAGCTCAGCCGGTTTCCTTTGCTGCAAGTGCATTTCCAGTGGTTTCTGACACCGGACGAGCGTTCGCCACTCGTTGGAAGCTTCGGCCATCTTTTGGACCGTTTTGGGTCGCACCACAGTTCTCCCTCCAACGAGCTCGCTTCCCGACCTATACCTCCGGAAAACGTGTCAGGGAGCATGCCAGGAGTGTGGGTTGAAGTCCTCGGAGCACGAGACCCGAAGATCGAAAGACTTATGACCAATACGGAGCAAAGGGAAGAAACCGTCGGGGGACCGCTTTTTACCCCAGGACGAGAAAACTGAGTCCGGGGCATTCCCGCTCGCGTTTTCTTGGGACGAGCACCGGAAGTCCTCGAGCTCAGCCGGTTTCCTTCGCTGCAAGTGCATTTCCAGTGGTTTCTGACACCGGACGAGCGTTCGCCACTCGTTGGAAGCTTCGGCCATCTTTTGGACCGTTTTGGGTCGCACCACAGTTCTCCCTCCAACGAGCTCGCTTCCCGACCTATACCTCCGGAAAACGTGTCAGGGAGCATGCCAGGAGTGTGGGTTGAAGTCCTCGGAGCACGAGACCCGAAGATCGAAAGACTTATGACCAATACGGAGCAAAGGGAAGAAACCGTCGGGGGACCGCTTTTTACCCCAGGACGAGAAAACTGAGTCCGGGGCATTCCCGCTCGCGTTTTCTTGGGACGAGCACCGGAAGTCCTCGAGCTCGGCCCGTTTCCTTCGCTGCAAGTGCATTTCCAGTGGTTTCTGACACCGGACGAGCGTTCGCCACTCGTTGGAAGCTTCGGCCATCTTTTGGACCGTTTTGGGTCGCACCACAGTTCTCCCTCCAACGAGCTCGCTTCCCGACCTATACCTCCGGAAAACGTGTCAGGGAGCATGCCAGGAGTGTGGGTTGAAGTCCTCGGAGCACGAGACCCGAAGATCGAAAGACTTATGACCAATACGGAGCAAAGGGAAGAAACCGTCGGGGGACCGCTTTTTACCCCAGGACGAGAAAACTGAGTCCGGGGCATTCCCGCTCGCGTTTTCTTGGGACGAGCACCGAAAGTCCTCGAGCTCGGCCCGTTTCCTTCGCTGCAAGTGCATTTCCAGTGGTTTCTGACACCGGACGAGCGTTCGCCACTCGTTGGAAGCTTCGGCCATCTTTTGGACCGTTTTGGGTCGCACCACAGTTCTCCCTCCAACGAGCTCGCTTCCCGACCTATACCTCCGGAAAACGTGTCAGGGAGCATGCCAGGAGTGTGGGTTGAAGTCCTCGGAGCACGAGACCCGAAGATCGAAAGACTTATGACCAATACGGAGCAAAGGGAAGAAACCGTCGGGGGACCGCTTTTTACCCCAGGACGAGAAAACTGAGTCCGGGGCATTCCCGCCCGCGTTTTCTTGGGACGAGCACCGGAAGTCCTCGAGCTCGGCCCGTTTCCTTCGCTGCAAGTGCATTTCCAGTGGTTTCTGACACCGGACGAGCGTTCGCCACTCGTTGGAAGCTTCGGCCATCTTTTGGACCGTTTTGGGTCGCACCACAGTTCTCCCTCCAACGAGCTCGCTTCCCGACCTATACCTCCGGAAAACGTGTCAGGGAGCATGCCAGGAGTGTGGGTTGAAGTCCTCGGAGCACGAGACCCGAAGATCGAAAGACTTATGACCAATACGGAGCAAAGGGAAGAAACCGTCGGGGGACCGCTTTTTACCCCAGGACGAGAAAACTGAGTCCGGGGCATTCCCGCTCGCGTTTTCTTGGGACGAGCACCGGAAGTCCTCGAGCTCGGCCCGTTTCCTTCGCTGCAAGTGCATTTCCAGTGGTTTCTGACACCGGACGAGCGTTCGCCACTCGTTGGAAGCTTCGGCCATCTTTTGGACCGTTTTGGGTCGCACCACAGTTCTCCCTCCAACGAGCTCGCTTCCCGACCTATACCTCCGGAAAACGTGTCAGGGAGCATGCCAGGAGTGTGGGTTGAAGTCCTCGGAGCACGAGACCCGAAGATCGAAAGACTTATGACCAATACGGAGCAAAGGGAAGAAACCGTCGGGGGACCGCTTTTTACCCCAGGACGAGAAAACTGAGTCCGGGGCATTCCCGCTCGCGTTTTCTTGGGACGAGCACCGGAAGTCCTCGAGCTCGGCCCGTTTCCTTCGCTGCAAGTGCATTTCCAGTGGTTTCTGACACCGGACGAGCGTTCGCCACTCGTTGGAAGCTTCGGCCATCTTTTGGACCGTTTTGGGTCGCACCACAGTTCTCCCTCCAACGAGCTCGCTTCCCGACCTATACCTCCGGAAAACGTGTCAGGGAGCATGCCAGGAGTGTGGGTTGAAGTCCTCGGAGCACGAGACCCGAAGATCGAAAGACTTATGACCAATACGGAGCAAAGGGAAGAAACCGTCGGGGGACCGCTTTTTACCCCAGGACGAGAAAACTGAGTCCGGGGCATTCCCGCTCGCGTTTTCTTGGGACGAGCACCGAAAGTCCTCGAGCTCGGCCCGTTTCCTTCGCTGCAAGTGCATTTCCAGTGGTTTCTGACACCGGACGAGCGTTCGCCACTCGTTGGAAGCTTCGGCCATCTTTTGGACCGTTTTGGGTCGCACCACAGTTCTCCCTCCAACGAGCTCGCTTCCCGACCTATAACTCCGGAAAACGTGTCAGGGAGCATGCCAGGAGTGTGGGTTGAAGTCCTCGGAGCACGAGACCCGAAGATCGAAAGACTTATGACCAATACGGAGCAAAGGGAAGAAACCGTCGGGGGACCGCTTTTTACCCCAGGACGAGAAAACTGAGTCCGGGGCATTCCCGCCCGCGTTTTCTTGGGACGAGCACCGGAAGTCCTCGAGCTCGGCCCGTTTCCTTCGCTGCAAGTGCATTTCCAGTGGTTTCTGACACCGGACGAGCGTTCGCCACTCGTTGGAAGCTTCGGCCATCTTTTGGACCGTTTTGGGTCGCACCACAGTTCTCCCTCCAACGAGCTCGCTTCCCGACCTATACCTCCGGAAAACGTGTCAGGGAGCATGCCAGGAGTGTGGGTTGAAGTCCTCGGAGCACGAGACCCGAAGATCGAAAGACTTATGACCAATACGGAGCAAAGGGAAGAAACCGTCGGGGGACCGCTTTTTACCCCAGGACGAGAAAACTGAGTCCGGGGCATTCCCGCTCGCGTTTTCTTGGGACGAGCACCGGAAGTCCTCGAGCTCGGCCCGTTTCCTTCGCTGCAAGTGCATTTCCAGTGGTTTCTGACACCGGACGAGCGTTCGCCACTCGTTGGAAGCTTCGGCCATCTTTTGGACCGTTTTGGGTCGCACCACAGTTCTCCCTCCAACGAGCTCGCTTCCCGACCTATACCTCCGGAAAACGTGTCAGGGAGCATGCCAGGAGTGTGGGTTGAAGTCCTCCGAGCACGAGACCCGAAGATCGAAAGACTTATGACCAATACGGAGCAAAGGGAAGAAACCGTCGGGGGACCGCTTTTTACCCCAGGACGAGAAAACTGAGTCCGGGGCATTCCCGCTCGCGTTTTCTTGGGACGAGCACCGGAAGTCCTCGAGCTCGGCCCGTTTCCTTCGCTGCAAGTGCATTTCCAGTGGTTTCTGACACCGGACGAGCGTTCGCCACTCGTTGGAAGCTTCGGCCATCTTTTGGACCGTTTTGGGTCGCACCACAGTTCTCCCTCCAACGAGCTCGCTTCCCGACCTATACCTCCGGAAAACGTGTCAGGGAGCATGCCAGGAGTGTGGGTTGAAGTCCTCGGAGCACGAGACCCGAAGATCGAAAGACTTATGACCAATACGGAGCAAAGGGAAGAAACCGTCGGGGGACCGCTTTTTACCCCAGGACGAGAAAACTGAGTCCGGGGCATTCTCGCTCGCGTTTTCTTGGGACGAGCACCGGAAGTCCTCGAGCTCGGCCCGTTTCCTTCGCTGCAAGTGCATTTCCAGTGGTTTCTGACACCGGACGAGCGTTCGCCACTCGTTGGAAGCTTCGGCCATCTTTTGGACCGTTTTGGGTCGCACCACAGTTCTCCCTCCAACGAGCTCGCTTCCCGACCTATACCTCCGGAAAACGTGTCAGGGAGCATGCCAGGAGTGTGGGTTGAAGTCCTCGGAGCACGAGACCCGAAGATCGAAAGACTTATGACCAATACGGAGCAAAGGGAAGAAACCGTCGGGGGACCGCTTTTTACCCCAGGACGAGAAAACTGAGTCCGGGGCATTCCCGCTCGCGTTTTCTTGGGACGAGCACCGGAAGTCCTCGAGCTCGGCCCGTTTCCTTCGCTGCAAGTGCATTTCCAGTGGTTTCTGACACCGGACGAGCGTTCGCCACTCGTTGGAAGCTTCGGCCATCTTTTGGACCGTTTTGGGTCGCACCACAGTTCTCCCTCCAACGAGCTCGCTTCCCGACCTATACCTCCGGAAAACGTGTCAGGGAGCATGCCAGGAGTGTGGGTTGAAGTCCTCCGAGCACGAGACCCGAAGATCGAAAGACTTATGACCAATACGGAGCAAAGGGAAGAAACCGTCGGGGGACCGCTTTTTACCCCAGGACGAGAAAACTGAGTCCGGGGCATTCCCGCTCGCGTTTTCTTGGGACGAGCACCGGAAGTCCTCGAGCTCGGCCCGTTTCCTTCGCTGCAAGTGCATTTCCAGTGGTTTCTGACACCGGACGAGCGTTCGCCACTCGTTGGAAGCTTCGGCCATCTTTTGGACCGTTTTGGGTCGCACCACAGTTCTCCCTCCAACGAGCTCGCTTCCCGACCTATACCTCCGGAAAACGTGTCAGGGAGCATGCCAGGAGTGTGGGTTGAAGTCCTCGGAGCACGAGACCCGAAGATCGAAAGACTTATGACCAATACGGAGCAAAGGGAAGAAACCGTCGGGGGACCGCTTTTTACCCCAGGACGAGAAAACTGAGTCCGGGGCATTCCCGCCCGCGTTTTCTTGGGACGAGCACCGGAAGTCCTCGAGCTCGGCCCGTTTCCTTCGCTGCAAGTGCATTTCCAGTGGTTTCTGACACCGGACGAGCGTTCGCCACTCGTTGGAAGCTTCGGCCATCTTTTGGACCGTTTTGGGTCGCACCACAGTTCTCCCTCCAACGAGCTCGCTTCCCGACCTATACCTCCGGAAAACGTGTCAGGGAGCATGCCAGGCGTGTGGGTTGAAGTCCTCGGAGCACGAGACCCGAAGATCGAAAGACTTATGACCAATACGGAGCAAAGGGAAGAAACCGTCGGGGGACCGCTTTTTACCCCAGGACGAGAAAACTGAGTCCGGGGCATTCCCGCTCGCGTTTTCTTGGGACGAGCACCGGAAGTCCTCGAGCTCGGCCCGTTTCCTTCGCTGCAAGTGCATTTCCAGTGGTTTCTGACACCGGACGAGCGTTCGCCACTCGTTGGAAGCTTCGGCCATCTTTTGGACCGTTTTGGGTCGCACCACAGTTCTCCCTCCAACGAGCTCGCTTCCCGACCTATACCTCCGAAAAACGTGTCAGGGAGCATGCCAGGAGTGTGGGTTGAAGTCCTCCGAGCACGAGACCCGAAGATCGAAAGACTTATGACCAATACGGAGCAAAGGGAAGAAACCGTCGGGGGACCGCTTTTTACCCCAGGACGAGAAAACTGAGTCCGGGGCATTCCCGCTCGCGTTTTCTTGGGACGAGCACCGGAAGTCCTCGAGCTCGGCCCGTTTCCTTCGCTGCAAGTGCATTTCCAGTGGTTTCTGACACCGGACGAGCGTTCGCCACTCGTTGGAAGCTTCGGCCATCTTTTGGACCGTTTTGGGTCGCACCACAGTTCTCCCTCCAACGAGCTCGCTTCCCGACCTATACCTCCGGAAAACGTGTCAGGGAGCATGCCAGGAGTGTGGGTTGAAGTCCTCGGAGCACGAGACCCGAAGATCGAAAGACTTATGACCAATACGGAGCAAAGGGAAGAAACCGTCGGGGGACCGCTTTTTACCCCAGGACGAGAAAACTGAGTCCGGGGCATTCCCGCTCGCGTTTTCTTGGGACGAGCACCGGAAGTCCTCGAGCTCGGCCCGTTTCCTTCGCTGCAAGTGCATTTCCAGTGGTTTCTGACACCGGACGAGCGTTCGCCACTCGTTGGAAGCTTCGGCCATCTTTTGGACCGTTTTGGGTCGCACCACAGTTCTCCCTCCAACGAGCTCGCTTCCCGACCTATACCTCCGGAAAACGTGTCAGGGAGCATGCCAGGAGTGTGGGTTGAAGTCCTCCGAGCACGAGACCCGAAGATCGAAAGACTTATGACCAATACGGAGCAAAGGGAAGAAACCGTCGGGGGACCGCTTTTTACCCCAGGACGAGAAAACTGAGTCCGGGGCATTCCCGCCCGCGTTTTCTTGGGACGAGCACCGGAAGTCCTCGAGCTCGGCCCGTTTCCTTCGCTGCAAGTGCATTTCCAGTGGTTTCTGACACCGGACGAGCGTTCGCCACTCGTTGGAAGCTTCGGCCATCTTTTGGACCGTTTTGGGTCGCACCACAGTTCTCCCTCCAACGAGCTCGCTTCCCGACCTATACCTCCGGAAAACGTGTCAGGGAGCATGCCAGGAGTGTGGGTTGAAGTCCTCGGAGCACGAGACCCGAAGATCGAAAGACTTATGACCAATACGGAGCAAAGGGAAGAAACCGTCGGGGGACCGCTTTTTACCCCAGGACGAGAAAACTGAGTCCGGGGCATTCCCGCTCGCGTTTTCTTGGGACGAGCACCGGAAGTCCTCGAGCTCGGCCCGTTTCCTTCGCTGCAAGTGCATTTCCAGTGGTTTCTGACACCGGACGAGCGTTCGCCACTCGTTGGAAGCTTCGGCCATCTTTTGGACCGTTTTGGGTCGCACCACAGTTCTCCCTCCAACGAGCTCGCTTCCCGACCTATACCTCCGGAAAACGTGTCAGGGAGCATGCCAGGAGTGTGGGTTGAAGTCCTCCGAGCACGAGACCCGAAGATCGAAAGACTTATGACCAATACGGAGCAAAGGGAAGAAACCGTCGGGGGACCGCTTTTTACCCCAGGACGAGAAAACTGAGTCCGGGGCATTCCCGCTCGCGTTTTCTTGGGACGAGCACCGGAAGTCCTCGAGCTCGGCCCGTTTCCTTCGCTGCAAGTGCATTTCCAGTGGTTTCTGACACCGGACGAGCGTTCGCCACTCGTTGGAAGCTTCGGCCATCTTTTGGACCGTTTTGGGTCGCACCACAGTTCTCCCTCCAACGAGCTCGCTTCCCGACCTATACCTCCGGAAAACGTGTCAGGGAGCATGCCAGGAGTGTGGGTTGAAGTCCTCGGAGCACGAGACCCGAAGATCGAAAGACTTATGACCAATACGGAGCAAAGGGAAGAAACCGTCGGGGGACCGCTTTTTACCCCAGGACGAGAAAACTGAGTCCGGGGCATTCCCGCTCGCGTTTTCTTGGGACGAGCACCGGAAGTCCTCGAGCTCGGCCCGTTTCCTTCGCTGCAAGTGCATTTCCAGTGGTTTCTGACACCGGACGAGCGTTCGCCACTCGTTGGAAGCTTCGGCCATCTTTTGGACCGTTTTGGGTCGCACCACAGTTCTCCCTCCAACGAGCTCGCTTCCCGACCTATACCTCCGGAAAACGTGTCAGGGAGCATGCCAGGAGTGTGGGTTGAAGTCCTCGGAGCACGAGACCCGAAGATCGAAAGACTTATGACCAATACGGAGCAAAGGGAAGAAACCGTCGGGGGACCGCTTTTTACCCCAGGACGAGAAAACTGAGTCCGGGGCATTCCCGCTCGCGTTTTCTACTGACGAGCACCGGAAGTCCTCGAGCTCAGCCCGTTTCCTTCGCTGCAAGTGCATTTCCAGTGGTTTCTGACACCGGACGAGCGTTCGCCACTCGTTGGAAGCTTCGGCCATCTTTTGGACCGTTTTGGGTCGCACCACAGTTCTCCCTCCAACGAGCTCGCTTCCCGACCTATACCTCCGGAAAACGTGTCAGGGAGCATGCCAGGAGTGTGGGTTGAAGTCCTCGGAGCACGAGACCCGAAGATCGAAAGACTTATGACCAATACGGAGCAAAGGGAAGAAACCGTCGGGGGACCGCTTTTTACCCCAGGACGAGAAAACTGAGTCCGGGGCATTCCCGCTCGCGTTTTCTTGGGACGAGCACCGGAAGTCCTCGAGCTCGGCCCGTTTCCTTCGCTGCAAGTGCATTTCCAGTGGTTTCTGACACCGGACGAGCGTTCGCCACTCGTTGGAAGCTTCGGCCATCTTTTGGACCGTTTTGGGTCGCACCACAGTTCTCCCTCCAACGAGCTCGCTTCCCGACCTATACCTCCGGAAAACGTGTCAGGGAGCATGCCAGGAGTGTGGGTTGAAGTCCTCGGAGCACGAGACCCGAAGATCGAAAGACTTATGACCAATACGGAGCAAAGGGAAGAAACCGTCGGGGGACTGCTTTTTACCCCAGGACGAGAAAACTGAGTCCGGGGCATTCCCGCCCGCGTTTTCTTGGGACGAGCACCGGAAGTCCTCGAGCTCGGCCCGTTTCCTTCGCTGCAAGTGCATTTCCAGTGGTTTCTGACACCGGACGAGCGTTCGCCACTCGTTGGAAGCTTCGGCCATCTTTTGGACCGTTTTGGGTCGCACCACAGTTCTCCCTCCAACGAGCTCGCTTCCCGACCTATACCTCCGGAAAACGTGTCAGGGAGCATGCCAGGAGTGTGGGTTGAAGTCCTCCGAGCACGAGACCCGAAGATCGAAAGACTTATGACCAATACGGAGCAAAGGGAAGAAACCGTCGGGGGACCGCTTTTTACCCCAGGACGAGAAAACTGAGTCCGGGGCATTCCCGCTCGCGTTTTCTTGGGACGAGCACCGGAAGTCCTCGAGCTCGGCCCGTTTCCTTCGCTGCAAGTGCATTTCCAGTGGTTTCTGACACCGGACGAGCGTTCGCCACTCGTTGGAAGCTTCGGCCATCTTTTGGACCGTTTTGGGTCGCACCACAGTTCTCCCTCCAACGAGCTCGCTTCCCGACCTATACCTCCGGAAAACGTGTCAGGGAGCATGCCAGGAGTGTGGGTTGAAGTCCTCGGAGCACGAGACCCGAAGATCGAAAGACTTATGACCAATACGGAGCAAAGGGAAGAAACCGTCGGGGGACCGCTTTTTACCCCAGGACGAGAAAACTGAGTCCGGGGCATTCCCGCCCGCGTTTTCTTGGGACGAGCACCGGAAGTCCTCGAGCTCGGCCCGTTTCCTTCGCTGCAAGTGCATTTCCAGTGGTTTCTGACACCGGACGAGCGTTCGCCACTCGTTGGAAGCTTCGGCCATCTTTTGGACCGTTTTGGGTCGCACCACAGTTCTCCCTCCAACGAGCTCGCTTCCCGACCTATACCTCCGGAAAACGTGTCAGGGAGCATGCCAGGCGTGTGGGTTGAAGTCCTCGGAGCACGAGACCCGAAGATCGAAAGACTTATGACCAATACGGAGCAAAGGGAAGAAACCGTCGGGGGACCGCTTTTTACCCCAGGACGAGAAAACTGAGTCCGGGGCATTCCCGCTCGCGTTTTCTTGGGACGAGCACCGGAAGTCCTCGAGCTCGGCCCGTTTCCTTCGCTGCAAGTGCATTTCCAGTGGTTTCTGACACCGGACGAGCGTTCGCCACTCGTTGGAAGCTTCGGCCATCTTTTGGACCGTTTTGGGTCGCACCACAGTTCTCCCTCCAACGAGCTCGCTTCCCGACCTATACCTCCGGAAAACATGTCAGGGAGCATGCCAGGAGTGTGGGTTGAAGTCCTCCGAGCACGAGACCCGAAGATCGAAAGACTTATGACCAATACGGAGCAAAGGGAAGAAACCGTCGGGGGACCGCTTTTTACCCCAGGACGAGAAAACTGAGTCCGGGGCATTCCCGCTCGCGTTTTCTTGGGACGAGCACCGGAAGTCCTCGAGCTCGGCCCGTTTCCTTCGCTGCAAGTGCATTTCCAGTGGTTTCTGACACCGGACGAGCGTTCGCCACTCGTTGGAAGCTTCGGCCATCTTTTGGACCGTTTTGGGTCGCACCACAGTTCTCCCTCCAACGAGCTCGCTTCCCGACCTATACCTCCGGAAAACGTGTCAGGGAGCATGCCAGGAGTGTGGGTTGAAGTCCTCGGAGCACGAGACCCGAAGATCGAAAGACTTATGACCAATACGGAGCAAAGGGAAGAAACCGTCGGGGGACCGCTTTTTACCCCAGGACGAGAAAACTGAGTCCGGGGCATTCCCGCTCGCGTTTTCTTGGGACGAGCACCGGAAGTCCTCGAGCTCGGCCCGTTTCCTTCGCTGCAAGTGCATTTCCAGTGGTTTCTGACACCGGACGAGCGTTCGCCACTCGTTGGAAGCTTCGGCCATCTTTTGGACCGTTTTGGGTCGCACCACAGTTCTCCCTCCAACGAGCTCGCTTCCCGACCTATACCTCCGGAAAACGTGTCAGGGAGCATGCCAGGAGTGTGGGTTGAAGTCCTCGGAGCACGAGACCCGAAGATCGAAAGACTTATGACCAATACGGAGCAAAGGGAAGAAACCGTCGGGGGACCGCTTTTTACCCCAGGACGAGAAAACTGAGTCCGGGGCATTCCCGCCCGCGTTTTCTTGGGACGAGCACCGGAAGTCCTCGAGCTCGGCCCGTTTCCTTCGCTGCAAGTGCATTTCCAGTGGTTTCTGACACCGGACGAGCGTTCGCCACTCGTTGGAAGCTTCGGCCATCTTTTGGACCGTTTTGGGTCGCACCACAGTTCTCCCTCCAACGAGCTCGCTTCCCGACCTATACCTCCGGAAAACGTGTCAGGGAGCATGCCAGGAGTGTGGGTTGAAGTCCTCGGAGCACGAGACCCGAAGATCGAAAGACTTATGACCAATACGGAGCAAAGGGAAGAAACCGTCGGGGGACCGCTTTTTACCCCAGGACGAGAAAACTGAGTCCGGGGCATTCCCGCTCGCGTTTTCTTGGGACGAGCACCGGAAGTCCTCGAGCTCGGCCCGTTTCCTTCGCTGCAAGTGCATTTCCAGTGGTTTCTGACACCGGACGAGCGTTCGCCACTCGTTGGAAGCTTCGGCCATCTTTTGGACCGTTTTGGGTCGCACCACAGTTCTCCCTCCAACGAGCTCGCTTCCCGACCTATACCTCCGGAAAACGTGTCAGGGAGCATGCCAGGAGTGTGGGTTGAAGTCCTCCGAGCACGAGACCCGAAGATCGAAAGACTTATGACCAATACGGAGCAAAGGGAAGAAACCGTCGGGGGACCGCTTTTTACCCCAGGACGAGAAAACTGAGTCCGGGGCATTCCCGCTCGCGTTTTCTTGGGACGAGCACCGGAAGTCCTCGAGCTCGGCCCGTTTCCTTCGCTGCAAGTGCATTTCCAGTGGTTTCTGACACCGGACGAGCGTTCGCCACTCGTTGGAAGCTTCGGCCATCTTTTGGACCGTTTTGGGTCGCACCACAGTTCTCCCTCCAACGAGCTCGCTTCCCGACCTATACCTCCGGAAAACGTGTCAGGGAGCATGCCAGGAGTGTGGGTTGAAGTCCTCGGAGCACGAGACCCGAAGATCGAAAGACTTATGACCAATACGGAGCAAAGGGAAGAAACCGTCGGGGGACCGCTTTTTACCCCAGGACGAGAAAACTGAGTCCGGGGCATTCCCGCTCGCGTTTTCTTGGGACGAGCACCGGAAGTCCTCGAGCTCGGCCCGTTTCCTTCGCTGCAAGTGCATTTCCAGTGGTTTCTGACACCGGACGAGCGTTCGCCACTCGTTGGAAGCTTCGGCCATCTTTTGGACCGTTTTGGGTCGCACCACAGTTCTCCCTCCAACGAGCTCGCTTCCCGACCTATACCTCCGGAAAACGTGTCAGGGAGCATGCCAGGAGTGTGGGTTGAAGTCCTCGGAGCACGAGACCCGAAGATCGAAAGACTTATGACCAATACGGAGCAAAGGGAAGAAACCGTCGGGGGACCGCTTTTTACCCCAGGACGAGAAAACTGAGTCCGGGGCATTCCCGCTCGCGTTTTCTTGGGACGAGCACCGGAAGTCCTCGAGCTCAGCCCGTTTCCTTCGCTGCAAGTGCATTTCCAGTGGTTTCTGACACCGGACGAGCGTTCGCCACTCGTTGGAAGCTTCGGCCATCTTTTGGACCGTTTTGGGTCGCACCACAGTTCTCCCTCCAACGAGCTCGCTTCCCGACCTATACCTCCGGAAAACGTGTCAGGGAGCATGCCAGGAGTGTGGGTTGAAGTCCTCGGAGCACGAGACCCGAAGATCGAAAGACTTATGACCAATACGGAGCAAAGGGAAGAAACCGTCGGGGGACCGCTTTTTACCCCAGGACGAGAAAACTGAGTCCGGGGCATTCCCGCTCGCGTTTTCTTGGGACGAGCACCGGAAGTCCTCGAGCTCGGCCCGTTTCCTTCGCTGCAAGTGCATTTCCAGTGGTTTCTGACACCGGACGAGCGTTCGCCACTCGTTGGAAGCTTCGGCCATCTTTTGGACCGTTTTGGGTCGCACCACAGTTCTCCCTCCAACGAGCTCGCTTCCCGACCTATACCTCCGGAAAACGTGTCAGGGAGCATGCCAGGAGTGTGGGTTGAAGTCCTCGGAGCACGAGACCCGAAGATCGAAAGACTTATGACCAATACGGAGCAAAGGGAAGAAACCGTCGGGGGACTGCTTTTTACCCCAGGACGAGAAAACTGAGTCCGGGGCATTCCCGCCCGCGTTTTCTTGGGACGAGCACCGGAAGTCCTCGAGCTCGGCCCGTTTCCTTCGCTGCAAGTGCATTTCCAGTGGTTTCTGACACCGGACGAGCGTTCGCCACTCGTTGGAAGCTTCGGCCATCTTTTGGACCGTTTTGGGTCGCACCACAGTTCTCCCTCCAACGAGCTCGCTTCCCGACCTATACCTCCGGAAAACGTGTCAGGGAGCATGCCAGGAGTGTGGGTTGAAGTCCTCCGAGCACGAGACCCGAAGATCGAAAGACTTATGACCAATACGGAGCAAAGGGAAGAAACCGTCGGGGGACCGCTTTTTACCCCAGGACGAGAAAACTGAGTCCGGGGCATTCCCGCTCGCGTTTTCTTGGGACGAGCACCGGAAGTCCTCGAGCTCGGCCCGTTTCCTTCGCTGCAAGTGCATTTCCAGTGGTTTCTGACACCGGACGAGCGTTCGCCACTCGTTGGAAGCTTCGGCCATCTTTTGGACCGTTTTGGGTCGCACCACAGTTCTCCCTCCAACGAGCTCGCTTCCCGACCTATACCTCCGGAAAACGTGTCAGGGAGCATGCCAGGAGTGTGGGTTGAAGTCCTCGGAGCACGAGACCCGAAGATCGAAAGACTTATGACCAATACGGAGCAAAGGGAAGAAACCGTCGGGGGACCGCTTTTTACCCCAGGACGAGAAAACTGAGTCCGGGGCATTCCCGCTCGCGTTTTCTTGGGACGAGCACCGGAAGTCCTCGAGCTCGGCCCGTTTCCTTCGCTGCAAGTGCATTTCCAGTGGTTTCTGACACCGGACGAGCGTTCGCCACTCGTTGGAAGCTTCGGCCATCTTTTGGACCGTTTTGGGTCGCACCACAGTTCTCCCTCCAACGAGCTCGCTTCCCGACCTATACCTCCGGAAAACGTGTCAGGGAGCATGCCAGGAGTGTGGGTTGAAGTCCTCGGAGCACGAGACCCGAAGATCGAAAGACTTATGACCAATACGGAGCAAAGGGAAGAAACCGTCGGGGGACCGCTTTATACCCCAGGACGAGAAAACTGAGTCCGGGGCATTCCCGCTCGCGTTTTCTTGGGACGAGCACCGGAAGTCCTCGAGCTCGGCCCGTTTCCTTCGCTGCAAGTGCATTTCCAGTGGTTTCTGACACCGGACGAGCGTTCGCCACTCGTTGGAAGCTTCGGCCATCTTTTGGACCGTTTTGGGTCGCACCACAGTTCTCCCTCCAACGAGCTCGCTTCCCGACCTATACCTCCGGAAAACGTGTCAGGGAGCATGCCAGGAGTGTGGGTTGAAGTCCTCGGAGCACGAGACCCGAAGATCGAAAGACTTATGACCAATACGGAGCAAAGGGAAGAAACCGTCGGGGGACCGCTTTTTACCCCAGGACGAGAAAACTTAGTCCGGGGCATTCCCGCTCGCGTTTTCTTGGGACGAGCACCGGAAGTCCTCGAGCTCGGCCCGTTTCCTTCGCTGCAAGTGCATTTCCAGTGGTTTCTGACACCGGACGAGCGTTCGCCACTCGTTGGAAGCTTCGGCCATCTTTTGGACCGTTTTGGGTCGCACCACAGTTCTCCCTCCAACGAGCTCGCTTCCCGACCTATACCTCCGGAAAACGTGTCAGGGAGCATGCCAGGAGTGTGGGTTGAAGTCCTCGGAGCACGAGACCCGAAGATCGAAAGACTTATGACCAATACGGAGCAAAGGGAAGAAACCGTCGGGGGACCGCTTTTTACCCCAGGACGAGAAAACTGAGTCCGGGGCATTCCCGCTCGCGTTTTCTTGGGACGAGCACCGAAAGTCCTCGAGCTCGGCCCGTTTCCTTCGCTGCAAGTGCATTTCCAGTGGTTTCTGACACCGGACGAGCGTTCGCCACTCGTTGGAAGCTTCGGCCATCTTTTGGACCGTTTTGGGTCGCACCACAGTTCTCCCTCCAACGAGCTCGCTTCCCGACCTATACCTCCGGAAAACGTGTCAGGGAGCATGCCAGGAGTGTGGGTTGAAGTCCTCGGAGCACGAGACCCGAAGATCGAAAGACTTATGACCAATACGGAGCAAAGGGAAGAAACCGTCGGGGGACCGCTTTTTACCCCAGGACGAGAAAACTGAGTCCGGGGCATTCCCGCTCGCGTTTTCTTGGGACGAGCACCGGAAGTCCTCGAGCTCGGCCCGTTTCCTTCGCTGCAAGTGCATTTCCAGTGGTTTCTGACACCGGACGAGCGTTCGCCACTCGATGGAAGCTTCGGCCATCTTTTGGACCGTTTTGGGTCGCACCACAGTTCTCCCTCCAACGAGCTCGCTTCCCGACCTATACCTCCGGAAAACGTGTCAGGGAGCATGCCAGGAGTGTGGGTTGAAGTCCTCGGAGCACGAGACCCGAAGATCGAAAGACTTATGACCAATACGGAGCAAAGGGAAGAAACCGTCGGGGGACCGCTTTTTACCCCAGGACGAGAAAACTGAGTCCGGGGCATTCCCGCTCGCGTTTTCTTGGGACGAGCACCGGAAGTCCTCGAGCTCGGCCCGTTTCCTTCGCTGCAAGTGCATTTCCAGTGGTTTCTGACACCGGACGAGCGTTCGCCACTCGTTGGAAGCTTCGGCCATCTTTTGGACCGTTTTGGGTCGCACCACAGTTCTCCCTCCAACGAGCTCGCTTCCCGACCTATACCTCCGGAAAACGTGTCAGGGAGCATGCCAGGAGTGTGGGTTGAAGTCCTCGGAGCACGAGACCCGAAGATCGAAAGACTTATGACCAATACGGAGCAAAGGGAAGAAACCGTCGGGGGACCGCTTTATACCCCAGGACGAGAAAACTGAGTCCGGGGCATTCCCGCTCGCGTTTTCTTGGGACGAGCACCGGAAGTCCTCGAGCTCGGCCCGTTTCCTTCGCTGCAAGTGCATTTCCAGTGGTTTCTGACACCGGACGAGCGTTCGCCACTCGTTGGAAGCTTCGGCCATCTTTTGGACCGTTTTGGGTCGCACCACAGTTCTCCCTCCAACGAGCTCGCTTCCCGACCTATACCTCCGGAAAACGTGTCAGGGAGCATGCCAGGAGTGTGGGTTGAAGTCCTCGGAGCACGAGACCCGAAGATCGAAAGACTTATGACCAATACGGAGCAAAGGGAAGAAACCGTCGGGGGACTGCTTTTTACCCCAGGACGAGAAAACTGAGTCCGGGGCATTCCCGCCCGCGTTTTCTTGGGACGAGCACCGGAAGTCCTCGAGCTCGGCCCGTTTCCTTCGCTGCAAGTGCATTTCCAGTGGTTTCTGACACCGGACGAGCGTTCGCCACTCGTTGGAAGCTTCGGCCATCTTTTGGACCGTTTTGGGTCGCACCACAGTTCTCCCTCCAACGAGCTCGCTTCCCGACCTATACCTCCGGAAAACGTGTCAGGGAGCATGCCAGGAGTGTGGGTTGAAGTCCTCGGAGCACGAGACCCGAAGATCGAAAGACTTATGACCAATACGGAGCAAAGGGAAGAAACCGTCGGGGGACCGCTTTTTACTCCAGGACGAGAAAACTGAGTCCGGGGCATTCCCGCTCGCGTTTTCTTGGGACGAGCACCGGAAGTCCTCGAGCTCAGCCCGTTTCCTTCGCTGCAAGTGCATTTCCAGTGGTTTCTGACACCGGACGAGCGTTCGCCACTCGTTGGAAGCTTCGGCCATCTTTTGGACCGTTTTGGGTCGCACCACAGTTCTCCCTCCAACGAGCTCGCTTCCCGACCTATACCTCCGGAAAACGTGTCAGGGAGCATGCCAGGAGTGTGGGTTGAAGTCCTCGGAGCACGAGACCCGAAGATCGAAAGACTTATGACCAATACGGAGCAAAGGGAAGAAGCCGTCGGGGGACCGCTTTTTACCCCAGGACGAGAAAACTGAGTCCGGGGCATTCCCGCTCGCGTTTTCTTGGGACGAGCACCGGAAGTCCTCGAGCTCAGCCCGTTTCCTTCGCTGCAAGTGCATTTCCAGTGGTTTCTGACACCGGACGAGCGTTCGCCACTCGTTGGAAGCTTCGGCCATCTTTTGGACCGTTTTGGGTCGCACCACAGTTCTCCCTCCAACGAGCTCGCTTCCCGACCTATACCTCCGGAAAACGTGTCAGGGAGCATGCCAGGAGTGTGGGTTGAAGTCCTCGGAGCACGAGACCCGAAGATCGAAAGACTTATGACCAATACGGAGCAAAGGGAAGAAACCGTCGGGGGACCGCTTTTTACCCCAGGACGAGAAAACTGAGTCCGGGGCATTCCCGCTCGCGTTTTCTTGGGACGAGCACCGGAAGTCCTCGAGCTCAGCCCGTTTCCTTCGCTGCAAGTGCATTTCCAGTGGTTTCTGACACCGGACGAGCGTTCGCCACTCGTTGGAAGCTTCGGCCATCTTTTGGACCGTTTTGGGTCGCACCACAGTTCTCCCTCCAACGAGCTCGCTTCCCGACCTATACCTCCGGAAAACGTGTCAGGGAGCATGCCAGGAGTGTGGGTTGAAGTCCTCGGAGCACGAGACCCGAAGATCGAAAGACTTATGACCAATACGGAGCAAAGGGAAGAAACCGTCGGGGGACCGCTTTTTACCCCAGGACGAGAAAACTGAGTCCGGGGCATTCCCGCTCGCGTTTTCTTGGGACGAGCACCGGAAGTCCTCGAGCTCAGCCCGTTTCCTTCGCTGCAAGTGCATTTCCAGTGGTTTCTGACACCGGACGAGCGTTCGCCACTCGTTGGAAGCTTCGGCCATCTTTTGGACCGTTTTGGGTCGCACCACAGTTCTCCCTCCAACGAGCTCGCTTCCCGACCTATACCTCCGGAAAACGTGTCAGGGAGCATGCCAGGAGTGTGGGTTGAAGTCCTCGGAGCACGAGATCCGAAGATCGAAAGACTTATGACCAATACGGAGCAAAGGGAAGAAGCCGTCGGGGGACCGCTTTTTACCCCAGGACGAGAAAACTGAGTCCGGGGCATTCCCGCTCGCGTTTTCTTGGGACGAGCACCGGAAGTCCTCGAGCTCAGCCTGTTTCCTTCGCTGCAAGTGCATTTGCAGTGGTTTCTGACACCGGACGAGCGTTCGCCACTCGTTGGAAGCTTCGGCCATCTTTTGGACCGTTTTGGGTCGCACCACAGTTCTCCCTCCAACGAGCTCGCTTCCCGACCTATACCTTCGGAAAACGTGTCAGACAGCATGCCAGGAGTGTGGGTTGAAGTCCTCGGAGCACGAGACCCGAAGATCGAAAGACTTATGACCAATACGGAGCAAAGGGAAGAAGCCGTCGGGGGACCGCTTTTTACCCCAGGACGAGAAAACTGAGTCCGGGGCATTCCCGCTCGCGTTTTCTTGGGACGAGCACCGGAAGTCCTCGAGCTCAGCCTGTTTCCTTCGCTGCAAGTGCATTTCCAGTGGTTTCTGACACCGGACGAGCGTTCGCCACTCGTTGGAAGCTTCGGCCATCTTTTGGACCGTTTTGGGTCTCACCACAGTTCTCCCTCCAACGAGCTCGCTTCCCGACCTATACCTTCGGAAAACGTGTCAGGGAGCATGCCAGGAGTGTGGGTTGAAGTCCTCGGAGCACGAGACCCGAAGATCGAAAGACTTATGACCAATACGGAGCAAAGGGAAGAAACCGTCGGGGGACCGCTTTTTACCCCAGGACGAGAAAACTGAGTCCGGGGCATTCCCGCTCGCGTTTTCTTGGGACGAGCACCGGAAGTCCTCGAGCTCAGCCCGTTTCCTTCGCTGCAAGTGCATTTCCAGTGGTTTCTGACACCGGACGAGCGTTCGCCACTCGTTGGAAGCTTCGACCATCTTTTGGACCGTTTTGGGTCGCACCACAGTTCTCCCTCCAACGAGCTCGCTTCCCGACCTATACCTCGGGAAAACGTGTCAGGGAGCATGCCAGGAGTGTGGGTTGAAGTCCTCGGAGCACGAGACCCGAAGATCGAAAGACTTATGACCAATACGGAGCAAAGGGAAGAAACCGTCGGGGGACCGCTTTTTACCCCAGGACGAGAAAACTGAGTCCGGGGCATTCCCGCTCGCGTTTTCTTGGGACGAGCACCGGAAGTCCTCGAGCTCAGCCCGTTTCCTTCGCTGCAAGTGCATTTCCAGTGGTTTCTGACACCGGACGAGCGTTCGCCACTCGTTAGAAGCTTCGGCCATCTTTTGGACCGTTTTGGGTCGCACCACAGTTCTCCCTCCAACGAGCTCGCTTCCCGACCTATACCTCCGGAAAACGTGTCAGGGAGCATGCCAGGAGTGTGGGTTGAAGTCCTCGGAGCACGAGACCCGAAGATCGAAAGACTTATGACCAATACGGAGCAAAGGGAAGAAACCGTCGGGGGACCGCTTTTTACCCCAGGACGAGAAAACTGAGTCCGGGGCATTCCCGCTCGCGTTTTCTTGGGACGAGCACCGGAAGTCCTCGAGCTCAGCCCGTTTCCTTCGCTGCAAGTGCATTTCCAGTGGTTTCTGACACCGGACGAGCGTTCGCCACTCGTTGGAAGCTTCGGCCATCTTTTGGACCGTTTTGGGTCGCACCACAGTTCTCCCTCCAACGAGCTCGCTTCCCGACCTATACCTCCGGAAAACGTGTCAGGGAGCATGCCAGGAGTGTGGGTTGAAGTCCTCGGAGCACGAGACCCGAAGATCGAAAGACTTATGACCAATACGGAGCAAAGGGAAGAAACCGTCGGGGGACCGCTTTTTACCCCAGGACGAGAAAACTGAGTCCGGGGCATTCCCGCTCGCGTTTTCTTGGGACGAGCACCGGAAGTCCTCGAGCTCAGCCCGTTTCCTTCGCTGCAAGTGCATTTCCAGTGGTTTCTGACACCGGACGAGCGTTCGCCACTCGTTGGAAGCTTCGGCCATCTTTTGGACCGTTTTGGGTCGCACCACAGTTCTCCCTCCAACGAGCTCGCTTCCCGACCTATACCTCCGGAAAACGTGTCAGGGAGCATGCCAGGAGTGTGGGTTGAAGTCCTCGGAGCACGAGACCCGAAGATCGAAAGACTTATGACCAATACGGAGCAAAGGGAAGAAACCGTCGGGGGACCGCTTTTTACCCCAGGACGAGAAAACTGAGTCCGGGGCATTCCCGCTCGCGTTTTCTTGGGACGAGCACCGGAAGTCCTCGAGCTCAGCCCGTTTCCTTCGCTGCAAGTGCATTTCCAGTGGTTTCTGACACCGGACGAGCGTTCGCCACTCGTTGGAAGCTTCGGCCATCTTTTGGACCGTTTTGGGTCGCACCACAGTTCTCCCTCCAACGAGCTCGCTTCCCGACCTATACCTCCGGAAAACGTGTCAGGGAGCATGCCAGGAGTGTGGGTTGAAGTCCTCGGAGCACGAGACCCGAAGATCGAAAGACTTATGACCAATACGGAGCAAAGGGAAGAAACCGTCGGGGGACCGCTTTTTACCCCAGGACGAGAAAACTGAGTCCGGGGCGTTCCCGCTCGCGTTTTCTTGGGACGAGCACCGGAAGTCCTCGAGCTCAGCCCGTTTCCTTCGCTGCAAGTGCATTTCCAGTGGTTTCTGACACCGGACGAGCGTTCGCCACTCGTTGGAAGCTTCGGCCATCTTTTGGACCGTTTTGGGTCGCACCACAGTTCTCCCTCCAACGAGCTCGCTTCCCGACCTATACCTCCGGAAAACGTGTCAGGGAGCATGCCAGGAGTGTGGGTTGAAGTCCTCGGAGCACGAGACCCGAAGATCGAAAGACTTATGACCAATACGGAGCAAAGGGAAGAAACCGTCGGGGGACCGCTTTTTACCCCAGGACGAGAAAACTGAGTCCGAGGCATTCCCGCTCGCGTTTTCTTGGGACGAGCACCGGAAGTCCTCGAGCTCAGCCCGTTTCCTTCGCTGCAAGTGCATTTCCAGTGGTTTCTGACACCGGACGAGCGTTCGCCACTCGTTGGAAGCTTCGGCCATCTTTTGGACCGTTTTGGGTCGCACCACAGTTCTCCCTCCAACGAGCTCGCTTCCCGACCTATACCTCCGGAAAACGTGTCAGGGAGCATGCCAGGAGCGTGGGTTGAAGTCCTCGGAGCACGAGACCCGAAGATCGAAAGACTTATGACCAATACGGAGCAAAGGGAAGAAACCGTCGGGGGACCGCTTTTTACCCCAGGACGAGAAAACTGAGTCCGGGGCATTCCCGCTCGCGTTTTCTTGGGACGAGCACCGGAAGTCCTCGAGCTCAGCCCGTTTCCTTCGCTGCAAGTGCATTTCCAGTGGTTTCTGACACCGGACGAGCGTTCGCCACTCGTTGGAAGCTTCGGCCATCTTTTGGACCGTTTTGGGTCGCACCACAGTTCTCCCTCCAACGAGCTCGCTTCCCGACCTATACCTCCGGAAAACGTGTCAGGGAGCATGCCAGGAGTGTGGGTTGAAGTCCTCGGAGCACGAGACCCGAAGATCGAAAGACTTATGACCAATACGGAGCAAAGGGAAGAAACCGTCGGGGGACCGCTTTTTACCCCAGGACGAGAAAACTGAGTCCGGGGCATTCCCGCTCGCGTTTTCTTGGGACGAGCACCGGAAGTCCTCGAGCTCAGCCCGTTTCCTTCGCTGCAAGTGCATTTCCAGTGGTTTCTGACACCGGACGAGCGTTCGCCACTCGTTGGAAGCTTCGGCCATCTTTTGGACCGTTTTGGGTCGCACCACAGTTCTCCCTCCAACGAGCTCGCTTCCCGACCTATACCTCCGAAAAACGTGTCAGGGAGCATGCCAGGAGCGTGGGTTGAAGTCCTCGGAGCACGAGACCCGAAGATCGAAAGACTTATGACCAATACGGAGCAAAGGGAAGAAACCGTCGGGGGACCGCTTTTTACCCCAGGACGAGAAAACTGAGTCCGGGGCATTCCCGCTCGCGTTTTCTTGGGACGAGCACCGGAAGTCCTCGAGCTCAGCCCGTTTCCTTCGCTGCAAGTGCATTTCCAGTGGTTTCTGACACCGGACGAGCGTTCGCCACTCGTTGGAAGCTTCGGCCATCTTTTGGACCGTTTTGGGTCGCACCACAGTTCTCCCTCCAACGAGCTCGCTTCCCGACCTATACCTCCGGAAAACGTGTCAGGGAGCATGCCAGGAGTGTGGGTTGAAGTCCTCGGAGCACGAGACCCGAAGATCGAAAGACTTATGACCAATACGGAGCAAAGGGAAGAAACCGTCGGGGGACCGCTTTTTACCCCAGGACGAGAAAACTGAGTCCGGGGCATTCCCGCTCGCGTTTTCTTGGGACGAGCACCGGAAGTCCTCGAGCTCAGCCCGTTTCCTTCGCTGCAAGTGCATTTCCAGTGGTTTCTGACACCGGACGAGCGTTCGCCACTCGTTGGAAGCTTCGGCCATCTTTTGGACCGTTTTGGGTCGCACCACAGTTCTCCCTCCAACGAGCTCGCTTCCCGACCTATACCTCCGGAAAACGTGTCAGGGAGCATGCCAGGAGTGTGGGTTGAAGTCCTCGGAGCACGAGACCCGAAGATCGAAAGACTTATGACCAATACGGAGCAAAGGGAAGAAACCGTCGGGGGACCGCTTTTTACCCCAGGACGAGAAAACTGAGTCCGGGGCATTCCCGCTCTCGTTTTCTTGGGACGAGCACCGGAAGTCCTCGAGCTCAGCCCGTTTCCTTCGGTGCAAGTGCATTTCCAGTGGTTTCTGACACCGGACGAGCGTTCGCCACTCGTTGGAAGCTTCGGCCATCTTTTGGACCGTTTTGGGTCGCACCACAGTTCTCCCTCCAACGAGCTCGCTTCCCGACCTATACCTCCGGAAAACGTGTCAGGGAGCATGCTAGGAGTGTGGGTTGAAGTCCTCGGAGCACGAGACCCGAAGATCGAAAGACTTATGACCAATACGGAGCAAAGGGAAGAAACCGTCGGGGGACCGCTTTTTACCCCAGGACGAGAAAACTGAGTCCGGGGCATTCCCGCTCGCGTTTTCTTGGGACGAGCACCGGAAGACCTCGAGCTCAGCCCGTTTCCTTCGCTGCAAGTGCATTTCCAGTGGTTTCTGACACCGGACGAGCGTTCGCCACTCGTTGGAAGCTTCGGCCATCTTTTGGACCGTTTTGGGTCGCACCACAGTTCTCCCTCCAACGAGCTCGCTTCCCGACCTATACCTCCGGAAAACGTGTCAGGGAGCATGCCAGGAGTGTGGGTTGAAGTCCTCGGAGCACGAGACCCGAAGATCGAAAGACTTATGACCAATACGGAGCAAAGGGAAGAAACCGTCGGGGGACCGCTTTTTACCCCAGGACGAGAAAACTGAGTCCGGGGCATTCCCGCTCTCGTTTTCTTTGGACGAGAACCGGAAGTCCTCGAGCTCAGCCCGTTTCCTTCGGTGCAAGTGCATTTCCAGTGGTTTCTGACACCGGACGAGCGTTCGCCACTCGTTGGAAGCTTCGGCCATCTTTTGGACCGTTTTGGGTCGCACCACAGTTCTCCCTCCAACGAGCTCGCTTCCCGACCTATACCTCCGGAAAACGTGTCAGGGAGCATGCCAGGAGTGTGGGTTGAAGTCCTCGGAGCACGAGACTCGAAGATCGAAAGACTTATGACCAATACGGAGCAAAGGGAAGAAACCGTCGGGGGACCGCTTTTTACCCCAGGACGAGAAAACTGAGTCCGGGGCATTCCCGCTCGCGTTTTCTTGGGACGAGCACCGGAAGTCCTCGAGCTCAGCCCGTTTCCTTCGCTGCAGGTGCATTTCCAGTGGTTTCTGACACCGGACGAGCGTTCGCCACTCGTTGGAAGCTTCGGCCATCTTTTGGACCGTTTTGGGTCGCACCACAGTTCTCCCTCCAACGAGCTCGCTTCCCGACCTATACCTCCGGAAAACGTGTCAGGGAGCATGCCAGGAGTGTGGGTTGAAGTCCTCGGAGCACGAGACCCGAAGATCGAAAGACTTATGACCAATACGGAGCAAAGGGAAGAAACCGTCGGGGGACCGCTTTTTACCCCAGGACGAGAAAACTGAGTCCGGGGCATTCCCGCTCGCGTTTTCTTGGGACGAGCACCGGAAGTCCTCGAGCTCAGCCCGTTTCCTTCGCTGCAAGTGCATTTCCAGTGGTTTCTGACACCGGACGAGCGTTCGCCACTCGTTGGAAGCTTCGGCAATCTTTTGGACCGTTTTGGGTCGCACCACAGTTCTCCCTCCAACGAGCTCGCTTCCCGACCTATACCTCCGGAAAACGTGTCAGGGAGCATGCCAGGAGTGTGGGTTGAAGTCCTCGGAGCACGAGACCCGAAGATCGAAAGACTTATTACCAATACGGAGCAAAGGGAAGAAACCGTCGGGGGACCGCTTTTTACCCCAGGACGAGAAAACTGAGTCCGGGGCATTCCCGCTCGCGTTTTCTTGGGACGAGCACCGGAAGTCCTCGAGCTCAGCCCGTTTCCTTCGCTGCAAGTGGATTTCCAGTGGTTTCTGACACCGGACGAGCGTTCGCCACTCGTTGGAAGCTTCGGCCATCTTTTGGACCGTTTTGGGTCGCACCACAGTTCTCCCTCCAACGAGCTCGCTTCCCGACCTATACCTCCGGAAAACGTGTCAGGGAGCATGCCAGGAGTGTGGGTTGAAGTCCTCGGAGCACGAGACCCGAAGATCGAAAGACTTATGACCAATACGGAGCAAAGGGAAGAAACCGTCGGGGGACCGCTTTTTACCCCAGGACGAGAAAACTGAGTCCGGGGCATTCCCGCTCGCGTTTTCTTGGGACGAGCACCGGAAGTCCTCGAGCTCAGCCCGTTTCCTTCGCTGCAAGTGCATTTCCAGTGGTTTCTGACACCGGACGAGCGTTCGCCACTCGTTGGAAGCTTCGGCCATCTTTTGGACCGTTTTGGGTCGCACCACAGTTCTCCCTCCAACGAGCTCGCTTCCCGACCTATACCTCCGGAAAACGTGTCAGGGAGCATGCCAGGAGTGTGGGTTGAAGTCCTCGGAGCACGAGACCCGAAGATCGAAAGACTTATGACCAATACGGAGCAAAGGGAAGAAACCGTCGGGGGACCGCTTTTTACCCCAGGACGAGAAAACTGAGTCCGGGGCATTCCCGCTCGCGTTTTCTTGGGACGAGCACCGGAAGTCCTCGAGCTCAGCCCGTGTCCTTCGGTGCAAGTGCATTTCCAGTGGTTTCTGACACCGGACGAGCGTTCGCCACTCGTTGGAAGCTTCGGCCATCTTTTGGACCGTTTTGGGTCGCACCACAGTTCTCCCTCCAACGAGCTCGCTTCCCGACCTATACCTCCGGAAAACGTGTCAGGGAGCATGCCAGGAGTGTGGGTTGAAGTCCTCGAAGGACGAGACCCGAAGATCGAAAGACTTATGACCAATACGGAGCAAAGGGAAGAAACCGTCGGGGGACCGCTTTTTACCCCAGGACGAGAAAACTGAGTCCGGGGCATTCCCGCTCGCGTTTTCTTGGGACGAGCACCGGAAGTCCTCGAGCTCAGCCCGTTTCCTTCGCTGCAAGTGCATTTCCAGTGGTTTCTGACACCGGACGAGCGTTCGCCACTCGTTGGAAGCTTCGGCCATCTTTTGGACCGTTTTGGGTCGCACCACAGTTCTCCCTCCAACGAGCTCGCTTCCCGACCTATACCTCCGGAAAACGTGTCAGGGAGCATGCCAGGAGTGTGGGTTGAAGTCCTCGGAGCATGAGACCCGAAGATCGAAAGACTTATGACCAATACGGAGCAAAGGGAAGAAACCGTCGGGGGACCGCTTTTTACCCCAGGACGAGAAAACTGAGTCCGGGGCATTCCCGCTCGCGTTTTCTTGGGACGAGCACCGGAAGTCCTCGAGCTCAGCCCGTTTCCTTCGCTGCAAGTGCATTTCCAGTGGTTTCTGACACCGGACGAGCGTTCGCCACTCGTTGGAAGCTTCGGCCATCTTTTGGACCGTTTTGGGTCGCACCACAGTTCTCCCTCCAACGAGCTCGCTTCCCGACCTATACCTCCGGAAAACGTGTCAGGGAGCATGCCAGGAGTGTGGGTTGAAGTCCTCGGAGCACGAGACCCGAAGATCGAAAGACTTATGACCAATACGGAGCAAAGGGAAGAAACCGTCGGGGGACCGCTTTTTACCCCAGGACGAGAAAACTGAGTCCGGGGCATTCCCGCTCGCGTTTTCTTGGGACGAGCACCGGAAGTCCGCGAGCTCAGCCCGTTTCCTTCGCTGCAAGTGCATTTCCAGTGGTTTCTGACACCGGACGAGCGTTCGCCACTCGTTGGAAGCTTCGGCCATCTTTTGGACCGTTTTGGGTCGCACCACAGTTCTCCCTCCAACGAGCTCGCTTCCCGACCGATACCTCCGGAAAACGTGTCAGGGAGCATGCCAGGAGTGTGGGTTGAAGTCCTCGGAGCACGAGACCCGAAGATCGAAAGACTTATGACCAATACGGAGCAAAGGGAAGAAACCGTCGGGGGACCGCTTTTTACCCCAGGACGAGAAAACTGAGTCCGGGGCATTCCCGCTCGCGTTTTCTTGGGACGAGCACCGGAAGTCCTCGAGCTCAGCCCGTTTCCTTCGCTGCAAGTGCATTTCCAGTGGTTTCTGACATCGGACGAGCGTTCGCCACTCGTTGGAAGCTTCGGCCATCTTTTGGACCGTTTTGGGTCGCACCACAGTTCTCCCTCCAACGAGCTCGCTTCCCGACCTATACCTCCGGAAAACGTGTCAGGGAGCATGCCAGGAGTGTGGGTTGAAGTCCTCGAAGCACGAGACCCGAAGATCGAAAGACTTATGACCAATACGGAGCAAAGGGAAGAAACCGTCGGGGGACCGCTTTTTACCCCAGGACGAGAAAACTGAGTCCGGGACATTCCCGCTCGCGTTTTCTTGGGACGAGCACCGGAAGTCCTCGAGCTCAGCCCGTTTCCTTCGCTGCAAGTGCATTTCCAGTGGTTTCTGACACCGGACGAGCGTTCGCCACTCGTTGGAAGCTTCGGCCATCTTTTGGACCGTTTTGGGTCGCACCACAGTTCTCCCTCCAACGAGCTCGCTTCCCGACCTATACCTCCGGAAAACGTGTCAGGGAGCATGCCAGGAGTGTGGGTTGAAGTCCTCGGAGCACGAGACCCGAAGATCGAAAGACTTATGACCAATACGGAGCAAAGGGAAGAAACCGTCGGGGGACCGCTTTTTACCCCAGGACGAGAAAACTGAGTCCGGGGCATTCCCGCTCGCGTTTTCTTGGGACGAGCACCGGAAGTCCTCGAGCTCAGCCCGTTTCCTTCGCTGCAAGTGCATTTCCAGTGGTTTCTGACACCGGACGAGCGTTCGCCACTCGTTGGAAGCTTCGGCCATCTTTTGGACCGTTTTGGGTCGCACCACAGTTCTCCCTCCAACGAGCTCGCTTCCCGACCTATACCTCCGGAAAACGTGTCAGGGAGCATGCCAGGAGCGTGGGTTGAAGTCCTCGGAGCACGAGACCCGAAGATCGAAAGACTTATGACCAATACGGAGCAAAGGGAAGAAACCGTCGGGGGACCGCTTTTTACCCCAGGAACTGAGTCCGGGGCATTCCCGCTCGCGTTTTCTTGGGACGAGCACCGGAAGTCCTCGAGCTCAGCCCGTTTCCTTCGCTGCAAGTGCATTTCCAGTGGTTTTTGACACCGGACGAGCGTTCGCCACTCGTTGGAAAGCTTCGGCCATCTTTTGGACCGTTTTGGGTCGCACCACAGTTCTCCCTCCAACGAGCTCGCTTCCCGACCTATACCTCCGGAAAACGTGTCAGGGAGCATGCCAGGAGTGTGGGTTGAAGTCCTCGGAGCACGAGACCCGAAGATCGAAAGACTTATGACCAATACGGAGCAAAGGGAAGAAACCGTCGGGGGGACCGCTTTTTACCCCAGGACGAGAAAACTGAGTCCGGGGCATTCCCGCTCGCGTTTTCTTGGGACGAGCACCGGAAGTCCTCGAGCTCAGCCCGTTTCCTTCGCTGCAAGTGCATTTCCAGTGGTTTCTGACACCGGACGAGCGTTCGCCACTCGTTGGACGGCCATCTTTTGGACCGTTTTGGGTCGCACCACAGTTCTCCCTCCAACGAGCTCGCTTCCCGACCTATACCTCCGGAAAACGTGTCAGGGAGCATGCCAGGAGTGTGGGTTGAAGTCCTCGGAGCACGAGACCCGAAGATCGAAAGACTTATGACCAATACGGAGCAAAGGGAAGAAACCGTCGGGGGACCGCTTTTTACCCCAGGACGAGAAAACTGAGTCCGGGGGCATTCCCGCTCGCGTTTTCTTGGGACGAGCACCGGAAGTCCTCGAGCTCAGCCCGTTTCCTTCGCTGCAAGTGCATTTCCAGTGGTTTCTGACACCGGACGAGCGTTCGCCACTCGTTGGAAGCTTCGGCCATCTTTTGGACCGTTTTGGGTCGCACCACAGTTCTCCCTCCAACGAGCTCGCTTCCCGACCTATACCTCCGGAAAACGTGTCAGGGAGCATGCCAGGAGTGTGGGTTGAAGTCCTCGGAGCACGAGACCCGAAGATCGAAAGACTTATGACCAATACGGAGCAAAGGGAAGAAACCGTCGGGGGGACCGCTTTTTTACCCCAGGACGAGAAAACTGAGTCCGGGGCATTCCCGCTCGCGTTTTCTTGGGACGAGCACCGGAAGTCCTCGAGCTCAGCCCGTTTCCTTCGCTGCAAGTGCATTTCCAGTGGTTTCTGACACCGGACGAGCGTTCGCCACTCGTTGGAAGCTTCGGCCATCTTTTGGACCGTTTTGGGTCGCACCACAGTTCTCCCTCCAACGAGCTCGCTTCCCGACCTATACCTCCGGAAAACGTGTCAGGGAGCATGCCAGGAGGTGTGGGTTGAAGTCCTCGGAGCACGAGACCCGAAGATCGAAAGACTTATGACCAATACGGAGCAAAGGGAAGAAACCGTTCGGGGGACCGCTTTTTACCCCAGGACGAGAAAAACTGAGTCCGGGGCGTTCCCGCTCGCGTTTTCTTGGGACGAGCACGGGAAGTCCTCGAGCTCAGCCCGTTTCCTTCGCTGCAAGTGCATTTCCAGTGGTTTCTGACACCGGACGAGCGTTCGCCACTCGTTGGAAGCTTCGGCCATCTTTTGGACCGTTTTGGGTCGCACCACAGTTCTCCCTCCAACGAGCTCGCTTCCCGAACCTATACCTCCGGAAAACGTGTCAGGGAGCATGCCAGGAGTGTGGGTTGAAGTCCTCGAAGCACGAGACCCGAAGATCGAAAGACTTATGACCAATACGGAGCAAAGGGAAGAAACCGGTCGGGGGACCGCTTTTTACCCCAGGACGAGAAAACTGAGTCCGGGGCATTCCCGCTCGCGTTTTCTTGGGGACGAGCACCGGAAGTCCTCGAGCTCAGCCCGTTTCCTTCGGTGCAAGTGCATTTCCAGTGGTTTCTGACACCGGACGAGCGTTCGCCACTCGTTGGAAGCTTCGGCCATCTTTTGGACCGTTTTGGGTCGCACCACAGTTCTCCCTCCAACGAGCTCGCTTCCCGACCTATACCTCCGGAAAACGTGTCAGGGAGCATGCCAGGAGTGTGGGTTGAAGTCCTCGGAGCACGAGACCCGAAGATCGAAAGACTTATGACCAATACGGAGCAAAGGGAAGAAACCGTCGGGGGACCGCTTTTTACCCCAGGACGAGAAAACTGAGTCCGGGGCATTCCCGCTCGCGTTTTCTTGGGACGAGCACCGGAAGTCCTCGAGCTCAGCCCGTTTCCTTCGCTGCAAGTGCATTTCCAGTGGTTTCTGACACCGGACGAGCGTTCGCCACTCGTTGGAAGCTTCGGCCATCTTTTGGACCGTTTTGGGTCGCACCACAGTTCTCCCTCCAACGAGCTCGCTTCCCGACCTATACCTCCGGAAAACGTGTCAGGGAGCATGCCAGGAGTGTGGGTTGAAGTCCTCGGAGCACGAGACCCGAAGATCGAAAGACTTATGACCAATACGGAGCAAAGGGAAGAAACCGTCGGGGGACCGCTTTTTACCCCAGGACGAGAAAACTGAGTCCGGGGCATTCCCGCTCGCGTTTTCTTGGGACGAGCACCGGAAGTCCTCGAGCTCAGCCCGTTTCCTTCGCTGCAAGTGCATTTCCAGTGGTTTCTGACACCGGACGAGCGTTCGCCACTCGTTGGAAGCTTCGGCCATCTTTTGGACCGTTTTGGGTCGCACCACAGTTCTCCCTCCAACGAGCTCGCTTCCCGACCTATACCTCCGGAAAACGTGTCAGGGAGCATGCCAGGAGTGTGGGTTGAAGTCCTCGGAGCACGAGACCCGAAGATCGAAAGACTTATGACCAATACGGAGCAAAGGGAAGAAACCGTCGAGGGACCGCTTTTTACCCCAGGACGAGAAAACTGAGTCCGGGGCATTCCCGCTCGCGTTTTCTTGGGACGAGCACCGGAAGTCCTCGAGCTCAGCCCGTTTCCTTCGCTGCAAGTGCATTTCCAGTGGTTTCTGACACCGGACGAGCGTTCGCCACTCGTTGGAAGCTTCGGCCATCTTTTGGACCGTTTTGGGTCGCACCACAGTTCTCCCTCCAACGAGCTCGCTTCCCGACCTATACCTCCGGAAAACGTGTCAGGGAGCATGCCAGGAGTGTGGGTTGAAGTCCTCGGAGCACGAGACCCGAAGATCGAAAGACTTATGACCAATACGGAGCAAAGGGAAGAAACCGTCGGGGGACCGCTTTTTACCCCAGGACGAGAAAACTGAGTCCGGGGCATTCCCGCTCGCGTTTTCTTGGGACGAGCACCGGAAGTCCTCGAGCTCAGCCCGTTTCCTTCGCTGCAAGTGCATTTCCAGTGGTTTCTGACACCGGACGAGCGTTCGCCACTCGTTGGAAGCTTCGGCCATCTTTTGGACCGTTTTGGGTCGCACCACAGTTCTCCCTCCAACGAGCTCGCTTCCCGACCTATACCTCCGGAAAACGTGTCAGGGAGCATGCCAGGAGTGTGGGTTGAAGTCCTCGGAGCACGAGACCCGAAGATCGAAAGACTTATGACCAATACGGAGCAAAGGGAAGAAACCGTCGGGGGGACCGCTTTTTACCCCAGGACGAGAAAGCTGAGTCCGGGGCATTCCCGCTCGCGTTTTCTTGGGACGAGCACCGGAAGTCCTCGAGCTCAGCCCGTTTCCTTCGCTGCAAGTGCATTTCCAGTGGTTTCTGACACCGGACGAGCGTTCGCCACTCGTTGGAAGCTTCGGCCATCTTTTGGACCGTTTTGGGTCGCACCACAGTTCTCCCTCCAACGAGCTCGCTTCCCGACCTATACCTCCGGAAAACGTGTCAGGGAGCATGCCAGGAGTGTGGGTTGAAGTCCTCGGAGCACGAGACCCGAAGATCGAAAGACTTATGACCAATACGGAGCAAAGGGAAGAAACCGTCGGGGGACCGCTTTTTACCCCAGGACGAGAAAACTGAGTCCGGGGCATTCCCGCTCGCGTTTTCTTGGGACGAGCACCGGAAGTCCTCGAGCTCAGCCCGTTTCCTTCGCTGCAAGTGCATTTCCAGTGGTTTCTGACACCGGACGAGCGTTCGCCACTCGTTGGAAGCTTCGGCCATCTTTTGGACCGTTTTGGGTCGCACCACAGTTCTCCCTCCAACGAGCTCGCTTCCCGGCCTATACCTCCGGAAAACGTGTCAGGGAGCATGCCAGGAGTGTGGGTTGAAGTCCTCGGAGCACGAGACCCGAAGATCGAAAGACTTATGACCAATACGGAGCAAAGGGAAGAAACCGTCGGGGGACCGCTTTTTACCCCAGGACGAGAAAACTGAGTCCGGGGCATTCCCGCTCGCGTTTTCTTGGGACGAGCACCGGAAGTCCTCGAGCTCAGCCCGTTTCCTTCGCTGCAAGTGCATTTCCAGTGGTTTCTGACACCGGACGAGCGTTCGCCACTCGTTGGAAGCTTCGGCCATCTTTTGGACCGTTTTGGGTCGCACCACAGTTCTCCCTCCAACGAGCTCGCTTCCCGACCTATACCTCCGGAAAACGTGTCAGGGAGCATGCCAGGAGTGTGGGTTGAAGTCCTCGGAGCACGAGACCCGAAGATCGAAAGACTTATGACCAATACGGAGCAAAGGGAAGAAACCGTCGGGGGACCGCTTTTTACCCCAGGACGAGAAAGCTGAGTCCGGGGCATTCCCGCTCGCGTTTTCTTGGGACGAGCACCGGAAGTCCTCGAGCTCAGCCCGTTTCCTTCGCTGCAAGTGCATTTCCAGTGGTTTCTGACACCGGACGAGCGTTCGCCACTCGTTGGAAGCTTCGGCCATCTTTTGGACCGTTTTGGGTCGCACCACAGTTCTCCCTCCAACGAGCTCGCTTCCCGACCTATACCTCCGGAAAACGTGTCAGGGAGCATGCCAGGAGTGTGGGTTGAAGTCCTCGGAGCACGAGACCCGAAGATCGAAAGACTTATGACCAATACGGAGCAAAGGGAAGAAACCGTCGGGGGACCGCTTTTTACCCCAGGACGAGAAAACTGAGTCCGGGGCATTCCCGCTCGCGTTTTCTTGGGACGAGCACCGGAAGTCCTCGAGCTCAGCCCGTTTCCTTCGCTGCAAGTGCATTTCCAGTGGTTTCTGACACCGGACGAGCGTTCGCCACTCGTTGGAAGCTTCGGCCATCTTTTGGACCGTTTTGGGTCGCACCACAGTTCTCCCTCCAACGAGCTCGCTTCCCGGCCTATACCTCCGGAAAACGTGTCAGGGAGCATGCCAGGAGTGTGGGTTGAAGTCCTCGGAGCACGAGACCCGAAGATCGAAAGACTTATGACCAATACGGAGCAAAGGGAAGAAACCGTCGGGGGACCGCTTTTTACCCCAGGACGAGAAAACTGAGTCCGGGGCATTCCCGCTCGCGTTTTCTTGGGACGAGCACCGGAAGTCCTCGAGCTCAGCCCGTTTCCTTCGCTGCAAGTGCATTTCCAGTGGTTTCTGACACCGGACGAGTGTTCGCCACTCGTTGGAAGCTTCGGCCATCTTTTGGACCGTTTTGGGTCGCACCACAGTTCTCCCTCCAACGAGCTCGCTTCCCGACCTATACCTCCGGAAAACGTGTCAGGGAGCTTGCCAGGAGTGTGGGTTGAAGTCCTCGGAGCACGAGACCCGAAGATCGAAAGACTTATGACCAATACGGAGCAAAGGGAAGAAACCGTCGGGGGACCGCTTTTTACCCCAGGACGAGAAAACTGAGTCCGGGGCATTCCCGCTCGCGTTTTCTTGGGACGAGCACCGGAAGTCCTCGAGCTCAGCCCGTTTCCTTCGCTGCAAGTGCATTTCCAGTGGTTTCTGACACCGGACGAGCGTTCGCCACTCGTTGGAAGCTTCGGCCATCTTTTGGACCGTTTTGGGTCGCACCACAGTTCTCCCTCCAACGAGCTCGCTTCCCGACCTATACCTCCGGAAAACGTGTCAGGGAGCATGCCAGGAGTGTGGGTTGAAGTCCTCGGAGCACGAGACCCGAAGATCGAAAGACTTATGACCAATACGGAGCAAAGGGAAGAAACCGTCGGGGGACCGCTTTTTACCCCAGGACGAGAAAACTGAGTCCGGGGCATTCCCGCTCGCGTTTTCTTGGGACGAGCACCAGAAGTCCTCGAGCTCAGCCCGTTTCCTTCGCTGCAAGTGCATTTCCAGTGGTTTCTGACACCGGACGAGCGTTCGCCACTCGTTGGAAGCTTCGGCCATCTTTTGGACCGTTTTGGGTCGCACCACAGTTCTCCCTCCAACGAGCTCGCTTCCCGACCTATACCTCCGGAAAACGTGTCAGGGAGCATGCCAGGAGTGTGGGTTGAAGTCCTCGGAGCACGAGACCCGAAGATCGAAAGACTTATGACCAATACGGAGCAAAGGGAAGAAACCGTCGGGGGACCGCTTTTTACCCCAGGACGAGAAAGCTGAGTCCGGGGCATTCCCGCTCGCGTTTTCTTGGGACGAGCACCGGAAGTCCTCGAGCTCAGCCCGTTTCCTTCGCTGCAAGTGCATTTCCAGTGGTTTCTGACACCGGACGAGCGTTCGCCACTCGTTGGAAGCTTCGGCCATCTTTTGGACCGTTTTGGGTCGCACCACAGTTCTCCCTCCAACGAGCTCGCTTCCCGACCTATACCTCCGGAAAACGTGTCAGGGAGCATGCCAGGAGTGTGGGTTGAAGTCCTCGGAGCACGAGACCCGAAGATCGAAAGACTTATGACCAATACGGAGCAAAGGGAAGAAACCGTCGGGGGACCGCTTTTTACCCCAGGACGAGAAAACTGAGTCCGGGGCATTCCCGCTCGCGTTTTCTTGGGACGAGCACCGGAAGTCCTCGAGCTCAGCCCGTTTCCTTCGCTGCAAGTGCATTTCCAGTGGTTTCTGACACCGGACGAGCGTTCGCCACTCGTTGGAAGCTTCGGCCATCTTTTGGACCGTTTTGGGTCGCACCACAGTTCTCCCTCCAACGAGCTCGCTTCCCGGCCTATACCTCCGGAAAACGTGTCAGGGAGCATGCCAGGAGTGTGGGTTGAAGTCCTCGGAGCACGAGACCCGAAGATCGAAAGACTTATGACCAATACGGAGCAAAGGGAAGAAACCGTCGGGGGACCGCTTTTTACCCCAGGACGAGAAAACTGAGTCCGGGGCATTCCCGCTCGCGTTTTCTTGGGACGAGCACCGGAAGTCCTCGAGCTCAGCCCGTTTCCTTCGCTGCAAGTGCATTTCCAGTGGTTTCTGACACCGGACGAGTGTTCGCCACTCGTTGGAAGCTTCGGCCATCTTTTGGACCGTTTTGGGTCGCACCACAGTTCTCCCTCCAACGAGCTCGCTTCCCGACCTATACCTCCGGAAAACGTGTCAGGGAGCTTGCCAGGAGTGTGGGTTGAAGTCCTCGGAGCACGAGACCCGAAGATCGAAAGACTTATGACCAATACGGAGCAAAGGGAAGAAACCGTCGGGGGGACCGCTTTTTACCCCAGGACGAGAAAACTGAGTCCGGGGCATTCCCGCTCGCGTTTTCTTGGGACGAGCACCGGAAGTCCTCGAGCTCAGCCCGTTTCCTTCGCTGCAAGTGCATTTCCAGTGGTTTCTGACACCGGACGAGCGTTCGCCACTCGTTGGAAGCTTCGGCCATCTTTTGGACCGTTTTGGGTCGCACCACAGTTCTCCCTCCAACGAGCTCGCTTCCCGACCTATACCTCCGGAAAACGTGTCAGGGAGCATGCCAGGAGTGTGGGTTGAAGTCCTCGGAGCACGAGACCCGAAGATCGAAAGACTTATGACCAATACGGAGCAAAGGGAAGAAACCGTCGGGGGACCGCTTTTTACCCCAGGACGAGAAAACTGAGTCCGGGGCATTCCCGCTCGCGTTTTCTTGGGACGAGCACCAGAAGTCCTCGAGCTCAGCCCGTTTCCTTCGCTGCAAGTGCATTTCCAGTGGTTTCTGACACCGGACGAGCGTTCGCCACTTGTTGGAAGCTTCGGCCATCTTTTGGACCGTTTTGGGTCGCACCACAGTTCTCCCTCCAACGAGCTCGCTTCCCGACCTATACCTCCGGAAAACGTGTCAGGGAGCATGCCAGGAGTGTGGGTTGAAGTCCTCGGAGCACGAGACCCGAAGATCGAAAGACTTATGACCAATACGGAGCAAAGGGAAGAAACCGTCGGGGGACCGCTTTTTACCCCAGGACGAGAAAACTGAGTCCGGGGCATTCCCGCTCGCGTTTTCTTGGGACGAGCACCGGAAGTCCTCGAGCTCAGCCCGTTTCCTTCGCTGCAAGTGCATTTCCAGTGGTTTCTGACACCGGACGAGCGTTCGCCACTCGTTGGAAGCTTCGGCCATCTTTTGGACCGTTTTGGGTCGCACCACAGTTCTCCCTCCAACGAGCTCGCTTCCCGACCTATACCTCCGGAAAACGTGTCAGGGAGCATGCCAGGAGTGTGGGTTGAAGTCCTCGGAGCACGAGACCCGAAGATCGAAAGACTTATGACCAATACGGAGCAAAGGGAAGAAACCGTCGGGGGACCGCTTTTTACCCCAGGACGAGAAAACTGAGTCCGGGGCATTCCCGCTCGCGTTTTCTTGGGACGAGCACCGGAAGTCCTCGAGCTCAGCCCGTTTCCTTCGCTGCAAGTGCATTTCCAGTGGTTTCTGACACCGGACGAGCGTTCGCCACTCGTTGGAAGCTTCGGCCATCTTTTGGACCGTTTTGGGTCGCACCACAGTTCTCCCTCCAACGAGCTCGCTTCCCGACCTATACCTCCGGAAAACGTGTCAGGGAGCATGCCAGGAGTGTGGGTTGAAGTCCTCGGAGCACGAGACCCGAAGATCGAAAGACTTATGACCAATACGGAGCAAAGGGAAGAAACCGTCGGGGGACCGCTTTTTAACCCAGGACGAGAAAGCTGAGTCCGGGGCATTCCCGCTCGCGTTTTCTTGGGACGAGCACCGGAAGTCCTCGAGCTCAGCCCGTTTCCTTCGCTGCAAGTGCATTTCCAGTGGTTTCTGACACCGGACGAGCGTTCGCCACTCGTTGGAAGCTTCGGCCATCTTTTGGACCGTTTTGGGTCGCACCACAGTTCTCCCTCCAACGAGCTCGCTTCCCGACCTATACCTCCGGAAAACGTGTCAGGGAGCATGCCAGGAGTGTGGGTTGAAGTCCTCGGAGCACGAGACCCGAAGATCGAAAGACTTATGACCAATACGGAGCAAAGGGAAGAAACCGTCGGGGGACCGCTTTTTACCCCAGGACGAGAAAACTGAGTCCGGGGCATTCCCGCTCGCGTTTTCTTGGGACGAGCACCGGAAGTCCTCGAGCTCAGCCCGTTTCCTTCGCTGCAAGTGCATTTCCAGTGGTTTCTGACACCGGACGAGCGTTCGCCACTCGTTGGAAGCTTCGGCCATCTTTTGGACCGTTTTGGGTCGCACCACAGTTCTCCCTCCAACGAGCTCGCTTCCCGACCTATACCTCCGGAAAACGTGTCAGGGAGCATGCCAGGAGTGTGGGTTGAAGTCCTCGGAGCACGAGACCCGAAGATCGAAAGACTTATGACCAATACGGAGCAAAGGGAAGAAACCGTCGGGGGACCGCTTTTTACCCCAGGACGAGAAAACTGAGTCCGGGGCATTCCCGCTCGCGTTTTCTTGGGACGAGCACCGGAAGTCCTCGAGCTCAGCCCGTTTCCTTCGCTGCAAGTGCATTTCCAGTGGTTTCTGACACCGGACGAGCGTTCGCCACTCGTTGGAAGCTTCGGCCATCTTTTGGACCGTTTTGGGTCGCACCACAGTTCTCCCTCCAACGAGCTCGCTTCCCGACCTATACCTCCGGAAAACGTGTCAGGGAGCATGCCAGGAGTGTGGGTTGAAGTCCTCGGAGCACGAGACCCGAAGATCGAAAGACTTATGACCAATACGGAGCAAAGGGAAGAAACCGTCGGGGGACCGCTTTTTACCCCAGGACGAGAAAGCTGAGTCCGGGGCATTCCCGCTCGCGTTTTCTTGGGACGAGCACCGGAAGTCCTCGAGCTCAGCCCGTTTCCTTCGCTGCAAGTGCATTTCCAGTGGTTTCTGACACCGGACGAGCGTTCGCCACTCGTTGGAAGCTTCGGCCATCTTTTGGACCGTTTTGGGTCGCACCACAGTTCTCCCTCCAACGAGCTCGCTTCCCGACCTATACCTCCGGAAAACGTGTCAGGGAGCATGCCAGGAGTGTGGGTTGAAGTCCTCGGAGCACGAGACCCGAAGATCGAAAGACCTATGACCAATACGGAGCAAAGGGAAGAAACCGTCGGGGGACCGCTTTTTACCCCAGGACGAGAAAACTGAGTCCGGGGCATTCCCGCTCGCGTTTTCTTGGGACGAGCACCGGAAGTCCTCGAGCTCAGCCCGTTTCCTTCGCTGCAAGTGCATTTCCAGTGGTTTCTGACACCGGACGAGCGTTCGCCACTCGTTGGAAGCTTCGGCCATCTTTTGGACCGTTTTGGGTCGCACCACAGTTCTCCCTCCAACGAGCTCGCTTCCCGACCTATACCTCCGGAAAACGTGTCAGGGAGCATGCCAGGAGTGTGGGTTGAAGTCCTCGGAGCACGAGACCCGAAGATCGAAAGACTTATGACCAATACGGAGCAAAGGGAAGAAACCGTCGGGGGACCGCTTTTTACCCCAGGACGAGAAAACTGAGTCCGGGGCATTCCCGCTCGCGTTTTCTTGGGACGAGCACCGGAAGTCCTCGAGCTCAGCCCGTTTCCTTCGCTGCAAGTGCATTTCCAGTGGTTTCTGACACCGGACGAGCGTTCGCCACTCGTTGGAAGCTTCGGCCATCTTTTGGACCGTTTTGGGTCGCACCACAGTTCTCCCTCCAACGAGCTCGCTTCCCGACCTATACCTCCGGAAAACGTGTCAGGGAGCATGCCAGGAGTGTGGGTTGAAGTCCTCGGAGCACGAGACCCGAAGATCGAAAGACTTATGACCAATACGGAGCAAAGGGAAGAAACCGTCGGGGGACCGCTTTTTACCCCAGGACGAGAAAACTGAGTCCGGGGCATTCCCGCTCGCGTTTTCTTGGGACGAGCACCGGAAGTCCTGGAGCTCAGCCCGTTTCCTTCGCTGCATGTGCATTTCCAGTGGTTTCTGACACCGGACGAGCGTTCGCCACTCGTTGGAAGCTTCGGCCATCTTTTGGACCGTTTTGGGTCGCACCACAGTTCTCCCTCCAACGAGCTCGCTTCCCGACCTATACCTCCGGAAAACGTGTCAGGGAGCATGCCAGGAGTGTGGGTTGAAGTCCTCGGAGCACGAGACCCGAAGATCGAAAGACTTATGACCAATACGGAGCAAAGGGAAGAAACCGTCGGGGGACCGCTTTTTACCCCAGGACGAGAAAACTGAGTCCGGGGCATTCCCGCTCGCGTTTTCTTGGGACGAGCACCGGAAGTCCTCGAGCTCAGCCCGTTTCCTTCGCTGCAAGTGCATTTCCAGTGGTTTCTGACACCGGACGAGCGTTCGCCACTCGTTGGAAGCTTCGGTCATCTTTTGGACCGTTTTGGGTCGCACCACAGTTCTCCCTCCAACGAGCTCGCTTCCCGACCTATACCTCCGGAAAACGTGTCAGGGAGCATGCCAGGAGTGTGGGTTGAAGTCCTCGGAGCACGAGACCCGAAGATCGAAAGACTTATGACCAATACGGAGCAAAGGGAAGAAACCGTCGGGGGACCGCTTTTTACCCCAGGACGAGAAAACTGAGTCCGGGGCATTCCCGCTCGCGTTTTCTTGGGACGAGCACCGGAAGTCCTCGAGCTCAGCCCGTTTCCTTCGCTGCAAGTGCATTTCCAGTGGTTTCTGACACCGGACGAGCGTTCGCCACTCGTTGGAAGCTTCGGCCATCTTTTGGACCGTTTTGGGTCGCACCACAGTTCTCCCTCCAACGAGCTCGCTTCCCGACCTATACCTCCGGAAAACGTGTCAGGGAGCATGCCAGGAGTGTGGGTTGAAGTCCTCGGAGCACGAGACCCGAAGATCGAAAGACTTATGACCAATACGGAGCAAAGGGAAGAAACCGTCGGGGGACCGCTTTTTACCCCAGGACGAGAAAACTGAGTCCGGGGCATTCCCGCTCGCGTTTTCTTGGGACGAGCACCGGAAGTCCTCGAGCTCAGCCCGTTTCCTTCGCTGCAAGTGCATTTCCAGTGGTTTCTGACACCGGACGAGCGTTCGCCACTCGTTGGAAGCTTCGGCCATCTTTTGGACCGTTTTGGGTCGCACCACAGTTCTCCCTCCAACGAGCTCGCTTCCCGACCTATACCTCCGGAAAACGTGTCAGGGAGCATGCCAGGAGTGTGGGTTGAAGTCCTCGGAGCACGAGACCCGAAGATCGAAAGACTTATGACCAATACGGAGCAAAGGGAAGAAACCGTCGGGGGACCGCTTTTTACCCCAGGACGAGAAAACTGAGTCCGGGGCATTCCCGCTCGCGTTTTCTTGGGACGAGCACCGGAAGTCCTCGAGCTCAGCCCGTTTCCTTCGCTGCAAGTGCATTTCCAGTGGTTTCTGACACCGGACGAGCGTTCGCCACTCGTTGGAAGCTTCGGCCATCTTTTGGACCGTTTTGGGTCGCACCACAGTCTCCCTCCAACGAGCTCGCTTCCCGACCTATACCTCCGGAAAACGTGTCAGGGAGCATGCCAGGAGTGTGGGTTGAAGTCCTCGGAGCACGAGACCCGAAGATCGAAAGACTTATGACCAATACGGAGCAAAGGGAAGAAACCGTCGGGGGACCGCTTTTTACCCCAGGACGAGAAAACTGAGTCCGGGGCATTCCCGCTCGCGTTTTCTTGGGACGAGCACCGGAAGTCCTCGAGCTCAGCCCGTTTCCTTCGCTGCAAGTGCATTTCCAGTGGTTTCTGACACCGGACGAGCGTTCGCCACTCGTTGGAAGCTTCGGCCATCTTTTGGACCGTTTTGGGTCGCACCACAGTTCTCCCTCCAACGAGCTCGCTTCCCGACCTATACCTCCGGAAAACGTGTCAGGGAGCATGCCAGGAGTGTGGGTTGAAGTCCTCGGAGCACGAGACCCGAAGATCGAAAGACTTATGACCAATACGGAGCAAAGGGAAGAAACCGTCGGGGGACCGCTTTTTACCCCAGGACGAGAAAACTGAGTCCGGGGCATTCCCGCTCGCGTTTTCTTGGGACGAGCACCGGAAGTCCTCGAGCTCAGCCCGTTTCCTTCGCTGCAAGTTCATTTCCAGTGGTTTCTGACACCGGACGAGCGTTCGCCACTCGTTGGAAGCTTCGGCCATCTTTTGGACCGTTTTGGGTCGCACCACAGTTCTCCCTCCAACGAGCTCGCTTCCCGACCTATACCTCCGGAAAACGTGTCAGGGAGCATGCCAGGAGTGTGGGTTGAAGTCCTCGGAGCACGAGACCCGAAGATCGAAAGACTTATGACCAATACGGAGCAAAGGGAAGAAACCGTCGGGGGACCGCTTTTTACCCCAGGACGAGAAAACTGAGTCCGGGGCATTCCCGCTCGCGTTTTCTTGGGACGAGCACCGGAAGTTCTCGAGCTCAGCCCGTTTCCTTCGCTGCAAGTGCATTTCCAGTGGTTTCTGACACCGGACGAGCGTTCGCCACTCGTTGGAAGCTTCGGCCATCTTTTGGACCGTTTTGGGTCGCACCACAGTTCTCCCTCCAACGAGCTCGCTTCCCGACCTATACCTCCGGAAAACGTGTCAGGGAGCATGCCAGGAGTGTGGGTTGAAGTCCTCGGAGCACGAGACCCGAAGATCGAAAGACTTATGACCAATACGGAGCAAAGGGAAGAAACCGTCGGGGGACCGCTTTTTACCCCAGGACGAGAAAACTGAGTCCGGGGCATTCCCGCTCGCGTTTTCTTGGGACGAGCACCGGAAGTTCTCGAGCTCAGCCCGTTTCCTTCGCTGCAAGTGCATTTCCAGTGGTTTCTGACACCGGACGAGCGTTCGCCACTCGTTGGAAGCTTCGGCCATCTTTTGGACCGTTTTGGGTCGCACCACAGTTCTCCCTCCAACGAGCTCGCTTCCCGACCTATACCTCCGGAAAACGTGTCAGGGAGCATGCCAGGAGTGTGGGTTGAAGTCCTCGGAGCACGAGACCCGAAGATCGAAAGACTTATGACCAATAGGGAGCAAAGGGAAGAAACCGTCGGGGGACCGCTTTTTACCCCAGGACGAGAAAACTGAGTCCGGGGCATTCCCGCTCGCGTTTTCTTGGGACGAGCACCGGAAGTCCTCGAGCTCAGCCCGTTTCCTTCGCTGCAAGTGCATTTCCAGTGGTTTCTGACACCGGACGAGCGTTCGCCACTCGTTGGAAGCTTCGGCCATCTTTTGGACCGTTTTGGGTCGCACCACAGTTCTCCCTCCAACGAGCTCGCTTCCCGACCTATACCTCCGGAAAACGTGTCAGGGAGCATGCCAGGAGTGTGGGTTGAAGTCCTCGGAGCACGAGACCCGAAGATCGAAAGACTTATGACCAATACGGAGCAAAGGGAAGAAACCGTCGGGGGACCGCTTTTTACCCCAGGACGAGAAAACTGAGTCCGGGGCATTCCCGCTCGCGTTTTCTTGGGACGAGCACCGGAAGTCCTCGAGCTCAGCCCGTTTCCTTCGCTGCAAGTGCATTTCCAGTGGTTTCTGACACCGGACGAGCGTTCGCCACTCGTTGGAAGCTTCGGCCATCTTTTAGGCCGTTTTGGGTCGCACCACAGTTCTCCCTCCAACGAGCTCGCTTCCCGACCTATACCTCCGGAAAACGTGTCAGGGAGCATGCCAGGAGTGTGGGTTGAAGTCCTCGGAGCACGAGACCCGAAGATCGAAAGACTTATGACCAATACGGAGCAAAGGGAAGAAACCGTCGGGGGACCGCTTTTTACCCCAGGACGAGAAAACTGAGTCCGGGGCATTCCCGCTCGCGTTTTCTTGGGACGAGCACCGGAAGTCCTCGAGCTCAGCCCGTTTCCTTCGCTGCAAGTGCATTTCCAGTGGTTTCTGACACCGGACGAGCGTTCGCCACTCGTTGGAAGCTTCGGCCATCTTTTGGACCGTTTTGGGTCGCACCACAGTTCTCCCTCCAACGAGCTCGCTTCCCGACCTATACCTCCGGAAAACGTGTCAGGGAGCATGCCAGGAGTGTGGGTTGAAGTCCTCGGAGCACGAGACCCGAAGATCGAAAGACTTATGACCAATACGGAGCAAAGGGAAGAAACCGTCGGGGGACCGCTTTTTACCCCAGGACGAGAAAACTGAGTCCGGGGCATTCCCGCTCGCGTTTTCTTGGGACGAGCACCGGAAGTCCTCGAGCTCAGCCCGTTTCCTTCGCTGCAAGTGCATTTCCAGTGGTTTCTGACACCGGACGAGCGTTCGCCACTCGTTGGAAGCTTCGGCCATCTTTTGGACCGTTTTGGGTCGCACCACAGTTCTCCCTCCAACGAGCTCGCTTCCCGACCTATACCTCCGGAAAACGTGTCAGGGAGCATGCCAGGAGTGTGGGTTGAAGTCCTCGGAGCACGAGACCCGAAGATCGAAAGACTTATGACCAATACGGAGCAAAGGGAAGAAACCGTCGGGGGACCGCTTTTTACCCCAGGACGAGAAATCTGAGTCCGGGGCATTCCCGCTCGCGTTTTCTTGGGACGAGCACCGGAAGTCCTCGAGCTCAGCCCGTTTCCTTCGCTGCAAGTGCATTTCCAGTGGTTTCTGACACCCGACGAGCGTTCGCCACTCGTTGGAAGCTTCGGCCATCTTTTGGACCGTTTTGGGTCGCACCACAGTTCTCCCTCCAACGAGCTCGCTTCCCGACCTATACCTCCGGAAAACGTGTCAGGGAGCATGCCAGGAGTGTGGGTTGAAGTCCTCGGAGCACGAGACCCGAAGATCGAAAGACTTATGACCAATACGGAGCAAAGGGAAGAAACCGTCGGGGGACCGCTTTTTACCCCAGGACGAGAAAACTGAGTCCGGGGCATTCCCGCTCGCGTTTTCTTGGGACGAGCACCGGAAGTCCTCGAGCTCAGCCCGTTTCCTTCGCTGCAAGTGTATTTCCAGTGGTTTCTGACACCGGACGAGCGTTCGCCACTCGTTGGAAGCTTCGGCCATCTTTTGGACCGTTTTGGGTCGCACCACAGTTCTCCCTCCAACGAGCTCGCTTCCCGACCTATACCTCCGGAAAACGTGTCAGGGAGCATGCCAGGAGTGTGGGTTGAAGTCCTCGGAGCACGAGACCCGAAGATCGAAAGACTTATGACCAATACGGAGCAAAGGGAAGAAACCGTCGGGGGACCGCTTTTTACCCCAGGACGAGAAAACTGAGTCCGGGGCATTCCCGCTCGCGTTTTCTTGGGACGAGCACCGGAAGTCCTCGAGCTCAGCCCGTTTCCTTCGCTGCAAGTGCATTTCCAGTGGTTTCTGACACCCGACGAGCGTTCGCCACTCGTTGGAAGCTTCGGCCATCTTTTGGACCGTTTTGGGTCGCACCACAGTTCTCCCTCCAACGAGCTCGCTTCCCGACCTATACCTCCGGAAAACGTGTCAGGGAGCATGCCAGGAGTGTGGGTTGAAGTCCTCGGAGCACGAGACCCGAAGATCGAAAGACTTATGACCAATACGGAGCAAAGGGAAGAAACCGTCGGGGGACCGCTTTTTACCCCAGGACGAGAAAACTGAGTCCGGGGCATTCCCGCTCGCGTTTTCTTGGGACGAGCACCGGAAGTCCTCGAGCTCAGCCCGTTTCCTTCGCTGCAAGTGCATTTCCAGTGGTTTCTGACACCGGACGAGCGTTCGCCACTCGTTGGAAGCTTCGGCCATCTTTTGGACCGTTTTGGGTCGCACCACAGTTCTCCCTCCAACGAGCTCGCTTCCCGACCTATACCTCCGGAAAACGTGTCAGGGAGCATGCCAGGAGTGTGGGTTGAAGTCCTCGGAGCACGAGACCCGAAGATCGAAAGACTTATGACCAATACGGAGCAAAGGGAAGAAACCGTCGGGGGACCGCTTTTTACCCCAGGACGAGAAAACTGAGTCCGGGGCATTCCCGCTCGCGTTTTCTTGGGACGAGCACCGGAAGTCCTCGAGCTCAGCCCGTTTCCTTCGCTGCAAGTGCATTTCCAGTGGTTTCTGACACCGGACGAGCGTTCGCCACTCGTTGGAAGCTTCGGCCATCTTTTGGACCGTTTTGGGTCGCACCACAGTTCTCCCTCCAACGAGCTCGCTTCCCGACCTATACCTCCGGAAAACGTGTCAGGGAGCATGCCAGGAGTGTGGGTTGAAGTCCTCGGAGCACGAGACCCGAAGATCGAAAGACTTATGACCAATACGGAGCAAAGGGAAGAAACCGTCGGGGGACCGCTTTTTACCCCAGGACGAGAAAACTGAGTCCGGGGCATTCCCGCTCGCGTTTTCTTGGGACGAGCACCGGAAGTCCTCGAGCTCAGCCCGTTTCCTTCGCTGCAAGTGCATTTCCAGTGGTTTCTGACACCCGACGAGCATTCGCCACTCGTTGGAAGCTTCGGCCATCTTTTGGACCGTTTTGGGTCGCACCACAGTTCTCCCTCCAACGAGCTCGCTTCCCGACCTATACCTCCGGAAAACGTGTCAGGGAGCATGCCAGGAGTGTGGGTTGAAGTCCTCGGAGCACGAGACCCGAAGATCGAAAGACTTATGACCAATACGAAGCAAAGGGAAGAAACCGTCGGGGGACCGCTTTTTACCCCAGGACGAGAAAACTGAGTCCGGGGCATTCCCGCTCGCGTTTTCTTGGGACGAGCACCGAAAGCCCTCGAGCTCAGCCCGTTTCCTTCGCTGCAAGTGCATTTCCAGTGGTTTCTGACACCGGACGAGCGTTCGCCACTCGTTGGAAGCTTCGGCCATCTTTTGGACCGTTTTGGGTCGCACCACAGTTCTCCCTCCAACGAGCTCGCTTCCCGACCTATACCTCCGGAAAACGTGTCAGGGAGCATGCCAGGAGTGTGGGTTGAAGTCCTCGGAGCACGAGACCCGAAGATCGAAAGACTTATGACCAATACGGAGCAAAGGGAAGAAACCGTCGGGGGACCGCTTTTTACCCCAGGACGAGAAAACTGAGTCCGGGGCATTCCCGCTCGCGTTTTCTTGGGACGAGCACCGGAAGTCCCGGAGCTCAGCCCGTTTCCTTCGCTGCAAGTGCATTTCCAGTGGTTTCTGACACCGGACGAGCGTTCGCCACTCGTTGGAAGCTTCGGCCATCTTTTGGACCGTTTTGGGTCGCACCACAGTTCTCCCTCCAACGAGCTCGCTTCCCGACCTATACCTCCGGAAAACGTGTCAGGGAGCATGCCAGGAGTGTGGGTTGAAGTCCTCGGAGCACGAGACCCGAAGATCGAAAGACTTATGACCAATAGGGAGCAAAGGGAAGAAACCGTCGGGGGACCGCTTTTTACCCCAGGACGAGAAAACTGAGTCCGGGGCATTCCCGCTCGCGTTTTCTTGGGACGAGCACCGGAAGTCCTCGAGCTCAGCCCGTTTCCTTCGCTGCAAGTGCATTTCCAGTGGTTTCTGACACCGGACGAGCGTTCGCCACTCGTTGGAAGCTTCGGCCATCTTTTGGACCGTTTTGGGTCGCACCACAGTTCTCCCTCCAACGAGCTCGCTTCCCGACCTATACCTCCGGAAAACGTGTCAGGGAGCATGCCAGGAGTGTGGGTTGAAGTCCTCGGAGCACGAGACCCGAAGATCGAAAGACTTATGACCAATACGGAGCAAAGGGAAGAAACCGTCGGGGGACCGCTTTTTACCCCAGGACGAGAAAACTGAGTCCGGGGCATTCCCGCTCGCGTTTTCTTGAGACGAGCACCGGAAGTCCTCGAGCTCAGCCCGTTTCCTTCGCTGCAAGTGCATTTCCAGTGGTTTCTGACACCGGACGAGCGTTCGCCACTCGTTGGAAGCTTCGGCCATCTTTTGGACCGTTTTGGGTCGCACCACAGTTCTCCCTCCAACGAGCTCGCTTCCCGACCTATACCTCCGGAAAACGTGTCAGGGAGCATGCCAGGAGTGTGGGTTGAAGTCCTCGGAGCACGAGACCCGAAGATCGAAAGACTTATGACCAATACGGAGCAAAGGGAAGAAACCGTCGGGGGACCGCTTTTTACCCCAGGACGAGAAAACTGAGTCCGGGGCATTCCCGCTCGCGTTTTCTTGGGACGAGCACCGGAAGTCCCGGAGCTCCGCCCGTTTCCTTCGCTGCAAGTGCATTTCCAGTGGTTTCTGACACCGGACGAGCGTTCGCCACTCGTTGGAAGCTTCGGCCATCTTTTGGACCGTTTTGGGTCGCACCACAGTTCTCCCTCCAACGAGCTCGCTTCCCGACCTATACCTCCGGAAAACGTGTCAGGGAGCATGCCAGGAGTGTGGGTTGAAGTCCTCGGAGCACGAGACCCGAAGATCGAAAGACTTATGACCAATAGGGAGCAAAGGGAAGAAACCGTCGGGGGACCGCTTTTTACCCCAGGACGAGAAAACTGAGTCCGGGGCATTCCCGCTCGCGTTTTCTTGGGACGAGCACCGGAAGTCCTCGAGCTCAGCCCGTTTCCTTCGCTGCAAGTGCATTTCCAGTGGTTTCTGACACCGGACGAGCGTTCGCCACTCGTTGGAAGCTTCGGCCATCTTTTGGACCGTTTTGGGTCGCACCACAGTTCTCCCTCCAACGAGCTCGCTTCCCGACCTATACCTCCGGAAAACGTGTCAGGGAGCATGCCAGGAGTGTGGGTTGAAGTCCTCGGAGCACGAGACCCGAAGATCGAAAGACTTATGACCAATACGGAGCAAAGGGAAGAAACCGTCGGGGGACCGCTTTTTACCCCAGGACGAGAAAACTGAGTCCGGGGCATTCCCGCTCGCGTTTTCTTGGGACGAGCACCGGAAGTCCTCGAGCTCAGCCCGTTTCCTTCGCTGCAAGTGCATTTCCAGTGGTTTCTGACACCGGACGAGCGTTCGCCACTCGTTGGAAGCTTCGGCCATCTTTTGGACCGTTTTGGGTCGCACCACAGTTCTCCCTCCAACGAGCTCGCTTCCCGACCTATACCTCCGGAAAACGTGTCAGGGAGCATGCCAGGAGTGTGGGTTGAAGTCCTCGGAGCACGAGACCCGAAGATCGAAAGACTTATGACCAATACGGAGCAAAGGGAAGAAACCGTCGGGGGACCGCTTTTTACCCCAGGACGAGAAAACTGAGTCCGGGGCATTCCCGCTCGCGTTTTCTTGGGACGAGCACCGGAAGTCCTCGAGCTCAGCCCGTTTCCTTCGCTGCAAGTGCATTTCCAGTGGTTTCTGACACCGGACGAGCGTTCGCCACTCGTTGGAAGCTTCGGCCATCTTTTGGACCGTTTTGGGTCGCACCACAGTTCTCCCTCCAACGAGCTCGCTTCCCGACCTATACCTCCGGAAAACGTGTCAGGGAGCATGCCAGGAGTGTGGGTTGAAGTCCTCGGAGCACGAGACCCGAAGATCGAAAGACTTATGACCAATACGGAGCAAAGGGAAGAAACCGTCGGGGGACCGCTTTTTACCCCAGGACGAGAAAACTGAGTCCGGGGCATTCCCGCCCGCGTTTTCTTGGGACGAGCACCGGAAGTCCTCGAGCTCAGCCCGTTTCCTTCGCTGCAAGTGCATTTCCAGTGGTTTCTGACACCGGACGAGCGTTCGCCACTCGTTGGAAGCTTCGGCCATCTTTTGGACCGTTTTGGGTCGCACCACAGTTCTCCCTCCAACGAGCTCGCTTCCCGACCTATACCTCCGGAAAACGTGTCAGGGAGCATGCCAGGAGTGTGGGTTGAAGTCCTCGGAGCACGAGACCCGAAGATCGAAAGACTTATGACCAATAGGGAGCAAAGGGAAGAAACCGTCGGGGGACCGCTTTTTACCCCAGGACGAGAAAACTGAGTCCGGGGCATTCCCGCTCGCGTTTTCTTGGGACGAGCACCGGAAGTCCTCGAGCTCAGCCCGTTTCCTTCGCTGCAAGTGCATTTCCAGTGGTTTCTGACACCGGACGAGCGTTCGCCACTCGTTGGAAGCTTCGGCCATCTTTTGGACCGTTTTGGGTCGCACCACAGTTCTCCCTCCAACGAGCTCGCTTCCCGACCTATACCTCCGGAAAACGTGTCAGGGAGCATGCCAGGAGTGTGGGTTGAAGTCCTCGGAGCACGAGACCCGAAGATCGAAAGACTTATGACCAATACGGAGCAAAGGGAAGAAACCGTCGGGGGACCGCTTTTTACCCCAGGACGAGAAAACTGAGTCCGGGGCATTCCCGCTCGCGTTTTCTTGGGACGAGCACCGGAAGTCCTCGAGCTCAGCCCGTTTCCTTCGCTGCAAGTGCATTTCCAGTGGTTTCTGACACCGGACGAGCGTTCGCCACTCGTTGGAAGCTTCGGCCATCTTTTGGACCGTTTTGGGTCGCACCACAGTTCTCCCTCCAACGAGCTCGCTTCCCGACCTATACCTCCGGAAAACGTGTCAGGGAGCATGCCAGGAGTGTGGGTTGAAGTCCTCGGAGCACGAGACCCGAAGATCGAAAGACTTATGACCAATACGGAGCAAAGGGAAGAAACCGTCGGGGGACCGCTTTTTACCCCAGGACGAGAAAACTGAGTCCGGGGCATTCCCGCTCGCGTTTTCTTGGGACGAGCACCGGAAGTCCTCGAGCTCAGCCCGTTTCCTTCGCTGCAAGTGCATTTCCAGTGGTTTCTGACACCGGACGAGTGTTCGCCACTCGTTGGAAGCTTCGGCCATCTTTTGGACCGTTTTGGGTCGCACCACAGTTCTCCCTCCAACGAGCTCGCTTCCCGACCTATACCTCCGGAAAACGTGTCAGGGAGCATGCCAGGAGTGTGGGTTGAAGTCCTCGGAGCACGAGACCCGAAGATCGAAAGACTTATGACCAATACGGAGCAAAGGGAAGAAACCGTCGGGGGACCGCTTTTTACCCCAGGACGAGAAAACTGAGTCCGGGGCATTCCCGCTCGCGTTTTCTTGGGACGAGCACCGGAAGTCCTCGAGCTCAGCCCGTTTCCTTCGCTGCAAGTGCATTTCCAGTGGTTTCTGACACCGGACGAGCGTTCGCCACTCGTTGGAAGCTTCGGCCATCTTTTGGACCGTTTTGGGTCGCACCACAGTTCTCCCTCCAACGAGCTCGCTTCCCGACCTATACCTCCGGAAAACGTGTCAGGGAGCATGCCAGGAGTGTGGGTTGAAGTCCTCGGAGCACGAGACCCGAAGATCGAAAGACTTATGACCAATACGGAGCAAAGGGAAGAAACCGTCGGGGGACCGCTTTTTACCCCAGGACGAGAAAACTGAGTCCGGGGCATTCCCGCTCGCGTTTTCTTGGGACGAGCACCGGAAGTCCTCGAGCTCAGCCCGTTTCCTTCGCTGCAAGTGCATTTCCAGTGGTTTCTGACACCGGACGAGCGTTCGCCACTCGTTGGAAGCTTCGGCCATCTTTTGGACCGTTTTGGGTCGCACCACAGTTCTCCCTCCAACGAGCTCGCTTCCCGACCTATACCTCCGGAAAACGTGTCAGGGAGCATGCCAGGAGTGTGGGTTGAAGTCCTCGGAGCACGAGACCCGAAGATCGAAAGACTTATGACCAATACGGAGCAAAGGGAAGAAACCGTCGGGGGACCGCTTTTTACCCCAGGACGAGAAAACTGAGTCCGGGGCATTCCCGCTCGCGTTTTCTTGGGACGAGCACCGGAAGTCCTCGAGCTCAGCCCGTTTCCTTCGCTGCAAGTGCATTTCCAGTGGTTTCTGACACCGGACGAGTGTTCGCCACTCGTTGGAAGCTTCGGCCATCTTTTGGACCGTTTTGGGTCGCACCACAGTTCTCCCTCCAACGAGCTCGCTTCCCGACCTATACCTCCGGAAAACGTGTCAGGGAGCATGCCAGGAGTGTGGGTTGAAGTCCTCGGAGCACGAGACCCGAAGATCGAAAGACTTATGACCAATACGGAGCAAAGGGAAGAAACCGTCGGGGGACCGCTTTTTACCCCAGGACGAGAAAACTGAGTCCGGGGCATTCCCGCCCGCGTTTTCTTGCGACGAGCACCGGAAGTCCTCGAGCTCAGCCCGTTTCCTTCGCTGCAAGTGCATTTCCAGTGGTTTCTGACACCGGACGAGCGTTCGCCACTCGTTGGAAGCTTCGGCCATCTTTTGGACCGTTTTGGGTCGCACCACAGTTCTCCCTCGAACGAGCTCGCTTCCCGACCTATACCTCCGGAAAACGTGTCAGGGAGCATGCCAGGAGTGTGGGTTGAAGTCCTCGGAGCACGAGACCCGAAGATCGAAAGACTTATGACCAATACGGAGCAAAGGGAAGAAACCGTCGGGGGACCGCTTTTTACCCCAGGACGAGAAAACTGAGTCCGGGGCATTCCCGCTCGCGTTTTCTTGGGACGAGCACCGGAAGTCCTCGAGCTCAGCCCGTTTCCTTCGCTGCAAGTGCATTTCCAGTGGTTTCTGACACCGGACGAGCGTTCGCCACTCGTTGGAAGCTTCGGCCATCTTTTGGACCGTTTTGGGTCGCACCACAGTTCTCCCTCCAACGAGCTCGCTTCCCGACCTATACCTCCGGAAAACGTGTCAGGGAGCATGCCAGGAGTGTGGGTTGAAGTCCTCGGAGCACGAGACCCGAAGATCGAAAGACTTATGACCAATACGGAGCAAAGGGAAGAAACCGTCGGGGGACCGCTTTTTACCCCAGGACGAGAAAACTGAGTCCGGGGCATTCCCGCCCGCGTTTTCTTGGGACGAGCACCGGAAGTCCTCGAGCTCAGCCCGTTTCCTTCGCTGCAAGTGCATTTCCAGTGGTTTCTGACACCGGACGAGCGTTCGCCACTCGTTGGAAGCTTCGGCCATCTTTTGGACCGTTTTGGGTCGCACCACAGTTCTCCCTCCAACGAGCTCGCTTCCCGACCTATACCTCCGGAAAACGTGTCAGGGAGCATGCCAGGAGTGTGGGTTGAAGTCCTCGGAGCACGAGACCCGAAGATCGAAAGACTTATGACCAATACGGAGCAAAGGGAAGAAACCGTCGGGGGACCGCTTTTTACCCCAGGACGAGAAAACTGAGTCCGGGGCATTCCCGCCCGCGTTTTCTTGGGACGAGCACCGGAAGTCCTCGAGCTCAGCCCGTTTCCTTCGCTGCAAGTGCATTTCCAGTGGTTTCTGACACCGGACGAGCGTTCGCCACTCGTTGGAAGCTTCGGCCATCTTTTGGACCGTTTTGGGTCGCACCACAGTTCTCCCTCCAACGAGCTCGCTTCCCGACCTATACCTCCGGAAAACGTGTCAGGGAGCATGCCAGGAGTGTGGGTTGAAGTCCTCGGAGCACGAGACCCGAAGATCGAAAGACTTATGACCAATACGGAGCAAAGGGAAGAAACCGTCGGGGGACCGCTTTTTACCCCAGGACGAGAAAACTGAGTCCGGGGCATTCCCGCCCGCGTTTTCTTGGGACGAGCACCGGAAGTCCTCGAGCTCAGCCCGTTTCCTTCGCTGCAAGTGCATTTCCAGTGGTTTCTGACACCGGACGAGCGTTCGCCACTCGTTGGAAGCTTCGGCCATCTTTTGGACCGTTTTGGGTCGCACCACAGTTCTCCCTCCAACGAGCTCGCTTCCCGACCTATACCTCCGGAAAACGTGTCAGGGAGCATGCCAGGAGTGTGGGTTGAAGTCCTCGGAGCACGAGACCCGAAGATCGAAAGACTTATGACCAATACGGAGCAAAGGGAAGAAACCGTCGGGGGACCGCTTTTTACCCCAGGACGAGAAAACTGAGTCCGGGGCATTCCCGCCCGCGTTTTCTTGGGACGAGCACCGGAAGTCCTCGAGCTCAGCCCGTTTCCTTCGCTGCAAGTGCATTTCCAGTGGTTTCTGACACCGGACGAGCGTTCGCCACTCGTTGGAAGCTTCGGCCATCTTTTGGACCGTTTTGGGTCGCACCACAGTTCTCCCTCCAACGAGCTCGCTTCCCGACCTATACCTCCGGAAAACGTGTCAGGGAGCATGCCAGGAGTGTGGGTTGAAGTCCTCGGAGCACGAGACCCGAAGATCGAAAGACTTATGACCAATACGGAGCAAAGGGAAGAAACCGTCGGGGGACCGCTTTTTACCCCAGGACGAGAAAACTGAGTCCGGGGCATTCCCGCCCGCGTTTTCTTGGGACGAGCACCGGAAGTCCTCGAGCTCAGCCCGTTTCCTTCGCTGCAAGTGCATTTCCAGTGGTTTCTGACACCGGACGAGCGTTCGCCACTCGTTGGAAGCTTCGGCCATCTTTTGGACCGTTTTGGGTCGCACCACAGTTCTCCCTCCAACGAGCTCGCTTCCCGACCTATACCTCCGGAAAACGTGTCAGGGAGCATGCCAGGAGTGTGGGTTGAAGTCCTCGGAGCACGAGACCCGAAGATCGAAAGACTTATGACCAATACGGAGCAAAGGGAAGAAACCGTCGGGGGACCGCTTTTTACCCCAGGACGAGAAAACTGAGTCCGGGGCATTCCCGCCCGCGTTTTCTTGGGACGAGCACCGGAAGTCCTCGAGCTCAGCCCGTTTCCTTCGCTGCAAGTGCATTTCCAGTGGTTTCTGACACCGGACGAGCGTTCGCCACTCGTTGGAAGCTTCGGCCATCTTTTGGACCGTTTTGGGTCGCACCACAGTTCTCCCTCCAACGAGCTCGCTTCCCGACCTATACCTCCGGAAAACGTGTCAGGGAGCATGCCAGGAGTGTGGGTTGAAGTCCTCGGAGCACGAGACCCGAAGATCGAAAGACTTATGACCAATACGGAGCAAAGGGAAGAAACCGTCGGGGGACCGCTTTTTACCCCAGGACGAGAAAACTGAGTCCGGGGCATTCCCGCCCGCGTTTTCTTGGGACGAGCACCGGAAGTCCTCGAGCTCAGCCCGTTTCCTTCGCTGCAAGTGCATTTCCAGTGGTTTCTGACACCGGACGAGCGTTCGCCACTCGTTGGAAGCTTCGACCATCTTTTGGACCGTTTTGGGTCGCACCACAGTTCTCTATCCAACGAGCTCGCTTCCCGACCTATACCTCTGGAAAACGTGTCAGGGAGCATGCCAGGAGTGTGGGTTGAAGTCCTCGGAGCACGAGACCCGAAGATCGAAAGACTTATGACCAATACGGAGCAAAGGGAAGAAACCGTCGGGGGACCGCTTTTTACCCCAGGACGAGAAAACTGAGTCCGGGGCATTCCCGCCCGCGTTTTCTTGGGACGAGCACCGGAAGTCCTCGAGCTCAGCCCGTTTCCTTCGCTGCAAGTGCATTTCCAGTGGTTTCTGACACCGGACGAGCGTTCGCCACTCGTTGGAAGCTTCGGCCATCTTTTGGACCGTTTTGGGTCGCACCACAGTTCTCCCTCCAACGAGCTCGCTTCCCGACCTATACCTCCGGAAAACGTGTCAGGGAGCATGCCAGGAGTGTGGGTTGAAGTCCTCGGAGCACGAGACCCGAAGATCGAAAGACTTATGACCAATACGGAGCAAAGGGAAGAAACCGTCGGGGGACCGCTTTTTACCCCAGGACGAGAAAACTGAGTCCGGGGCATTCCCGCCCGCGTTTTCTTGGGACGAGCACCGGAAGTCCTCGAGCTCAGCCCGTTTCCTTCGCTGCAAGTGCATTTCCAGTGGTTTCTGACACCGGACGAGCGTTCACCACTCGTTGGAAGCTTCGGCCATCTTTTGGACCGTTTTGAGTCGCACCACAGTTCTCCCTCCAACGAGCTCGCTTCCCGACCTATACCTCCGGAAAACGTGTCAGGGAGCATGCCAGGAGTGTGGGTTGAAGTCCTCGGAGCACGAGACCCGAAGATCGAAAGACTTATGACCAATACGGAGCAAAGGGAAGAAACCGTCGGGGGACCGCTTTTTACCCCAGGACGAGAAAACTGAGTCCGGGG